>NC_064432.1:8207500-8534000 GCF_023375975.1 Astyanax mexicanus | reverse complement strand
ACTTGTGTTCTCTTTGAACACATGTACAGTAAGAGTAGCTTTAAATACAAAATATGTATAGAATGTAGAATATTTTTTGTAGTCAACTTTACCTAACACATCAAGTCTACTAATCTACTAATCTACAATTTTTTTAATAGTTTTGACTAGAATTTAAATTTATATGTACTCAATATTATATTCTATACAGTTAAATGTGATTACTCATATTGATTTAATTGTTTTCTTACTTTTACTCAACTCAGGTAGTGTATATAAATGATTTTTAAAGCTTTAAAATGAATAAAATGACTAAACTACTAAAAATGCTTAATAATATTAAGTCTTAAAAATACTTTTGTAGAGTCTACAGAGAAAAGCTTCAGTCTCACCTGTCTGTAGGTTCTTCTGTGAGCCGATGTTCTTAATCTCTCGTTTGGCTTCACGTTCTTTAACACAATCTACATTTTCGTAGATCTCCCCCAGATCTCCTCTGCTGATGTCATTATAGTAGATCACATCTTCAGCATCACTCTTTGACATCTTTAAACAAGAGTCTATAAAAGTCTTACTGAAAGCTACTAAAACACTGAAACTAGTGTCTATGTGCCCATCTACCACTAAATGCCATCCCACCACACTACACCAGTCTGACTGGAACTGGGATCTAATAGGGAAGTTTCTATTGTACTGGTGTCAGAAAAGGAAGTGCCTCAGGTGCTCCAACCTGTAATACCTGTGCTGAATCTGTGAGTGCAGCTTTATGTTATTGTCCAGGCATAGTTCTTCATTAAGTTTTAGAAAATTGAAATGACATCCAATCCACCCTTTATTGTAATTTTTCTCACCACATAATTGTTGATTGAGGAAGCAAATGTGGTTCCTCCAGAACACAATGTAAAACATTGTGGATTTATTGTACAAGCACTTCATAATCTGATTAACGTAGTTCATCAGAATAAATAATAAAATGCAAATGTACAGGATGTACTATAAAGAGTCAATAGTGTCCAGCAGTGCAAATGTACAGGATGTACAGTAAAATGTCAATAGAGCACAGTTGTACATGTTGTACAAGATTCAAGATTTTTATTGTCACGTTACAGAGTACAGGTGTACATGTGAGTGAAAAACGTGGGTTCAGATTTCCATCAATGTGCAGAGAACAATATTTACAAGAATAATAAAATACAATATAATATAAAATAAGATATACAAATAACTTTACAGTAAATCAATATACCCAGTACACATAATAACTTATACTTATACACTATAGATAAATATTGCACTGAATTATGTTAAGTAAACATATGATGCTATGTAGATATGCAGATATCTAGAGTGTGTGGATGGAAGTGAGGAAATAGTCCAGTAGGTGACAGAGTAACTATGAGTAAGTGCAGGTAAGGAATAAGTTAAGTGGGAAGTGCAGGGGGCAGAATGTTATATAATATGGGAAAGTCTGATAGATGCAGTGTTAAGTACAGGGTGCAGAGTTTGTATGGGTGTCAATCAGTGGGGTGGGTTGGGCAGAACACTATTCTACTGGCTGTTCCACAGCCTGCACGCCTGGGGGAAGAACCGGCTGATTCTGCTCTTCAAGCTTCTGAGCCAGAACAGGGAGTGGCTTGGATAGGAGGGGTCCTTCTGGATTTCCTCAGGCAGCGATTGGTTTATAAATCCAAAAGGTTTGGCAGCTGAACCCCGGTGATGTACTGCGCTGTACGCACTACCCTCTGCAGAGAAGTACAGTTCCTGTGCCAGCTGGTGATGCTGCCAATCAGAATGCTTTCCACAGTGCAGGTGTAGGAAGTTCTGAGAAAGTCTAAGAAAGTAAAGGCGTTGTTGTGAAGCTGCTGACCCTCTCCACCGCAGTCCCATTGATGGAGATCGACAAGTGTGCTCTCTCCAGCTTCCTGAGGTCCACGATCAGCTCCTTGGTCTTGCTGATGTTTAGAGAGAGGTTTTTCTCCTGGCACCAGTTTTCCAGGATGATAACCTCCTCTCTGCTGGCCGATTCGTCATTAGATAGATAGATAGATAGATAGATAGATAGATAGATAGATAGATAGATACTTTATTGATCCCGAAGGAAATTTAGCAGCCAGTAGCCTGCCACTGAAACTGCTCCTTTGGTCCATGATGATAGAATGCAATGGGTGACCAGCATTATCCATGATGGAGAGTAGTTTGTGCAGTGTCCTCCTTTCTGCCACCGTTACCACAGAGTCCAGCTCCACGCCAACCACGGACGCCGCCCGCCTGACCAACTTGTCCAGACGCATCTCGTCGATCTTCTTCATGCTTCCTCCCCAGCACACTACAGCATAGAAAAGACAGCTGGACACCACGGTCTGATAAAACATCAGCAGGAGCTTCCGACAGATGTTAAAAGACCCCAGCCTCCTCAGGAAGTAGAGCCGGCTCTGTCCCTTCCTGTACAGGATGTCTGTGTTGGATGACCAGTCCAGCCTATCATCCAGATGCAGTCCGAGATACCTGTAGGTCTTCACCATCTCCACATCAACTCCCACAATAGATACTGGCTGTGTGGGTGGCCTGACCCTGCGGAAGTCCACCACCATCTCCTTGGTCTTGGAGGTGTTAAGCAGCAGGTTGTTCCTATTGCACCACGACACAAAGTCTTCCACAAGGTGTCTGTACTCCTCCTCCTTTCCTTCCCGTATACATGTCACAATGGCAGTGTCGTCGGAAAACTTCTGCATGTGGCATGTCTCAGAGTTGTACTGGAAGTCTGAGGTGTAGAGTGTAAAGAGAAACGGAGAGAGCACAGTCCCCTGTGGTGCTCCTGTGCTGCAGACCACAGTCTCTGATGTACAGTTCTTCAGCCTGACACACGGAGGTCTGTCAGTGAGGTAGTCTGTGATCCAGGAGACCAAATAAGGATCCACCTGCATCCCCACCAGCTTGTCTTTCAGGAGGAGAGGCTGAATGGTGTTGAAAGCACTGGAAAAATCAAAGAACATGACTCTCACAGTGCTGCTTCCTCTGTCCAGATGAGTGGGTCCGGTGGAGAAAGTACAGTATGGCATCATCCACTCCCACTTTCTCTCTGTAGGCGAATTGTAAGGGGGCCATTGCATGTTGGACCTGGGGTCTGAGGTGGTGTAGAAGCAGACGTTCCAAGGTCTTCATGATATGTGATGTAAGAGCGACCGGCCTGTAGTCATTGAGCTCACTGGGATGTGTCTTCTTGGGTACTGGAACCAGGCATGATGTCTTCCACAGTGTGGGGACCCTCCCCAAATGCAGACTCAGGTTGAACATGTGCTGCAGGGGAGCCCCCAGCTCAGCTGCACATGACTTTAGTAGTCTGGGACACACTTTGTCCGGCCCAGCTGCCGGACATTATTGGAGATCAGGCCAACAATTGTTGTGTCAATTTGAGGATGACATTGGAGCTGTGTCAGGCTGTGCAGTCGTGGGTGTACAGGGAGTACAGGAGCGGGCTCAGCACACAGCCCTGAGGTGGTAGTATCAGAAGTGCCAGTGTTCTGGAAAATTTGACAGGATGGACATACATGTGTCTGTGTTGTGTACTCAAAAATATAAGTGTATTTTTGTATATGGATGATTTTAAATGTTATCATTCTGTAAAATATGACAGGATGGAATTAAAACAAACCATGTGTGTTAAGAAGGCAAATGTTTTACAGAGTTATATGAGGAAGGGAATGTAGGATGTCAAGTAGAAACCACATGCTTAATTAACATATAAATTACTGGTTTATTCATGTAGTGTACAAAGCCTTCATTATGTGATTCATTCATTCATATGTTTGTGTGAAAGCTAGAAAAACTTAAATATTTTTTTATTGTGAAATCCATGGAATACCAATGCTCAGTTTATCCACACTCATCTTATTCATTATGCAGTGATCCAGTGCTTCTGTGATCTAGTAAATTATGTCTGTGAATATGAAAATGGACATTCGGAATGATCCTCTTCAGGACCAGAAAACAGAGGGGCAGAAGCTCTGCATTACATGATGAACATGCTCAGTACCAAAGTGTAATGTGTAATGTTCAGAATGGCTGCTCTGGGACAGCATTGATCTATCTGCATTGATCTGAATCTGAAGCTGTGAAAAGTATTAACATTCATTACTAGATAGTAGGGTTTAAAATGCTTCTGTAGAAGTTGAATTATCAACTCAAGCTTTTGACTTAAGTAAAAGTGTAAAAGTACTGGTTTCGTAACTACTTGTGTAACTACTGTAAAAGTCAAAGTAATGTAAAATGGGGAAAAACTGCCATTAAGAACAAAGGCTTAGGCCATGCTACACCCTCTCCCCAAATCACATTTTTCTAAAAGCTATAATGACTATAATGTTATATTAAAATGTTAATGTTGATAAATTTGTGATGCACTAGGCTCCCTGTTTCAGATGTCTATATGCCCATTGAAAATAATTGTATTGTATTGTATTGTATTGTATGTAAATATATTAAAGAAGCTTAGTTGGGACATTTTGAATTCACTCGACTTCACTTGAGGCTTTGCAATGCATCTTCTTCATACTAGGCCAGGGTTTCTCAACCGGGGGGCCGCGAAGCACCCTCTAGGCGTCCGCAGGCTCATACTCAGAGCGAGACAGTAGTCTGTAGTGAGCACTTTAAATCAGGGGTCTCAAACTCGCAGTCCCCAGAACGATATTTTGTGGCCTCAGACTTGAAATCAAATTTTAGTGTTAGTGCGGCGCGTCCGCAAGAAAGACGCATCCTCTCCTTGTCCACCAGCACAGCGCATCCTATTCATTTAAATAGAGAAAGCGGCTGCATGAGCGCAGCCCTGCCCTCTGGCAAAAAGTTCAGCTGTGTTCAGCTGACCCCTAAGAGCCTCACACACACAGAACAGCTGCCTTTCAACCACGAAGGAAAGACTGAAAACGGATTTATAGAAATATAGATCACAGTGAGGTTGATTAAAAATCTTAAACTTATGTTTGACTACAACTGTTGCTTCATTTGAATGCAAAATTGTCACGGATACGCCCACATGGCAAACCGAGTGATTAGGTGTTCTATCGAGTTGTGCTACCCTGTCAAACCGTGCTACTCTTATGTGTATATTTAAAGGTAACAATACAAAAGAAGCACAATATTAGAGCATGTTTCCTGTAAGAAGTTCATATACTATATTTGTAAAGCCTAAATCACAGTTTCAGGGTAAAGTTATGGTAGTAAGAGTTTATTATACTCTGTTTTTTAGATATTATTATTATTTTATTAGGGAGCCTTGACGCTTTCAAGTTGTAAACAGGTGGGTCTGATGGATCACAGTATAAACCAATAAACTGTTGAAGTGGTATATGTTTATACGTCTCATCCAACCATAATTAAGTTCACTATATCCAAATGGAGCAAATTATCTGGATAGGGTTTTCTTTGAACGATGCAAAGCCGGAAAAATAAACAAGCTAAAATGTAATAGGAATTAATAGCTGTTTTTTAAATATAAGAAGTTAAACTTAATCTCCAGTAAAGTATAATAACAAAATTTCTATTTAAGTAAGGTTACTTGACACTTCTGCTGATTAAAAAAAAAATATTCACAGAACTCCAGAGGTCATGTCTCATCTCCAAACTATTTAGATAATAAATCTGTAGTTCTCTGAGGTTTTAAAAAACATTGTTTGCCAGAAGCATATTGTAAAAAAAAAACAATTGTTTCATTGTGTTTTTTTTACAGTGTAAAAATCAGGACTATTTGCCTAAAAGATCGAACATATTAAACAGAAACCAGCAAACACATTGAGATATTTCTACATTTTGATAACTGTGACTTTCAGTACATACTGTATCCAACAAAAATGAGTACACTGCTCGAATTTTTGCAAATATTTTATTATCTTTTTATTGGACAATACTTTACTTAGAAATAAATATTGCATATAACTTAGAGCACTTAGAATAGTGAGTACATCTCAAAGTGAACATACCCAAATTGTGCCTAATTGTGTCAGTATACACCCCTGGTGTCAAGTCACTTGTTAGAGTTACAAGATTCCAGGTGCAATTAAGGAACAGGTCTGTTAAATTTCGGTACTTTACGTACAATTCCCTCATACTGGCTGACAAATGTTTAACATGGCACTTCATGTCAAAGAACTCTATAAGGATGTGAGAAAGAGAATTGTTGCTCTCCACAAAGATGGCCTAGGGTTTAAGAAGGTCATAGAGCAAGTTTCCAAAGCAGTTTCTACTCGGAACAGGCCTTACTAGGGATGAACTAAGAAGTTGAGTGCACATATTTCGCATCATATCCAGAGATTAGCTTTACACAATATACCGATAGGTGCTACCAGCATTGCTGCAAAGGTTGAAGAAGTGGAAGGTCAAGCATAAAAATAGCAACTGCCCTGCGATCAAGCTGAGCAAGCCAGCTAAATACAGTGGTGTGAAAAAGTGTTTGCTACCTTTCTGATTTTTTGCATGTTTGTCACACTTAAATGTTTCGGAACATCAAACCAATTTAAATATTAGTCGAAGACTACACAGGTAAACACAAAATGCTATTTTTAAATGAATGTGTTTATTATTAAGGGAGAAAAAAAATCAAAACCTACATGGGCCTGTGTGAAAAAGTGATTGCCCCTTTGTTAAAACACACAGTCTCTGTGGTTTCTGACACCTGAGTACACTGTCTCTAGCCACACCCAGGCCTGATTATTGCCACACCTGTTCTCAATCAAGACATATTTTAAATAGGACCTGCCTGACAAAGTGAAGTCCACAAAAAGATCCTTAAAAGCTCCACATCATGCCGAGATCCAAAGAAATTCAGGAAAAAAAAAGTAATTAAGATCTATCAGGAAAGGGTTATAAAGCCATTTCCACCAGAGTGAGAGCCATTGTCCACAAATGGGGAAGAGATGGAACAGTGATGAACCTTGCCAGGAGTGGCCGGCCGGTCACAAAAGACCCCACAACAACATCCAAAGAACTGGAGGCCTCACTTGCCTCAGTTAAGGTCAGTGTTCATGCCTCCACCATCAGAAAGAGACTGGGCAAAATAGCCTATATGGCAGAGTTCTGCAAAGATGAGTGGGACAAAATTCCTCCATAACGCTGTAAAAGACTCATTGCAAGTTATTGCAAATGCTTGGTTGCAGTTGTTGGCCCAACCGGCTAACCAGGGGCAATCACTTTTTCACACAGGGCCATGCAGGTTTGGATTTTTTTCTCCCTTAATAATAAACACCTTCATTTAAAAATAGCATTTTGTGTTTACCTGTGTTGTCTTTGACTAATATTTAAATTGGGTTGAAGTTCCGAAACATATAAGTGTGACAAACATGCAAAAAAAATCAGGAAATCAGAAAGGGGGAAAACACTTTTTCACACCACTGTATATATAATTGCTGTGTATTGAGTTATTTGCAGAGGACAGTACATCTATTGACAGTGCTCACTTATGTTGGATACTGTATGTTTAAAAAGCAAGCTAGATTACTCCTTTTGTTGTTATATATATTTTCAGTAAAAGCAATTTCTCGCAGAGCCCATATACATTGACTCCACAGGGATAATCAGCCCAGGTTAATATATCAGATTTAGAATACTTGAAGCTGGTTATAGCACAGTCCTCATTTTGATAATCATTAGGTTCTCCCGAACACAAATATATTTTGCCATATATTTTCAGGAAAGCAGTTTCTCACAGAGCCCATATACATTGACTCCACAGGGATAATCAGCCCAGGTTAATATATCAGATTTAGAATTCTTGAAGCCGGTTATAGCACAGTCCTCATCTACTTCCCAATTATTGGGTTCTCCTTTCCACCAGAACCTGAAACACACAGAATTAGATCTTCAGAAAGCACCAATGAAGAAATGCATCATGATCAGAGATCAGTTCAGTGTCTCTTACTGAATGGTCACAGATGAGCCGTCCACCCATCTAAAGTCCCCCTCGTTGGCGGTGTCTGTCAGACCCAGCCAGGCTTCAGTGCTGAGGAAAGTTTTATTGATGAACTCCTGTGATGGTGGGTGTACAGGGAAACAGGTTATGAATGGTTTCTCTTTCTTGTTCTCTCTCTCTCTCTCTCTCTCTCTCTCTCTCTCTCTCTCTATCTTTCTCACCTGTTCCTCTCTGCTGTTGATGATCACCAGGTCTGATCCTTTCTGTTTGCATTCGTCTCTGCTTCCGCTCCAAGTCTTCTTGTTCGTTGTGAGATAGTAAAGACTGGAGTTGAAGTAACTCCAACCTAGAGAAGATGAAGACATTTGGTTAAGTTCTAAACACTGTGATAAGAAGACATCTAATAAACTCCTGTAGATATAAAAGTGGCTGGCAAATGGTTGAGTTTGATGGGGTTGATTGTGACAGGGTTAAATGTGAGGGAGGTTAGTATGAGGGTGTTGAACGTGAGGAGGTTGAGTGTAAGGGGTAGAATGTGAGATGGTTGAATGTCAGGGGGTTGAATGTGAGAGAGTCGAGTGTGGGGCAGTTGAATGTGAAGGGGTCGAGTATAAGGAGGTTGAATGCGACAGGGTTGAATGTGAGGGAGTTGAGTAAAAGGGTGTTCAATATGAAGGGGTTGAGTGTAAGGGGGTTGAATGTGAGGGGGCTGAATGTAATGGGGTTAATTGTGAGGGGGTTGAGGTTGAGGGGTTTGAATGTGAGAGGGTTAAATGTGAGGGAGTTGAGTAAAAGGGGGTTCAATGTGAAGGGGTTGAGTGTAAGGGGGTTGTATATGAAGGGGTTGAGTGTAAGGGGGTTGAATGTGAGAGGGCTGAATGTAATGGGGTTCATTGTGAAGGGGTTGAGGTTGAGGGGTTTGAACGTGAGATGTTGAGTGTGAGAGGACTGAATGTGATAGGGTTGAGTGTGACGGGACTGAGTGTGAGGGGGTTGAATGTGAGGGGATGAATGTGAGCGAATTGAATGTCAGCGGGGTTGACTGTGAGGGGGTTGAGTATGAGGAGGTCAAATTTGAGAGGATTGAATGTGAGATGGTCAAATTGAACTTAGCACAAGGTTAAAGAATCAACTACAGTATTTAATAATAGTGAATGTTCCTAATATTTAAAATAATGCCAAGTAATACAACAGAAAATTACTAATCTGATATTCACATACCAAAAAGCCCAAGTCCTCTTACGACTTTGTCTCGCTCCTTCTGTAACTGGTCTCTTTCTGCAGTCAGGTTGGTGTGACTGGTCTGTAACTGGTCTCTTTCTGCAGTCAGGTTGGTGTTACTGGTCTGTAACTGGTCTCTCTCTGCAGTCAGGTGGTTGAACTGGATCAACAGCACTGTGATGGCAGTCAGCAGGAGAACACACAGCAATCCCAGGCCCACTGCAGCCAGTCTGTAGCATCTGCTCACTTGAGCATCTCGCCCTACACACACATGAATAGATACAAAAACATTAGAGCTGCACAAGATATCGTTTTAGCATCAATATCACAGCGTACACATGTGCGAAAGTCACGTTGCAGAATGTGCAGTGTGTTGTGCAATGTTAGAGTATATTAACATTTTTAAAAACGTATTTTGCTGCTCGATACAAAGAAACATTCTCTATAATTTTGCATGACAACATCTACAAGATACAGATATACAGATTATATCTACCCTAAAACTACTGAAAGACCATTGAGCCATTGCAAAGTGGTCGACAACTGGTCGCTGACTAATCTTAGAGCCCCGGCCAATCTTACTGTGCATTGTGATGCTCATTGCAATCTTACACCCTGCCAACAGTCCATTTTTACGCCTTCCCCCAGCATCATTTTAATAGCAACAATTATTTTGAATATATCTACACCAATGGGCGTGGTGGTCTCGAAATGGTGTGTGTTCAGGTCAATTCCAGGTAAATTTGTTCAGGTGAGCTGGTTAACTAGTAGGGGATCTGAGGTTGGAGTTATAGTCAGTGCAATGCAGAAGTAAATGTATGATTAGATAAGCACTGCTGAGGTACATGTGTGAATAAAATATCATTACTCAGGTAAATGTATGATTAAAATAATGCAGAATTTAAGGTAGGATTAGAACAGTACTGCTGAGATAAATGTGTGAATAACAGCACTACTGAGGTAAACATTTGAGTAAAAGGGCACTACTGAGGTAAAAATATGATTAGAATAGCCTTGCTGAGGTAAATGTATGACTAGAATAGCACTGCTGAGGTAAAAATATGATTAGAATAGTAAACCTAAGGTAAATGTATGACTAGAATAGCACTGCTGAGGTAGATGTATGATGTCTGCAGGTTTCGTCACTAGAGATGTATAAATTGGGGGGGGGGGGGGGGGGGTCTAGGACTATGCCTTTCACCCAATTTTTTTTTTTAAACAAATTGTCTTATAGCAGTAAGTTTGTATTAGGTATAGATTCTATAAAATGTAACACTTAATACAGTGTTTTATTATTATTTTAAAATGAATACATTTAAAATAATAACGTCATCTAAACTATGAAGAAAAACATATGTATTTAATTAGTAGACTAAAACATGTTAAACAAACCAGAATATTTTTTTCATTTTAGAAAATATTGGAAAGACGAAATGTGCCATCAGCTGTGTGTGTGAGTGCTTGTTTTGCTACCTTTGTGAGGACCAGATGTCCTCACAACTATTATATGAGGACCTTTTGGTGGTCCCCACAAATTTAAAGGATTTTTTATGTTTTTCACAAAAATATACTTCAATTAGAAAATCAAAACAAAAAAAATATTTACTTTTGGTCACTGAGGTTAGGGTTAGCGCTTTAAAACATGTTTTGAGCATTAGATTATTTAATTAACCTAGAAATAGAAATTCGGGTTACAGTTAAACTAACTATGTTATAGCTCTGTCTGTATTAGTGGGTGTGGGATTAAAACAAGTGATTTTTGGTGGGAGCGGGCAGTAACGGTACTAAAACAAACTAGAACGGTGTTTTTTTTTTTTTTTACTAAACTTACTGCTATTAGACAATTTGTTTAAAAAAAAAATGGGTGAAAGGCTTACTCCTAGACCCCCCCCCCCCCCCCCCATTTTATAAATCTCTAGTGACGAAACCTGCAGACAGTACTAGTCTAGCACCTCAACTTCTGTTGTATATATCCCTAAGTATTGCCATTCTAATCATACATTTACCTCAACAGTGCCATTCTAATCATACATCTACCTCAGCAGTGCTATTCTAGTCATACATTTACCTTAGGTTTACTATTCTAATCATATTTTTACCTCAGCAGTGCTATTCTAGTCATACATTTACCTCAGCAAGGCTATTCTAAACATATTTTTACCTCAGTAGTGCCTTTTTACTCACATGTTTACCTCAGTAGTGCTGTTATTCACACATTTACTTGTTTTAATCTTGGTGACCCAACTAAGTTATTAGGTTTAGGGGACAAACACTTTTTTCACACATGATTTAAAAACTGTATTTTGTGTTTACTTGTGTTTTACCTAACACATCAAGTGTATCTACTCATTTTTTAAATAGTATAAGATTTTAATTTGTGTCTATTCAGTATTATATTCTATACTGTTGTGTATTTGATTACTCATATTTACATATTTTTTCTTACTTTTACTTTAGTTAGATTATGAGAAAATGACTAAAATGACTAAATTACTAAAAATACTTATTAAGTGTAAAAGGATTAAGTGTAAAAATAATTCACCAAAAAAAAAACATTTGTACTTTTGTAGAGTCTACAGAGAAAAGCTTCAGTCTCACCTGTCTGTAGGTTCTTCTGTGAGCCGATGTTCTTAATCTCTCGTTTGACTTCACATTCTTTAACACCATCTACATTTTCGTAGACCTCCCCTAGATCTCCTCTGCTGATGTCGTTAGAGTAGATCATATCTTCAGCATCACTCTTTGACATCTTTAAACAAGAGTCTATAAAAGTCTTACTGAAAGCTACTAAAACGCGGACACAGATTTATCTGCCCATCTGCCGATAAATGCCATCCCACCACACTACACCAGTCTTACTGGAACTGGGATCTAATAGGGAAGTTTTTATTGTACTGGTCCCAGAAAAGGAAGTTCCTCAGGTGCCCCAACCTCTTATACCTGTGGTGAATCTGTGAGTGCAGCTTTATGTTATTGTCCAGTCACATTTCTTCGTTAAGTTTTAGAAAATAGAAATCACATCCAATCCACCATTTAATGTAATTTTTCTCACCACATAATTGTTGATTGAGGAAGCAAATGTGATTCCTTCAGAACACGATGAAAACACTGTGCTTTTAGTGTAAATGTACAGGATGTACCATAAAGAATCAACAGTGTCCAAGAATGCAAATGTACAGGATGTACCATAAAGAGTCAATAGTGTCCAAAAGTGTGAATGTACAGGGTGTACCATAAAGAGTCAATAGTGTCCAGAAGTGCAGATGTACAGGATGTACCATAAAGAGTCAATAGTGTCCAGGAGTGTGAATGTACAGGATGTACCATAAAGAGTCAATAGTGTCCAGAAGTGTGAATGTACAGGATGTACCATAAAGAGTTAATAGTGTCCAGGAGTGCAAATGTACAGGATGTACAATAAAGAGTCAATAGTGTCCGGCTCCACTGGGAGAAGATTCTGATGGCTCTCGGTACAAAGGATCTCCTGAGTGTGTGTGTGTCTAGGATGGGTAGGATGTAGGTGTATCTGTTATTGTGAAGTGTTGTCAGTAATCCTGCACTGTGAACTTAATCTTGAATAATCTCACTTTTGATAAACTACGCTAATCAGATTATGAAGTGAATGTACTGTAAATGCACAGTGTTTTCAATCGTGTTCTGGAGGAACCTCATTTTCTTCCTCAATCAACAATTATGTGGTGAGGAAAATTACAATAAAGGGTGGATTGGATGTCATTTCTATTTTTTTAAACTTAAAGGAGAACTATGTTTGGATGATGACCTGAAGCTGCACTCACAGATTCACCACAGGTATTACAGGTTGGGGCACCTGAGGAACTTCCTTTTCTGACACCAGTACAATAGAAACTTCCCTATTAGATCCCATTTCCAGTAAGACTGTTGTGGTGTGGTGGGATGGCACTTAGTGGCAGATGGGCACATAGACACTAGTTTCAGTGTTTTAGTAGCTTTCAGTGAGACTTTTATAGACTCTTGTTTAAAGATGTCTAAGAGTGATGCTGAAGATGTGATCTACTGTAATGACATTAGCAGAGGAAATCTGGGGGAGATCTACGAAAATGTAGATGGTGTTAAAGAACGTGAAGCCAAACGAGAGATTGAGAACATCGGCTCACAGAAGAACCTACAGACAGGTAAGACTGAAGTTATTCTCTGTAGGCTCCAAAAAGTTCAACTGTGATGTATTCAATTTGCTTTCATACCTCTTAATTTTTTTTTTCACACTTTGTCACCTTATAACCACAAACGTAAATGTATTTTATTGAGATTTTAGGTGATTAGACCAACAGAGAGTAGCACACCATTGTGGAACAAAAATGATACATGGTTTTTAACATTTTCGATGCTCTCCATCCAACCTGGCTGAGCTTAAAAATATTTAACAAAGAAGAATGAGGCACAAATCTCAGTCTCTAGATGCGCAAAGCTGGTAAAAAGCTATCACAAAAGATATATAAGAAGCTCTACTAAGTAGTATTGATACAGAGGATATGAATACTTCTGCATATCACACTCAATTAAAAGTTTGAAACTACAAATTATGAACATCAATTAATTAGTATATGCTACTTTGTGTTGGTCTATCAAGTAAAATCTCAATAAAATATATTTAAGTTTGTGGTTGTAAGGGGATAAAATGTGAAAAAGTTGTCAAGGGTATGAATACTTTTGCAAGCCAATGTATGCTAAAATAATTTAGGGTGCTTTCACTCTTGCTATTCTTATGAGACTTACTTTCACATTATAATAATAATAATAATAATAATAACAACTTAGAAACTTGAGTACACCTGCTGTCTTAAGTACTTAAGCTGAATCAATCTGTATTTAATATTTGCTTTATATTTTAACTTTTCTTTTTATAATTCTATACCTAGTTTTGCTTTTGATTCGACTACACAAATAAATGTATGAAGTCAAGAGGCTTTTATTGTAATTCCATCTAAACAGCAGTTACAGTTCTTAGGGAAATATTGAATTAGCAGCAAATATGGCTGATAGAGACAGTTACAGTGTCTCTCCGTGTGTGTTTGTGTGTGTGTGTGTGACTGCATATTATTGAAGCAAGTCAGCTGACTCACTTACAGGTATTTTATGAGAAAACCCTGAAAATGTATTAAATCCAACATCAATAAAGGTTTTATTTTTTTTATCTAAATTACAACAATAAATGTTCACATAATATAAAGTTTTTTAGTGATAATTAATATACAAATGTGCTTTTAGCTATAACTTACAGTTTGAAGTTCATTTAATCTCATTCCAAATGTCTATTTCACAGAGTTAAAAGGCTGACAACTCATGAACTTAAGTTGAACTCACAAATGTTAATTTTATGAGTTAATATAAATGAAAAAATAAGTTAATTAAATTATTTAATACTCAAATATGTTTTTAAAGTACATAAATTAACTACAGGGACCAAAGTCTTTTAAATTAAGTATATATTTAAAAAAAAAAGGGTTCAAAATTGTGGGGACCACCAAAATGTCCTCATAGACAGAGCTCTTCAAAGAGCACTTACTCTCTTAATACCTCTAACACACTAACTACTTCTAACCTCATTTCCTTCTTCGCCTCCTTCACTCCTCTATCCTATTACTCCCCTTTGACCTCCTTTTATTCCTATCCAAAGATGTTTTTACCTTTAAACTTATTTTACATTGTACTTGACTATTGTAAGTCGCTTTGGACAAAAGCGTCTGCCAAATGTAATGTAATATTATGACATTCCACCATGGTCCTCACAAAGGTAGCAAAACAAACACACACACACACTCTCACAATTGCAGGTACGTTTTGTCTTTACCAAAAGTTAAACTGTATTAACTACATTAATTATCAATTGTTTTAAACACGATTAAATGATGTTTCCGTTATTTTTAAATGCTGGTATTTCCCTGTATTGTTGGGAGGGAGACAATAATAACAGTGTGGTTTAGGTCTGGCAAACTAGATCCCTTTTTTACTGTATTATAATATATCACGGTAATTTTGGTCAGACTGAACATGCCTTCTCGTTTAACGTTTTTTTTTTTTTTCTGTTTTTATTCGTTTCCCTTCGTTTCTAGGGTGCTGTTATCTTTTTTTTTAGCAGTTTCTGAGGCTGTTAACTGTGATTAATTTATCCGGTGCAACAGAGGTTACTCTTGCTCTTCCTTTTCCTAGAGCAGTCCTGATGAGTGCCAGTTCCATCATAATGTTTCTGATGGTCTTTGTGGCTGCATTTAAGGACATACTCAAAGTTTAAAAAGTTTAACTGACCATAATTTCTTAAAGTATTTCCTTATTTCATTATTTATTGTCGAGAACAGAGCTCTTAAGTTTATGTTGATGTTAAGAGGAAATCGTATTTGATGGTAACCTTTGCTGGATTATTTATCATTTATTTATTAAGGGATTAGCAGTGGTTTTACTGGGGGATTTGTAAATTCACCTTATTTGCATGCATGTGGGGAAAAAGTCACGTTAAAACAATATACCTTACGGATGAACCAACTGTGTTTCCTGTAAAAAAAAAAAAAAAAAGCTGATATTTTAATTTGAGTTTTATTTTTGCACAATTTAAAAAAACCTTTATAAAGCCTCAACCTTGCTGACATTACAAATTCTTAACATTATAAGAAAAGTATAGATACAGTTCCAGTCAACCTTAAATTAAGTGGGTGTTTTTTTACTATTTTTAAATGTTCTGCATTGTAGATTAATACTAAATTCATCCAAACTATGAAGAAAAATATATGGAATTATGTAGTAAACAAAAAAGAGTCAAACAAACCAGAATATGTTTTATATTTTAGATTCTTTAAAAGAGCACCTCTTGCTTAGATTAAGTTTTGCAAATCTTGGCTGGAGATAGAGTCACCTGAAATTCAGGCTTTCAGTTAACAGCTGTGCTGAACTCATCAAGAGTTAATTACTAGAAATTCTTGTCTCTAAATGTATTTGAGAGCACAGTTGTAAAGTTGTGATAAAGAAGTAGAGTTGGTATACAGTGTGTAGCTCTATGGTGAAATTGGCACTCATCAGGACCGTTACAGCTGAAGCTAAGGTACATTAATAATAAGAATAGCCATACACAGATTCTCTTTCAAGAGTTCAGCGCCATGGCAAGAACGAAGCAGACCTAAGCAGCCGGTTTTAAAAGATCGAGCATCCCAGACATCTTTTTCTTCACTGAAAGCCTGTGGTTTCTTTTCCATCTACTAAAGCTGTTTTAAAGAGCAATTTTAAAGAAGGAGCCAAGCCAAGCACGCAGCGCAGCACCGCGAGGTGTCTGCGTGAGCCAAGTAAGAAGATCTAATGGCGTCTGCAGCTCTACGAGTCAAACACTGGGTCAAGCTCAAGTTCATCGGCCATGATGACCCCCCTGAGAGGAACATCGTGGGCCGAATGATTTTAGATTCTCACTGGATAACAGCTCAAGATCTTTTATCCTTCATAGGACTTCCCAATAAGAAGGAGTTTGAAGTTTGTTTTAAAGAACAAAGAGCTTTTTCAACTTTTATTGATAATTTCACAAATAATACTGAGAAATGGAAGGATTTTTAAATTTTTTCTCCAAATGAAGATGAAGTCAAGAATATCATCGTCAAATTCTGGACGGGAAGAGTTCAAGACGAAGACATCGAAACATATCTGAAAAGATATTGTGAAATCTTGAAACCTGTCATTAAACCAACAGATAATCTTGGATTATGGTATGGAGTAAGAAAATATGTGGTCAAGATGAAGAAAACAAATGGACAAACTATGCGAATTCCTAATTTAGTCTCTCTGGGGCCCTATACTGGCAAAATCAGCTATCCTGGACAAGTCTCTGCATGTTTCATATGCAACTCCACTGAACATCAGGCAAGAGAATGTTCAGAGACAAAGTGTTGGCAATGTGGTAATCTTGGGCACAAATCAAAAGACTGCAGCAGTGTGCCTTTGTGCAGTTTGTGTGGAGAGAAAGGGCATAATTATTTTAATTGCCCAAACTCTTATGCAAATAGATCCCGAATGCCTCATAACACCCAGGAAAGTACATCAAGGGACCCAACAGTGCTTGCAGTTCAAAGATCAAGAACTCAAGAAGAAGCAGCTCCAAGACCAAGTGCTCAAGATCAAACAGCTACAAGACCAAGAATTTAAGAAGAAGCAGCTCCAAGACCAAGAACTCAAGATCAAACAGCTCCAAGACCAAGAATTCAAGAACAAACAGCTCCAAGACCAAGAATTCAAGAACAAACAGCTCCAAGAACAAGAACCCAAGAACAAGCAGTTTCAAGACCAAGAATCCAAGAACAAGTAGTAAATGAAGATTTTCCACCTCTTCCAAGCTCAAGCTTTCCAGTAACTCCTCCAAAGAATAACAGTCACACAGTCAAGTCTACACATCATGACAAAGAAAAGCAAAAGTCCAAAGCTTTAAGTATTCAATCTGCAACTCCGACCAGCACCCCAAGAACACCATCGAAACAACGCACTCAAAATACTGGGGAGACATCCACAGAAGGCGACTTCAGTTCTGACTCTCTAACACCTCAAGCTTCAAGATGTTTCACTCAACATCCAAGGAAGACTCAGCAAAAGACACTGACCAATGACGAAATAAACGCATTATGGTCTCTCTCTGTTACGGAGTACAAGCGAAAGAGACATTCGTCAACCGAAACAGATGGTGGAAATTCAATGCTTCAGCCAAGACCCAGTAAACCCATCTCATGAAGATCCAGCTTAACTCTGCACCTTTTGTTGATTTTATTTCCTTTGCGGTATGTCTTTTAATACTCTCTTAATTGCGAGCTGTAATATCAGAAGCATTCAATCAAAGAAGTTTCAATCTACTAAACTAAATAAACTTAAGAGAGAAAAATTAGACATTGTTTTCTTACAAGAAACTCAATTAACATCCTTTACCGATGCGAACGAAGCTCAGATTAGATGGGGTACAAATACTTCTGTTTTCTCTGTCGGACCAGACAGAGCAGATGGAGTTGCTATACTTTTCTATAACAAGGTAAATATAATTAAAAAAAGA
Source organism: Astyanax mexicanus (assembly GCF_023375975.1). Classification (NCBI taxonomy): domain Eukaryota; kingdom Metazoa; phylum Chordata; class Actinopteri; order Characiformes; family Acestrorhamphidae; genus Astyanax; species Astyanax mexicanus. The sequence goes on along the minus strand of NC_064432.1, from coordinate 8,515,863 downwards.
GAAATTATTCCAGGTAGACTTTTGTTTATTGATGTATATATTAAAAATATTAAAATTAGATTAATAAATATATATGCTCCACATAAGAGGAGTGAAAAAGTTAGCCTTTTTAGAAAATTAGAAACAATAATAAATGTAAGTTTTCCAATTGTAATTTGTGGAGATTTTAATACAATAACAGATATAAGAGATACTTCAGCAAAATCATGTTTAAATATTACTCGAGATGGTGAAATTCTTAAAGAATGTATGGAAAAAAATAATGTTAATGATGTTTTTAAGTTAGTATATCCTAATAAAATTGATTATACATATTATGGTTATTTAACAAATACAAGAATAGATAGAATATATATTAATAAAAATTTTAAAACTCTAACATATAAAACTAAAATGATTATAAACTCTGACCATTTAACTATTATAAGCAAAATTCAATTTGGGAGTCAGCTAAATAAATCACAAGGGTGTTGGAAAATGAATTCACTTATCCTTAAAAATAAGGACATGGTAAAAACATTATACGATCAAATAGAGGGAACTCTTACACTTAAGGATTTTTTAAATTCAGAGGGTGAATTATGGGAATTAATTAAAACACGATTAGCTGACCAAAGTAAACGTTTAAGCGTTGAACTACATAAAGAAAGAAACAAAGTATATAGTTCATTGGTAAGAGATTATATTAATTTAAAAAAGAAAAAATATAAATCTAAATATTTTTTATCTTTATTAAAAAAGATTAAACTTGAAATAGATCAAATTAATGAAAATGAAGCAAAAAAAATATATGTCCCAACATCAGATGATGACAAACAAAATATCGAGCTTGAAAATATATTTTATAAGTTCTCTCCAAAAAATTCTAACATTACTAAAATCGTAGAAAATGGAAATATTGTCACACAAATCGGAGAAATTAAAGTAACCATTAGAGAGGCATGTAAAGAGATGTATAAAAAGATAGATATAAATAAAACTATTATTGATGAATATTTAAAAAAATTAAAATTACAACAAGTAGGACAAATAAATAATAACATTACAGAGGAAGAGATTTTAAAAGCTATTAATTCTTTAAATGACTGTAAATCCCCTGGGTCCGACGGACTACCAGCTGAATTGTATAAGAAATGTAAATACCAGTTAGTAAAAATTCTTAAGCATGCTTATGATGAAGGAATTAAAAATGGAAAAATGCATGAGTCCTTTTATAAAGGTATTTTAACTTTAATCCATAAAAAAGGCTCTGAAGAAAATATAAATAATTATAGACACTTAACGTTAATGAATATGGATTATAAGGTATATGCAAAAATCATAGCAAATAAAATAGAAGAACAACTGGGTATTATTGTTGAAAGCAAACAATCATGCGCTATTAAAGGGAGGTATATATGGGACAATCTAAACACTTTAAGGGAGATAATTTGGAATAAACAGGAATCAAACTTTTATATAATTGCACTAGATCAAAAAAAAGCCTTTGATTTTATTTCACGAGAATATATATGGTGTGTCCTTAAAAAATATGTTTTTTGTGAACGTTTCATTAATTTAGTAAAATGTCTATATGTTAAGTCTCTGGTGCAAGTTAATGTGAATGGCCAATTAACAGAGGAGTTTGAGATTTCGAGAGGTGTGAAGCAAGGCTGCCCGCTAAGTGCTGCATTATATATCCTAGCAATCAGTCCTTTAATAAAATGTATCAAAGACGATTCCAGAATACAAGGTGTCAAATTTAATGGCAATAAATATGTTATATCTGCTTATGCGGATGATATCACGGTTTTGGTTAAATCTAAAAAAGATCTTGAATATATATATGAACATTTTAATAACTATGAAAAAGTATCTGGTGCTGAATTAAATAAAGAAAAAAGTGAATGTCTGTGGATAGGAAATACAGGAAGTAAAAGTAAGTTTTCTATAGATATCCAAGAACAAAAACAAATTAAGATTTTAGGTATATATTTTGACAATAAACAGTGTGTTGAGCTTGGACTAAGAAAGAGGAAGAGATACAGAAAGAAATAGAAAAATACTCTAAAATAAAACTTAATTATAAAACAAGAATTAATATTATGAACACCTTTATTTTACCAAAAACATTATTTTTAGCCTGTATTTTTCCACCCACGCATAAATGGGCTGTTAAAATCAATAAAAAAATGTGTACATTTATATGGGGGAGCTACAGAGAGATAGCTAAGAGAGACTTACTTTTTAAAAACAGGAAAAAAGGCGGTTTAGGTGCTATAAATATTGTTCTTAAACTTAACATCTCTTTCTGCAAAGTAACTGCATGTGCAATAAATAGAGAGACTGCTTGGACAGGAAATAAAGATCAATGGGCAAGAAAACGTGGTAAAAAACGAGTTTCTACTCCTTATTATAAGTTAATTTATATAGACTTTATACACAAATATAAACACCTTAAAATAAATTGGATAACTGAAACAAATAAGAATATATATAAAATGATACAAGAAGCCGATTATGGTGTTATTGCTAGCTATAAAGGTTTAAACAATTTAGAAACTGAAAAAACTGTAAAAAATCTAATGAGTTCTAATCTAACAGAAAATATAAAAGATACTGCTTGGTTAATAGCAAATGAAAGACTTCCTGTTAAAAGACTACTAAAATGGAATTACAATGTAGACAGCCCGACATGTCCCATACCAGATTGCCAGGCAGAAGAATCAATAGACCATTTAATTTTTGAATGCCATAGATCAAAGTTAATCTGGGAATCTTCTGAAAAGATTTTTAAATTTAAAGTTACACTTGATCTAAAAGCTGTTAAATTTGGAATCTTTAATAAAAACCTCTCTAGATCTCAAGTTGACTTTGTGTGGCTATGGATATGCATCATTAAAAATAAAATGTGGAAAACTCGATGTAAAATTGCTATGGACAATTGCGTAATTCCAGGTTTCTGTGTTTTTAAAAAAGCTCTTGTTGATATCAAAAAGAGAAGAAAAGATTTTGAAAAATTTCTTGAATGATGTTGGAAATATATCTGTTTTTATTTTAAAAATGTTTTGAACTTTTGTATATATAGAGAAAAAAAAACAATGTATGTAATGAAACATGACTGAAATACTTTGTACGAGCTGTTTTCTTGTTAAATGTTTTGTAAAAAAAACTTTAATAAAATTTATATAAAAGAATAGCCATACTGAAATACATGTAGTTTAAAAGGTTTATAACCAGGAAAGTTGCTAGCCCTTTTTAGGGCAGCACTACTGTGGTAACTGTGGTAATCATACATTAACCCCAGCAGTGCTGTTCTAATCATACATTTAACGCAGTAGTGCTGTTCTTATCATACATTTACCTCAGCAGTGCTGTTCTAGTCATACATTTACCTCAGCAGGGCTGTTCTAATCATACATTTACCTCAGCAGTGCCAATCAGCATGTCACTTATCATTTCCTTTAAGAGTCAGGGGCACTCTGACTTTGGCAGATTGCTATTTTAGGGGCGCAGCTACATGGATGTGTCCAACGAGCCTCAGCAGCGAACACTAACTTGCTCGTCCATGTTTGCATAGCTGCAATCAGGCCAGCGCTATGGGTTTGCTACACGTCCCTGTGTGCATAACAACTGGGGCTGTATGCCTGTGTTGGCAATTCATGGCAACGTCTAACTGTTGACACCTGTTTAGGTTGTGTTCAGCCGGTGGCGCACCTGTATTTTCCATTGCCAAGATGGCAATACACGAGAAATGGACCTGAACACACGTCATTTAGAAACCACGGAATGTATTCACAAGCACCGGTGCTATTTAAACAATGCAGGTGCAAGGTGTGAAAACAGACTGTTGGTGGGGCGTATGAGCATCACAATACACCTTGCTCAGACTAGGCAATGGCTCGGCAAGATTCTTTCAGTAGTTATACAGCAGATATAATCTGTAATCTGGTCGATATGGTCATGTTAATTTGGAGCAGTGAATTTTCTTTGTTTCAAAAAACAATTGACATTGAATAAAACATTTTGCGATGTGACAAAACAGTGATATTAATGCTAAAATGATATATATTCAGCAGCCGTATGTATATTCAGCAGCATGTATTTGTATATATTCACGTCTGTGTAGGACAAGATGCTCAATGGAGCAGACGCTACAGACTGGCTGCAGTGGGTCTAGGTCTGCTGTGTGTTCTCCTGCTGACTGCCATCACAGTGCTGTGGATCCAGTTCAACCACCTGACTGCAGAGAGAAACCAGTTACAGACCAGTAACACCAACCTGACTGCAGAGAGAGACCAGTTACAGACCAGTAACACCAACCTGACTGCAGAGAGAGACCAGTTACAGACCAGTAACACCAACCTGACTGCAGAGAGAGACCAGTTACAGACCAGTAACACCAACCTGACTAATGAAAGAACCATCTTGAATATGGAGAAAAAACAGTTACAGATCAATTACGACAGCCTGTATGGAGAGAACAACCAGTTACTGAACAGTTACAAAAGTCTGATTACAGAGAGAGACCAGTTAGAGACCAGAAACTATGGCCTGACTTTGGACAGAGACCAGTTACAGAAGGAGACAGACAAAGTCATAAAAGGAATTGGGTTTTATGGTAAGCAACTTTTTTTATTATTCCGTTTCTGTTTGAAGTTTTATCACTTGGCATTGTTTTGTACTTTTGGCACAGTCACCATCCTGAAATATTGTAGATGATTCCTTTTATACTCGACTCTAGAATGCTAGAATGTTCTAGTAGGAAGTTCACAGTAGGAAATGTCAAATGGAATGCAAAGTGGAATAAATTTTTTACTGGCAAAGTAAGGAAAGAATCATCAAACCCTTAGGTCAGAATGAAAGAAGGCTTTCCACTCAACCCCATCACATTCAGTGCCTTCACATTCCATCCCCTAACACGCAATCAAGTCAAATTCAACCCCGTTACACTCAACCCAGTCACACTCCACGCCGTCACACTCAACTTTGCCACACTCAATCCCGCCATTTTTAATCCAGTTACACTCCACTCGAGCAGCCAAGAGGCCCATGGTGACTCTGGAGGAGCTGCAGAAATCCACAGCTGGGAGAATTGGGACATGCTGTGGGACAGAGTTCTTCAGCACGGACAGAGTTGGGAAGCTGGTCAGAGTTGATGGGAAAATGCATGGACATAAATACAGGGAAGAAAACCTGGAAGAAAACCTTTTGTAGGCTGCAAAAGACTTAAGACTGGGAATGAGATTCGCCTTCCAGCAAGACAATGACCCTAAACATACAGCCAAAATTACGGTGGAATTTATTTAGATCAAGACATGAAAACTGCTGTTCACAGACGCTCTCCATCCAAACTGGCTTGAGCTTGAGCCTTTTTGCAAAGACGTCTCTAGATGTGTAAAGCTGGTAGAGACATAACTCAAAGAATTTGCAGCTGTAATTGCAGTCAAAGGTGGCTCTACTAGGTATTGATAGGTGGTTAAGGGGGTTATATTCTGTTGCATGTTAAACTTTTGATATATCACAGTGTTTAGAATTTCACCAAATGTCTTCATCTTCTCTAGGTGGGAGTTACTTCAACTCCAGTCTTTACTATCTCACAACGACCAAGAGGGTTTGGAGCGGAAGCAGAGATGAATGCACACAGAAAGGAGCAGACCTGGTGATCATCAACAGCAGAGGGGAACAGGTGAGAAAGAGAGAGAGAGAGATAGAGAGAGAAAGAAAAACCATTCATAACCTGTTTCCTTGTGTCCTGTGCTTCCACCCACCATCACAGGAGTTCATCAATAAAACTTTCCGCAGCACTGAAGCCTGGCTGGGTCTGACAGACACAGCCAACGAGGGGGACTTTAGATGGGTGGACGGCTCATCTCTGACCATTCAGTAAGAGACACTGAACTGATCTCTGATCATGATGCATTTCTTCATTGTAGCTTTCTGAAGATCTAATTCTGTGTGTTTCAGGTTCTGGTGGCCAGGAGAACCTAATGATTATCAAAATGAGGACTGTGCTATAACTGGCTTCAAGCATTCTAATTCTGATATATTAACCTGGGCTGATTATCCCTGTGGACATGTTTCATATGGGCTCTGTGAGAAATTGCTTTCCTGAGAATATACATCTCTGAAAAAAAATAAGAGAGCACTTAAAATTATGAGTTTGAGTATGAGTCTTTGATTTTACCAAATTGAAAAACTCTCGAATATAATCAAGAGGAAGATGTGTGATCACAAACCATCAAACCAAGCTGAACTGCTTGAATATTAGTAGGCATAAAGTTATGCCAAAGCAGTGTGTAAGACTGGTGGAGGAGAACATGATGCCAAGATGCATAAAAACTGTGATTTAAAAAACATGGCTATTCCACCAAATATTGATTTCTAAAAAAAAAAATAAGAATATGAACTTGTTTTCTTTGCATCATTTGAGTTTTGAAAGCTTGGCATCTTTTTTTTGTCATTTTAGGCATTTCTCATTTTCTGCAAATAAATGCTCTAAATTACAATATTTTTATTTGGAATTTGGCAGAACTGTTGTACATTGTTTATAGAATAAAACAAAAAAGAAATTATTAATTAATTAAACCTATACCTTTAAAAAGCAAAATCAGAGAAACTGATTTAGAAACTGAAGTGGTCTCTTTTTTTCGACAGCTTTATGTTCTTAAAACTATATTTGTGTTTGAACATAAGAAATGGAGTGATCTAGTTTTCATTGCACGGTTCTGCCCACTCCCCCACAATCCGTGCCCGAGCAGGCTTACGTCATTACTCACTGCCCTAGGGGGCTTGCTTGCTAGGGGGCAACTTGTTCCGTGCTCGGGCACGGATCGTGCTCACACATACAGTATCCAACAAAAGTGAGTACTGTCTTTAGATGTACTGTCCTCTGAAAATAACCCAACACAGAGCCATTAATGTCTAAACAGCTGGCAAGTGGCCAATGTTCAAGTTTTTTCCTAAGTGTTAATATTTTTTGTGACCACCATTATTATCTAGCACTGCCTTAACCCTCTTGGACATGGCATTCACCAGATTGAGGACCAATTGAGGATGCCCCACAATTGAGGTGCTCAATTGGGTTTAGACTGTTCAGTCCATCGGCTTAACTTTTAATTTACCTAACAAATATACCATGTAGTCTACGCAGTAAAATCTATAGTGTTAAAATCACAATGTAAACATTTTTGACTCCCTGGGTTTTATCCTAACAACTCTTAGAGTTAAAATTAACATAAAGTTGGAAATCATTTGCCAGAGTTAACAAATTTCAACTCCTCCCAGTGTATTCTGTCTCACAAGCTCCGCCTGCAAATTTTTTCTTTGTGATTCAGCGATAGCAGCAGCTGTGTATTTTTTCCCCTCAAACTCTTGAATTTAATAAGTAGTGACATTAAATATATTTTGTAATGTTTTACCATTTATTAAATGTGTTTTTTTAATTCTGAATATTGTTTAAAAACTTTTTATTAATCCTGATGAATCCTTTTTGCACTTCTTAAGTTAGTAAGTTAGCTAGCTAAGCTAACTAACGCTAGCTGAGGTGAAACTGGACATTTCTCACAATAAACTGGTTAGCCAAGCTAGCTAGGAAGAAGAATTAACCTATGTCCTCTTAAACTACTAAACTTGCTCAGCTAGCTGATGTGAAATAGGGACTTATTAGAGAAGAAGAAACAGCTAACCTAGCTGGTTAGCTAGCTGACATAAATTGGAAGACTTCTCACTAGTTAAACAAATGCGTAGCTTTTGCTAGCTTTAACTTGGGTTAAAAGGGGAACTTCTTGCCAGAAAAGGCTAGGTTAGCTAACCTAGCTAGCTAGCTAGCCTTAGCTTATTATCACAAGAAACAACCTAAAGTTAACTAGCTAGTTTGCTAGCTGAGGTGAAATTGATAGTTCTTTTAGGAAAATGGCACGGTTGTTAAATTCTGGCGTTTAAAGTCCCAGCATGTAGGCTAGCTAGATAACGTCTGTAGGTGGTAATATTAATTAATATTATATATATATACTAATATATATTATATTAGTCTTTTTTCTAAGCAGCTAGCCCTGATTTGTACCCTGTAAAAAATACAATGAATCAATAGTTTGTTGAATGTTACAAAACTTTGTTTTTACAACATGCTTCTGCCAAAAATTTAGTTTTTTTCGCAATTGGGTGAAACTTTCATAAATTTTCTCTGAATCACCTGAAAGAGTTTGGTTCAGAATCACATGCATTTATGAGACGTGTGGATGCTTGTTTATTGTGATGTCACAATATAAGGAAACCTGCACAGAACCACTTTTGCACCACTCCTCATTCGTAAACCCCCACCAGAGCTCCACCCACTAGATCAGTTAAAGAAATGCCATTTCGGTCAGACTTCATGTGAGGGAGGAATCTGTACCTACTGTTTGTGGTCACTACTTTCAAATAATGAGTTTTTTGCTTCTATCACAATTAAGAATTAACTAGGTTTTGTTTGTTCAGTGTAAACATGGTGTGGCCAGCAACGGCTTACTTGGATTAAAGTAACACAGCCCTTAAATGCTTCTGTTTGTTTTTTATTCTTGTAATTTCTATATAATGTAAAAAAAATCTTACATGGGTTTTGGTCTCAGCCTCGATTTCTTAAAGTCTTGATCTTGACTTGGACTACTTAAAGTTTTGGTCTTGACTGGGACTCAACTACTAAAAGTCTCGGTTTTGACCGGGACTCAACTACTAAAAGTCTTTGTTTTGGTTCAGACTCGACTAAAAAAAGTCTCGGTCTTGAATGGGATACGACTACTTAAATATTGGTCTTGACTAGGACTCAAGTACTAAAAGTCTTGGCTTTAACTTGGACTCAACTAATAAAATCTTGGTCTTGACTTGGACTCGACTACTAAAAGTCTTCATTTTGACTTGGACTCGACTACTTATTTCTATATGATGTAAAAAAAAATATTACTTGGATTTTGGTCTCAGCCTTGATTTCTCAAATCTTGGTCTTGACTCAGACTAATAAAACGTTTGGTCTTGACTGGGACTCAACTAGTCAAAGTCTTGGTCTTGACCGGGACTCAACTACTAAAAGTCTTGGTATGAAATGGAACTCGACCACTAAACGTCTCAACTACTGACTGGGACACAAGTACTAAAAGTCCTGGTTTTGGCTCTGACTCAACTACTAAAAATATTTGTTTTAACTGGGACTCAACTATTAAAAGTCTTAAATACTGACAAGGACTCAACTACTAAAAGTCTTGACTACTGACTAGGACTCAACTACTAAGAGTCTTGGTCTTGACTTGGACTCGACTACAAAAAATCTTGGTTTTGACTGAAACACTGGAACTTTTAGTTGAGACTAAAAGTCTTAACTACTGACTAGGATTCAAGTTGTGGTTTTGGCTCAAACGTGACTACTAAAAGCCTTTGTCTTGACAGGGACGTGACTACTTAAAATTTTGGTTTTGGCTCGGACTCAACTTCTCAAAGTCTTGGTCTCGACCGAACTCAACTACTAAAAATCTTGGTCTTTACCAGTACTTGACTACTAAAAGTCTAGGATTTGGTTCTGACTCAACTTCTAAAAGTCTTGGTTTTGACCGGAACTCGACTACTAAAAGTCTCAACTACTGACTGGGACTCAACCATTAGAAGTCTTTCTATTGACTGGGACTTGACTATTAAAAGTCAAGTCGACTTACACTCGACTGCTAAAAATCTTAGTTTTGACTTTGACTCAACTACTAAAAGTCTTGGTCTTGATTGGGACTCAACTACTAAAATCTTGACTACTGACTGGGACTCAACTACTAAAAGTTTTGGTTTTGATTTGGATTTGACTAATAAAAATCTTAGTTTTGGCGTATACTCAATTATTAAAAGTTATGTATATGGATATTTAAAGGTAAATAAAAGAATATGTGTAAGATCAACACAACCTGATTTTAATTTCTAGTTTTTTCTGTGATTACATCACCATATACATTGCTAATATGTCATACATGAATTATAAAAGGAGGTTCTTTAAATAGAGGTTCATCAAACATCAGTTGAAAGGTTATTCTAGGATTCCCTCCTCTGCATTTTGATCTTTTTTAAATCTTTTTAAAAGCTAAAGAAGAAGAAGTTGGCATTTCAAAGGAAACAGAAACAAGCAAGAAATGGAAAAATTAATTTAGATAAAAGCCACATCTAATAACTGTCAGCTGTTTCTTCATAGACACTAAACAGCCTACTTTCGCTTCCTCCTCAGCTTCATTTTTAAAGAATATATGCCTTTCAATGCGGACACACTCTTACACACTTACGCACACACTCACACACACACCCATTCACGGAGTCACACTCTCAATCCTGGAGAGTTTGCCGAAGTTTACCTATCGTTTAGAACGGCTGCATCGAGACCTGGCAGAAGAGAGCAGAATGGAAATGACAGATGACATTTATCAAAATTATACTACAGAGAGTAAAGAAGAGTCTGACGACAGACAGAGTTTGTATGAGGACTACAGAGAAAATGTCGCAACGTCTCAAACGACAGGAATCAACCAAGAACCACAGAGCACAGGTGCAAATTCTCTCTCTTTCTCTCGCTTCCTCTATCTCACTCACTTTGAAGCTGTTTAAAAAGCTCTAACGCTGGGACAATATAGAAAATAAAACAAAAATGCTGTTTTCTTACATTTAGTTTGACTTTTACTTTATTTACAATGGCTTGCAATAGTATTTATACCCCTTGAATTTGAACTAGGCCAATTTTCCCTTATTCCCCCCCCCCCCCCCCCCCAGCTAGGCCCAATAAATCCCCCATCACTAGTAATGCCACAGCACAAGGAGGGTAAAGACTAGAAGTCAGCCACCGCCTCTTTTTAATTACTCTGAGAAAAGCGCAGCGACACGGTTCTGATACATCAGCTCACAGGCGCAGCCTTGTGCTGATCCACATCACCCTTTGGAGTGATGAGGGGAAAGAGCGCCGTCTACCCACTCAGAGAGAGAGCAAGGCCAGTTGTGCTCTCTCTCTCAGGGCTCCAGAAGCTGATGGCAAGCTGCATGACCGGGATTCAAACCAGCGATCTCTCAATCATAGTGGCAATGCTGGACCACCCAGAATCCCATTTTAATTAAGATTTTAAGTGGTAGACCAACACAAGGTATCTCACAAATTGTAAAGTGGAACAAAAATGGTACATGGTTTTCAAAATATTAATCAAATGAAAATCTGAAGTGTGATGTGGAAAAGTATAGTAAAGCCTCCTTTCGCTGCAATTACAGCTGCAAGTATGTTGGGGTTTGTATCTAATAGCTTTGTGCATCTAGAGACAGTTTTTTTTACCATTCTTTTTTACAGAATATCTCAGTTCAGTAAGGTTGGATGGAGAGCGTCTGTGAACAGCAATTTTCATATCCTGCAACAGAAGCTCAATGGGATTTAGGTCTTTAGGATTTTAACTGGGTCAAATGATTCCACCGTAGCTCTGGCTGTATGTTCAGGGTCATCGTCATGCTGGAAGGTGAAACTCCCCTTACTACAAATCCAATTTTAGTGTCCACAATGGAAAGTTTCAAATACATTTAAAATTGTTGATTTATGGGCTCCAAGTGGTCCAGAATGGGACTAAGATGCTGCCACTATGTTTGGGAGATTGCTGGTCCGAATCCCGTTAATGTAGTTTGCCATCAGCTGCTGGAGTCCCGAGAGAGCACAATTGGCCTTGCTCTCTCTCTCTGGGTGGGTAGATGGCGCTCTCTCCCCTCATCACTCCAAAGGGTGATGTTGATCAGCAAATGGCGTCTGTGAGCTGTTGTATCGGAACCGAGTCGCTGCACTTTCCTTCGGTCATGCTGACTACCAGCGCAGTTCAAAAAGAGGTGGTGGCTGACTTCACGTGTGTCGAATGAGGCAGGTTCTAGTCTGGGTCCTAATGGGTTGGACAGTTAGCCTTGTGAGTTGGTGAGAAAATGAGATAAAACTTAGAAATAACTATTAAAAAAATGTTGATTTATTGTCAATTATCAACCGAGCCAGTACAAGCTAGCGAGCTAACAAGCTAGCAAGCTAACGCTGGCACTCAGACTGAACACACAGATACACACAAACACATGTAAAGTTAAGCTGAAACCAAATAAAATAACAGTCCTTAGTACAGTATTCTCAAGTGCAGTCAAAAAGACCATCAAAAATTATATGATCAAACTGGCACTCATCAGGACTGCCACAGGGAAGGAAGAGGAGGAGTTACCACTATTGCACAGGATACTTTAATCAGAGTTACCAGCCTCAGAAACTGCAAGTTAACAGAACCCCAGACAAAAACAGTCCTAAAATAATAATTGCATTATCCCACCAAAAAACTAAAACTAATCTTATCCCAATAGGAAGCAGACGCTACAGACTGGCTGCAGTGGGTCTGGGTCTGCTGTGTGTTCTCCTGCTGACTGCCACCACAGTGCTGTGGATCCAGTTCAACCACCTGACTGCAGAGAGAGACCAGTTACAGACCAGTTACACCAACCTGACTGCAGAGAGAGACCAGTTACAGACCAGTAACACCAACCTGACTGCAGAGAGAGACCAGTTACAGACCAGTAACACCAACCTGACTGCAGAGAGAGACCAGTTACAGAAGGAGAGAGATCAGCTCACCAAAGTGCTTTTGGAACTGAGTATGTAAAAAATATAAATGGATGATCATTACATTAGGAGCACATATCCACAAAGAACTAACCAAGTGTCTGTATATACTGTGTTTACTCTGAAAAAGGATGGAAGTACTTCCGCTCCAGTCTTTACTACATCACTACTGAGAAGAAGAGCTGGACTGAGAGCAGACAGGACTGCCAAAAGAGAAAAGCTGACCTTGTGATCATCAACAGTGGAGAGGAACAGGTGAGGAGATTGATTAGCGATATAATGGCGATAGCAACCATTATTCAAACATAATAAGTGTATACCAGTAACTCTAAAGTAAGTCTAAAGCCCTCTTTTATGTGAAGTCCTCTGTGATTTTATTGCCGTCCAGAACGGTCATGTACGTGTATTTCTTAGACGTCCTCTGAGAAAATTACAGGCAGAATTATCTACTGTTTTTCGCTGAACTCCTTGATCCTCCGGTAACTTTAGTCCTGCCCGGACCCACATCTCTGAGTTTCGTCACCTCATGTTTAATATAACAGCTATTTGTCCACTGCCGCGCACCGTAATTACACTTTGGGGGTAAGTTTCCACACAGAGATCCACGTTAAAAACACAACAGCGAGTGGAAATGGAGGAGCTACTGAATGGCTTGGTGTCATGTGACCGAGAAAGCTAAAAAAAAAACTCACTCGTCCTCCTGTTTTTTCAATTGCAGTCCAGATGCAAGGGTTTTATCACTAAGTAGTAGTGTGAAATATTTTTTCATAGAATAAAATGCTTATTATTTATTTAAACATCATACAAAAAATCATAAAAATCGATTCTGTCTCCCACAGTTGAAGTTTATCTATGATAAAAATGACAGACTTCTCCATTCTTTGTACACAGGAGTTCATCAGTAAAGAATTTGGCAACGCTGAAGCTTGGATTGGTCTAAATGACAGTAAAACAGAGGGGGTCTGGAAATGGGTGGACGGCTCAGCACTGACCACTGGGTAAGAGACCCCTTAAACACAGCCTATATTTTCAAAGGTATAGATGTCAAACAGTAAAAAAACTTCAATATTGTACTTTCAGGTTCTGGTGGACAGGAGAACCCAATGACTATGAAGGAAATGAGGACTGTGGTGTAACCGGATACAAAGGAGCTACGTCTGGTCCTTCAACCTGGGCTGATTTTCCCTGTCATCACCCTGTTTTTGGAATCTGTGAGAGAATTTCTAAATAAGAGTGAACAGCAAATGCTTCTTATTGATCAGATTGTGTATTAAACTGATTGATTGATTGATTGATGATGATTGGAAAGCTGTTGATGATATAATGATTAAAATAGCTTTTAATAACTAGAAAATGTTGTGATCTGTTAAATTCGCTAAAGGTAATGGTGAATGAGTAGTTTGATTAACATGAGGTTGTTTTCTAATTGGACAGCATGGTAGAGCATTGTGGGTATGTATACCTTAAGGGAGCTTTCACACCTACCTTGTTTAATGCAAACCTCCAGACCTTTTAGTTTGGTATAAACCCAAATGTAAACCCAAATGTAAAAGTTGACATGGACTATGGTCGGGACCAAAGGACCCAAAAAAGTTTGTTCCAAACACACAACCATACATTATTAACATACATGTCAAAGATGGGTACGTTTAAATGTCCCATTCCATTGTTTTTTCTTTCATTTAAAATGTTTAATTGTGGTCTCTAGTATAAATAAATGCCATGCGAGCAGTTTTTTTGTGAAAAAAGTGCTCAGGTGTTTCTATATGTATAACCCTGCTTTAGAACATTGAATTAGAGGTCTCTAAAGAAATACAGGATTTCGGCTCTTGCTTATGAATATTCATACATGCAAACATATTGTCTCTGATTGGCTAACAGCACTGCAGCGGAGAAAGTGCCCTGCCTTCCCCCCCAGTAAATTTTGAAGCTCTAAAACACTAAAAGTGTTGTCTAAAAAGTTGTCTAATTTTGTCTAAAAGGACAACATATTTCCAGAGATGCAGCTAAAGATACAGCTCTGAGTGCTAGGTGAAGTTAACCCTTAAACTTCGCTTAACGTCAGACTTTCAGCTCAACTAACGCTACTAAACTTTTACCTCAGACTTGGTGATTCAGTCCTTGGGCAGTTTCACCACGTAACAGAGTCCACTTTATATCATAAAATCCGAATTCTAACATCACCAGCTTTGACCGGTGTTCTGTCGAGTTGTGCTACTTTGTCAAACCGTGCTTCCCTAGTGTTTATTTAAGGTCTCTGTAAAACTCGTAATCAACCGGAGATCCCATGTTAACCTATAGTTACTTAGACTAAGTTGTTCCAAAATTCTATTCAATTCAGTCAACAGAAACAACTGTCTGTAATGATTCACACTGTTCAGGATACAATTACAAGTTTATTGAACTTTAAAAAAAGTTCAATTCAGGACGACGAGTATAGAGTTAAAATGATCAAATAATAAAGTGCAGGCAAAAATCAGTTATCTGTAGATAATCAAAAAAATCTAAAATCAGAAAATACAAAATACAAGCACTGCTCATATATATATATATATATATATATATACAGTAAACTTGTCTCACACATTAATCATCACACTCTCTCTCTCTTACACACACAAACCCAAACATGTTCAAACTGTCATCAATATTCTCTTTTCACAAATCCAATTAAACTGACGATTACAGGGATAATCAGCCCAGTTCCAGTCATTTATAACACAGTCCTCATCTCCATAAATGTTGGGTTCTTCAGTTTCCCAGAACCTATCAGAGAGAAGGAGAGTATCAGAGTGTTTATCAGAGCAGTGAGGAGTGAGAGTCAGTAACTGCATCATGATCAGAGTTCAGTTCAGGAGTCTCTTACCCAGTGATCAGTTCTGATCCGTCCACCCATTTCCAGACCCCCTCTGTTTCACCGTCACTCAGACCAATCCAAGCCTTTTGATCTTCTATCAATGTGTTAATGAAGTCCTGTTGAAGTACAATAACTGCTTACACACTTCCAACAATCATGTGATCCAAGACTGTCTCTCTCTCTCTCTCTCACCTGTTCTTCTCTGCTGTTGATCATTAGCAGGTCTGATCCTCTCTCTCTGCAGTCGTCTCTGCTCTCATTCCAGATCTTCTTCTCAGTAGAGACGTAGTAAAGACTGAAGTTGAAGTTGACCCATCCCTCCTCACTGGCGTTTACTGCAAAGCAAATAAAGACAGAAGTTTACACTGCATGTATTGCATCCTTCTTTACACAAACTTAATATAATGAACTACATTGCTCTTTAAAGTACTGGAACAGTGAGGCTGATAACATTGTTAATGCCGTAGACTGAAAACATTTAGGTTTAACATTTAAAGATAAATATGAGACAAAAGGTCAACATTTTGTCTGTGAAACTGAGAGAAGATGGAAAATAAATCAGAGCTATTTAACAAATATTGGTTATAGCCAGTACAACCGAATGGAATGTACTGAAGAAGAAAGTCGTCACTGGTGTACTAAGTAACAGATGTTGAACAGGCAACTCAAGGCAAATCGCAGCAGTTGATGACAGAAACATTGTGAGTGCTGTAAAGGGCAGGAGTGAAGGTCTAACAGACTGCTTGACAAAAGTAAAAAGGCTTCACCAGAAGAAGAAAAGCTGAAATGTTGATCTTTTTTCTCACATTCAACTTTTAGTGTCAAACCCAAATGTTTTCAGTCTACAGCAGAAATAAAAAGATCGTCGTCACTGTTCCAATAATTTTGGAGGTCACTGTATATCTGCTCGTCCCATTCCATGAAGCTTTGAAGTTTGGAGGTCTGTGTAAAAGTTGGTGATAGCACTGACAGTAGGCTGTGGGTGGAATCTTTGATATTTCACAACTGGACTTGTTGCACAGGTGCTGCATCCTATCACTGTACCATGATGGAGTCCACTGAGCTCCTAAGAGCGAACCATTCTTCCACTAATGTTAGTAGTAGCAGTCTGTAAGCCTAGGTCATTGATTTTATACACCTATGGCCATTCAGACTTCCAGTACAACTCTGAGATGTGCCATCTGCAGAAATTCTCGGATGACACTGCCATCGTTGGGTGTGTGAAGGGTGATCAGGAAGAGGAGTGAGAGGGAGATTGTGCTTTGTTGCTTGTTGATCTTTGTTACTTTGTTGCTTGGTGCCGACTGAACCAACTGCAGTTGATCATATCCAAGACCAAGGAGATGGTGGTGGACTTCCGTAGGTCTGGACTACCCTTGCAGCCAGTCTCCATCGAGGGGGTTGATGTGGAGACAGTGAAGACAAGTACCTTGGTCTGTAGCTGGACAACAAACTGGACTGGTCAACAAATACAGACACCCTGTACAGGAAGGGACAGAGTCGGCTCTATTTCCTGAGGAGACTGCGGACCTTTAACATCTGTAGGAAGCTTCTGCAGATGTTCTACCAATCAATCGTGGCCAGCATTCTCTTCTACGCTGTAGTGTGCTGGGGAGGCAACATGAAGAGGAGAGATGCATCACGGTTGGACAAGCTGTTCAGGAGGGCCGGGGCAGTGGTTGGAATGGAGCTGGACTCTCTGGTCACAATAGCTGAGAGAAGGACTTTGGATAAACTGCTTTCTATCATGAACAATGATAGTCACCCACTTCACACCACCATCATGAAGCAGAGGAGTGTGTTCAGTGGCAGACTGCTGTCACAGAGCTGCACAACAGACAGACTCAGAAAATCCTTCATTCCGAGAGCCATCAGACTCTTTAACTCCTCCCATCGGGGACGGGATGCTGCTGACGACTGAGTTTAATCCAGTCACACCACATGGACATTATTCAACCACTTAATTATTTATGTTAACACTTCCCCAACCTCACTTACATTAAAGTACACTTTACTCATGATTGTGTATTCACATTTTCACATTCTCTTTTTAGAACTGTCTTCTAACGTATGCATATTTATATTATATTATATTTCTATGTCACATCAGTCACTTTCGTAATCGATGTCAATGCACATTGCACTTTACTCTGTTAATTATTTAATTATTTATGACCATTAGCAACATCTACTGCACTGCTCCGTTTACAGGTAGATTACCTTACCTTACCTTGTATAGTTAGGATTTTTTTTTATAGCCTTATATATTTTCTATTCTTCTGTGTTTTGATTTGTTTGAGTATGTTTCTTATTGTATTGTGTTGTTGCTGCTGGATGCCTAAATTTCCTTCGGGGTAAATAAAGTATCTATCTATCTATCTATCTATCTATCTATCTATCTATCTATCTATCTATCTATCTATTGACGGGATTGGATGAGAGTTCAAAGAAAGAGCAAAAACTTTTGTCTGTATAGTTTATGTATAATTAGCAGCTACTGAACTTCCAAAAAACACAAACGCCACACCTCACCACAGCTCCTCAGCACCAGACCTCACCACAAAAATACCACACCACAGCTCCTCAGCACCAGACCTCACCACAAAAATACCACACCTCACAGGACCAGACCTCACCATAATATGGCAAGCCAAATGGGTCAGAATTCGCCTGGGTCTGACGGCGCTTAAAGCGTGCGTAATACTTAAAAAACGCCGTCCAAAACGCTGTGCAGGGCTTACTTTTACGCCTTGGAACAAACGCGAGGCGCCGCCAGGCGTTTAAGAGCGTGTGGCGGCGCCAGGCGCTTACATAACGCCACCACGCGTTTTCATAACGCCTCCAGGCGTTCCATATGCAAAAACGGACAGAATATACATATCCCCTCCTTCTCCAAGCAGTTCAGCCCTCTGACTCTGTCAGGGAACTATATCTCCTGTTAAAATAAAAGCCCCCAAGTGCTTCAAATGTCTGCTGTGTTATTAGATGTGCTAGATTCATGTATTTCTGGCTAAACTGGGCTTTGCAAAATGTAGTCCCTGATTAAAACATAACAAAATGTAATCAAATGTACTTATTTTTTATCAACTCTTTCATTGCTGGCCTATTTAGTAATCATGTTTAATTTGTCTGATGCCGCAAGACCTGAGCCAGCAAACACACACACACACACACTCTCTCTCGAAGGCATTGGGGATTTTAATAAAACGCGCAATACAGAGACCACCACAGCATACAGAATGAATGCATAAATGGAGAAATTAGGAAATCAACCGGACACACAAAATCCAGCAACACATTTAGCAGATCTGTGTAGAGATTCTATACGTTTTAGGGTCACTCTTAAAAAAATAAAAACTGTTCACTATGAGATCGTAATATTCCGAATCATTCAGTATTCAAGGTATTCCTTAATTAAATTGTTTTTGATCATGGTACATCCTTATATTATTTTTTGCTTTCTTACTTTTTAAATAAAAGCCCTTTTTGTATCGCTGCCGCTCAAACGGGCAGCGTGGGTCTAAAATGAGCCACATTCATTTTCTATGCTACTTCAAGTATGCACTGTAAAAAATGATGTGCTGGTTTTACTTAAAAATATAGTGCAACGTTTTTGCAAGCTTGTTTTTAAGTGTTACCCACAAATCTTTTTTGATAACTTTTAATTAAAATATTAAACTGATATTGCTTAATAATTTGCTTGCAAAAATGTTGCACTATGTTTTTACGTAAACCCATAGAAACATTTTTCGTCATTTTTACAAAAAAAAATTACAGTGAAATTACTTAAAAATAAGGCTGCAAAAATGTTGCACCATATTTTTACGTAGAACCAACAAATATTTTTTAGTCATTTTTAACTAAAATCTTAAACTGACATTACTTAATAATAAGGTTGCAAAAATGTTGCACCATATTTTTACGTAGAACCAACAAATATTTTTTAGTCATTTTTAACTAAAATCTTAAACTGACATTACTTAATAATAAGGTTGCAAAAATGTTGCACCATATTTTTACGTAGAACCAACAAATATTTTTTTACTCATTTTTAACAAAAATCTTAAACTGGCAATACTTAATAATACGTTTGCAAAAATGTTGCACCATATTCTTAAATAAAACTAAGAAAAGTTTTTTGTCCTTTTTTCAAAAAGTCTTAATACTGACAGTACAAAAAAAATCACTTTACGCCTTCACATAAAAAAATGTCTTTGTCCAGTGAATAAACTTAATATTAACTTAACTTAATATTGTAAGATGAACATGAGCAAGACAGCAGGTTGAGCAGCTGAACATTAAATATTTAAAAGCAGTTAAAAAAAAAGTCTTAGACCATTTCAAATGAACTCCATTTATTTTTTTTTAACAAACAGTCTGTAATTATAGAAATACATGTGTTTTATGCTCATCTACAAAAACTCTGTAAAACAGTGTAGAAACAAAAATAATATTTTATCCCTTTGTCTCCCTAACCTGCAGGCCAATTACTGAAAAAAAGCATTTTTACAGTCAGTTGAAATAAGTAGATCAGAAAGGTGTTTGTACATAACTTTTTATATTTATTGCACATCAGAATAGAGCAGAATAAAATCCTTTAAAAAAACATATTTTTTTTATAAAAAAAAAAGCAAAAGTAAACAGTTACAGAGAGTGTCACAGGTGTGCTTCGGCACACGTGTAAAAACACTGGCTCTGATTGGCTACCACCTCTGTCCCGCATAACTCGCCACCTGATTGGCTGAGCCCAGACCTCTTTTTTTTCTCAGGCTGAAGCCCATGGAAACGCGCATGCGCAGTTTATCGCTGTAGAACAAAGAGAAACTCCTAAAATAAACCGTTAAAGTTGATAATATTTTTTCTAAAAGCAGTGCTCGGATATGAGGATTACTGGAGACTGGACTGATGGATGTTGTGATGTTTGGAGGGGTTCTGAAGCCCGGACTCTGAGGTACGCGCTGATATTCTCTGTTTGCGTGTGAGGGGTGTCCTGTAGTAACCCCAGGCGGATCAAAGAGCGTGTTCACAGACCGAACCGTCTAACGCACTCTTATTCAGGAACCGTACATCCGACAGTAAAACGGTTTGCAGCTCCGTAATCCTGAGAGTCAGCAGGCTGTCATTGATATATTGAGCCTGTAATTATTCATAAACACAGCCAGATATTAATTATTATATTTATCTGGCCCGCCGTCGGGCCAGGGCGTGTTAAGAGCGTGTCAAGTTCAACAGGTGTTACACCGAGAACTGTCACCTGTTTAGACCTGGAGTCACAGATCTCTATAGGTCACAGTTCATGGTGAAACACCTGTTACTACTCACTAGCCTGGGCAGGGGTCCGCTTGAATTACTGTTATTATATCATTATATAGTAACGCACTGCTTTTAATCACCAGTAACGTCAACGGCGTTGTAACGACAGGAAAAGTAATTAATTATTTTATCCCGTTACTGACAAAATGACGTCGTTACCTAACGCCGTTACTTATAACGCTGTTATTCCCAACACTGATAATTATAGAACTAAGTGCACCAAGCTGCTCAGTGAAAAGGAGAATGTAAAAAAGGGGTTGAAGTGGCAAATCATTGTAGCTAACATGCGTTAGCCTTATAGCACGCGAACAATACTTTGATTAGCCAGCTAGACCGACTCTGGTCTGGCGTTACTCACCGGGGTCTCTAATGCGGTGCACGCTAACGCGGTGTAAGCATTATAGCACGCTAACGCTGTGTTAGCATTACAGCACGCTAACGTGGTGTTAGCATTATAGCACGCTAACGCTGTGTTAGCATTACAGCACGCTAACGCGGTGTTAGCATTACGGCACGCTAACGTGGTGTTAGCATTATAGCACGCTAACGCTGTGTTAGCATTACAGCACGCTAACGCGGTGTTAGCATTACGGCACGCTAAAAATAAGATGATTAAGCCAGCTAGACCGACTCTGGTCTACTCACCGGGGTCGCTAATGCGGTGTTAGCATGACGGCCCAGTCCGGTTTGTACGCGCCCAGTGCCGGAATAGCCACCCGGGTGGTTAGCCTACGTGCTAGCTAGCTTTATTTGCCCTTTCTTTCGGTTTGATGCTTGCCTATAGCTGCAGGCCAACACAGTTCACTGAAGCACCGTGTTTCTAAAACCAACTTAAACTACACAGATAACTCACAACTGTAAATATCTCAAAAATAATCAGTCACTGTGCTCTTACCCATGCAGTCCATGCTCGCTGCCTTCCAAAAGTTCTTCATCAGTGGAGATAAGTACTTGTATCAGTGCCTCGTGGTCTCCCAAGCAGCCTTAAAATATTTAGTTAGGCGTAACAAAATCTTAACATAATACACACTAAAACTATTGGGTTGTACTTATTTTTGTAATTAAGCAAAGTTCGAAAAGTATAATTTTAGGTAAAATCTTCTCATTATAATGAGCAAACATCACTGGGCTCAAATCATGTTGATTTTACTCAAATATTCATGCAATATTTCTCCAAATTTCTAAACAAAATAAACACACAAAATATTGGGTTGTACATACTGTTTTAATTAAGCATAGTTCAAAAAGTATAATTTTAGGTAAAATCTTCTCATATTAATGAGCAAAGTTTACTGGGCTCAAGAATCGTTTTTTGCAGTGTGGCTGTGTGGTTCTATGATATATTTTAGCAACGCATTAATTCCGTCGTTCAGAATTTAATTGACGAATTTATGAATGAGTGTTTCTTTTGCACAAATCTTCATTTTCATTCTCCTTACACAGGTTTACACACACGGGTCAGACACAACGCACATGAATTTACCATTTCACAGCTCAGCACAGCTCCCTCAGTACTGTTTTACGATAACATCACCTTAGAAAATATTTGATGCCACTAGTGAAAGATAACTGTATATAATATTTGATTAGGATTAGGTTACCATTAGAGTGAGAATATTACCTGTCAGAAAGTTACAAGTACGTATTATTAGATGTTGACATATTCTATTTTAGTTAGCTTAATATACTGTAGTACTTTGTTAGGCCATTTAGCTACAGGGTGTGTTTATAATAATGTTCTTGGTGACAGTAACTGAAATATTTTATTAATTTAAAGAATAAACATTTTTAATAAAATAAATAGTACAGTCTAATATAGGATAATGATAATAATAATAATAATAATAATAATAATAATAATAATAATAATAATAATATTGACATTATTTTGACATATTCTATTTTAGTTAGCATTCTGAATATTTTGTAGATTTTTTTAAAACTGCACACACACACACACACTTTTATTATTACTATTATTATTATTAATATAATTTGATATTATTATTATTATTATTATTATTATTATTATTATTATTATTATATTGATATAATTATTATTATATTGAATTAATAAATTATTTAAACAAGCCCGGAGTGGCTAATCGGGAGGATTCCCGATGGGCGGGGCGAGTTTGGGCCGGTTGGACGGAAAAAAATTATTTACCCTCACTTCTCTAATCTTATTCTTGCATTCATTGCCATTCAACTACGTATGCACTCTCTATTCGTCTGACAACACAGCCCCTACGTCGGGTTTAACCATCTGAGGGAATTCTCCTCTCCCAAATGTTTGAGTTGGTTGCGTCCACGAGTGGTCTTTTCTGAAGCGATCAAATTAAATGCAGCAACAGAATAGCACAAAGCGTCAGACGACTGTGATGGAGGGTAAAAAGAGGCCAGGTGGAGCCGAAAAGGCCAGATTAAAAAAAGAAAGAAGATGGAAGAAGAAGCAGCCAAATGTGCAAAATTAACAAACTTGTTTTCCAGAAGACAGACTTCAGCTGCAGCCGGTAAACAGAGATATGGAAATAATCTTGAATCGTCAGCTATTGGGCAACGTTTGCAATGTCGATTTAGCGTAGTTTATTTTGTAGAGCCCAATACACATCATTAACCTCTTAACACGCCCTGGCCCGCCGACGGGCCAGAAATATGTCATAGTTAATATCTTTTTGTGTTTATGAATAATTATTTTTTTAATTTTAAAGCCTAGAATCTCTGCTTTTCAGTATCTAGCCTATTTAGCTGTATGTCCTTTCAGGAAATAAACATTTAGGGCGAAATATGCCTTGTTTATTAGAATTAAGATTTTGAATCTGGTAAAGCTTTATATTCTGTCTTTAAGCTACTGCTTTGAGGATTCACTATTTCATTTTGATCCTTTAGAATTCGTTAGATTATATTTCTTTTAGCATTTTGAGCTTAGTTTAGTTGGTTATTTTCCTATTTTACATCTATTTTTCTGTTTTTATTAAATGTTGTTATTAGCTTATTAGCTTCTAGCTTGTTAGCATACAGAACGTTTCCCTGGTCTTTTAAATGAATATTTATTTATTAATTATAATATAATATAATAGCTGTATCTAATTTTAAGCCAGACAGACACTGTGTGATTTTTTTAATCAGGTGCTGAGATCTCATTCGCATGTTTGAATGGTTTGTCCTGTACGAAAACGCACCTGATATATGCTGACACTGTAGTCTGACTGGCAGACTGAGAGACTGAATGTCATGCAGCCCCAAAGCAATAGAATTAGCGCCAGATCCCCGCGAGCCGCGCACCTATTAATCCACCTGCGGAGCTTCAAACGCGCAGATGAGCGCATCACTTTCCTCAGCTGGTCGGGCTCCAGGAAATAGTCTGTGATGTCATCTGTTTTTTAATACTATTTTAATTTTATATAAAGCTATTGCATGATAATCACCATATAGCTAAGTAACCAAGTCTTATTGTTAACGAAACTTCTCATTAACTGAAACGAATAAAAACGGTGATTAAAAGAAAAAAAACTAAAACGAACTGAAATTACAGATTAAATACCCTCAGTTTCGTGTTTGTTAATTTATTTATAATTGATTTATATAAATGTGGTATATCATGATATATATCGTTATTGTGATATATATATATATATATATATATATATATATATATATATATATATATATATATATATATATATATATATATATATATAAAATATTTTCCCATATCGCCCAGCACTACTTTTAAGTCAAATTAATTACCTTTTAAATCTTTATTTGATTTAAATTGGAATTAAACGTGTTTAGGTGAAGGGTGTTCTGTTAACTTACCAACATATACTTGTACTTATATGTAATAAAAAGGCATTGTAAGATCTAGCTGCTGTTTTATTTATTCAAATTCCTGCTCCATGGAAAAAATGGGCTGGATTTGGGCACGAAACTCCCGGGCTGAAAAAAGGGCCCACTCCAGCCCTGAATTAAATGTTTTACCGTTTTTTTTTTTTGCGTAACCACCGCGGTAAATAAAGTGCGGGAAAAATTTAGTTTGCGCACTTAAACAAAGCGAAAATATTCTACTCTGCACGCATTATAAATATGTTTTGCATTTTTATTTAGGATTCAGGAAAAATATGATCGCTGTAGGACGCCTGCTCGTAAAAATGGGCACAATTGCTAAAGCGTGTTATTATTATTATTATTATTATTATTATTATTATTATTATTATTATTATTATTATTATTATTATTACTACTACTATTATTTACAAAATCCAAAAGATTTACAGATGTTTTGTTTGAATGTTCTACATAAAACGTTTATTATTATTATTATTATTATTATTATTATTATTATTATTATTATTATTATCATTATCCTATATTAGACTGTACTATTTATTTTATTAAAAATGTTTATTCTTTAAATTAATAAAATATTTCAGTTACTGTCACCAAGAGCATTATTATAAACACACCCTGTAGCTAAATGGCCTAACAAAGTACTACAGTATATTAAGCTAACTAAAATAGAATATGTCAACATCTAATAATACGTACTTGTAACTTTCTGACAGGTAATATTCTCACTCTAATGGTAACCTAATCCTAATCAAATATTATATACAGCTATCTTTCACTAGTGGCATCAAATATTTTCTAAGGTGATGTTATCCTAAAACAGTACTGAGGGAGCTGTGCTGAGCTGTGAAATGGTAAATTCATGTGCGTTGTGTCTGACCCGTGTGTGTAAACCTGTGTAAGGAGAATGAAAATGAAGATTTGTGCAAAAGAAACACTCATTCATAAATTCGTCAATTAAATTCTGAACGACGGAATTAATGCGTTGCTAAAATATATCATAGAACCACACAGCCATACTTGAAGTAGCATAGAAAATGAATGTGGCTCATTTTAGACCCACGCTGCCCGTTTGAGCGGCAGCGATACAAAAAGGGCTTTTATTTAAAAAGTAAGAAAGCAAAAAATAATATAAGGATGTACCATGATCAAAAACAATTTAATTAAGGAATACCTTGAATACTGAATGATTCGGAATATTACGATCTCATAGTGAACAGTTTTTATTTTTTTAAGAGTGACCCTAAAACGTATAGAATCTCTACACAGATCTGCTAAATGTGTTGCTGGATTTTGTGTGTCCGGTTGATTTCCTAATTTCTCCATTTATGCATTCATTCTGTATGCTGTGGTGGTCTCTGTATTGCGCGTTTTATTAAAATCCCCAATGCCTTCGAGAGAGAGTGTGTGTGTGTGTGTGTTTGCTGGCTCAGGTCTTGCGGCATCAGACAAATTAAACATGATTACTAAATAGGCCAGCAATGAAAGAGTTGATAAAAAATAAGTACATTTGATTACATTTTGTTATGTTTTAATCAGGGACTACATTTTGCAAAGCCCAGTTTAGCCAGAAATACATGAATCTAGCACATCTAATAACACAGCAGACATTTGAAGCACTTGGGGGCTTTTATTTTAACAGGAGATATAGTTCCCTGACAGAGTCAGAGGGCTGAACTGCTTGGAGAAGGAGGGGATATGTATATTCTGTCCGTTTTTGCATATGGAACGCCTGGAGGCGTTATGAAAACGCGTGGTGGCGTTATGTAAGCGCCTGGCGCCGCCACACGCTCTTAAACGCCTGGCGGCGCCTCGCGTTTGTTCCAAGGCGTAAAAGTAAGCCCTGCACGGCGTTTTGGACGGCGTTTTTTAAGTATTACGCACGCTTTAAGCGCCGTCAGACCCAGGCGAATTCTGACCCATTTGGCTTGCCATAACCATAAACACCCCACTACACCAGACCTCAACACAAAAATACCACACCACAGCTCCTAATCACCAGACATCACCATAAACACCACACACCACACCTCACAGCACCAGACCTCACCACAAAAATACAACACCACACCTCTCGGCACCAGAACTTACCACAAAAATACCACACCACAGCTCATCAGCACCAGACCTCACCATAAACACCCCACCACACCTCACAGAACCAGATCTTACCAAAAAAATACCACACCACACCTCACAGAACCAGACCTCACCACAAAAATACCACACCCCACAGCACATCAGCACCACACCTCAGCACAAAAATACCACACCACAGCTCATCAGCACCAGATCTCACCACGAAAATACCACACCACACTTCACAGCACCAGACCTCACAGAACCAAAACCAAGGCTCACCAATAAAACAGCCCAAGGGAACCTTTTTGTGGAACATATTTGACCAATTTATTCTAACTGACCATCACACCAGAATCAGAGAGGCTTCCAAATGTAAGTAATTAGTCACTAACCCAGTTCAGAAAACCTTCTTTGGAGCCTGTCTCTCTCTGCAGTCAGGTTGGTGTTACTGGTCTGTAACTGGTCTCTCTCTGCAGTCAGGTTGGTGTTACTGGTCTGTAACTGGTCTCTCTCTGCAGTCAGGTGGTTGAACTGGATCCACAGCACTGTGATGGCAGTCAGCAGGAAAACACACAGCAGACCCAGGCCCACTGCAGCCAGTCTGTAGCGTCTGCTTCCTGCAGAGCGACTCTCTATGAGGAAACACAGATACATAAACTTTACTCATAGAAACAGTATGCAAATTGATCATGAAGTGTTCCTCAGGGAAGTCAGGAAACACCCACACCTGTATAAGTCGTGAGGTGTTATCCAGTGAGTAAGGATGAACACTGATCAGTATGCTATTAGCAAGGTGACATGAATTATGGGAGCTGGAGTGAATCACTCTCCCCAGTAGTCTGAGTGAACTCTCTGTTTATATGCATGCTACAAGTAATCCAATTTGATCCAATCCAATGATGTGCAAGTGTAGTATCGCTTAGTGAACACGTAACCATGACAACAAGCATCACGTGATGCCAGCCAACATGAGAGTAGGCAATTGGAATGTTTGTTTCTTTAACAGCGTTAAAATTATGGCAGACTCAGGGACTATTAGACACTCCTACCTAGCTTCTTTACTTTGTGGATGCTATTATTTTGTCAATCACTGTATAAGTTAAACTCTCCTCTTCATACAATCATTGTGATACTCTCCATGTCAACATTTTTTATGTTTTCTACAACTGTGGTTTTAATCTGTAATAAATGGATCAGCTGTCATATCGGAAGTTGTAACACAAAGGACCGTCCGTATTTTACACCCAGTGCAAAGCATGTCACTATGCTCATTGCTAAACTAGCCCACAAGAGCAGGATTACAGCAGAAATCACTTTCTACAGAATACATCTCTTTTTTTACTGTTATATTATTTACTCTTTTCATAATTGTCATGGTACCTGCTTGCTGTGTCTTCAGGATCCTCATCGTGTTGGTGTCCTCCATCTTTGTGTTGGTGTCACGGCCTCTAACAGCGTCTGAACTCTCGTATATAACCACCGTTATCTCGTCTCGATCTGCTCTGTTCAGCTCCTCAAAGTAGATCAGATCCTCATAAACACTCAGAGACATGTCTAATCTCTAAAAGACTGAAACACTGAATTACTGCGTCTCTGTAGAAACACTACAGCAGTACTGCACCGCTCGGCTACTTTAACTACAACAGTGCTGTTAATGAAGTGACATCAACTCTATACAGTTTCCTGTCTGAGCTGAAGGTGTGAAAACAGCAGAGCTCTCATGCTCTTTATTAAAGCTGCTCTTAATCTCTCATACACGACTACATTTAATGGATTACAATATAATCTGAGTATAACTTCTTTATGTATGTTTATGTGTTTATATTTCCATGCACGGTTCTGAAAGTGTAGTTCATCCATCACTCCACATTTCTAATGAGTGTTTTATCCACTGTTTCTCATACTGATCAGCAGCAGCAGTTTGATTCTCTCTCATAGATGAAGTAGTGATGATTGGGGAGCAAACAGTGGCTGGAGTAGTAAATTGTAGCATGGAGCGAGGGAACGATTCTCTGAGAGGTGGAGCGAATGAACGATTCTCTGAGCAGTGAGTCAGTCAGTGAGTCGGAGCGAGTGAACGATTCTCTGAGCTGTGCAGCGAGTGAGTGAGTCAGTGAGTCGAAGCGAGTGAATGAGTCAGTGAATAGGAGCCTTATTTTTAAACTCTGAATTTGTGATAGAGGGTATTTATTACTGCTGTGTTTCTTGTTAAGCCTGTCACTGGTTTATTATAGATCTAATATATTTATTGCAGTGATCAGTGTGTTGGGTATTTTGTGATTGTCACTAGAAGGGTTGTATTTTAGTTTGGTGTAGCGTGTTTAGGGCTGGTTTGATTTGGACATTAAGTAAATTTATA
Organism: Astyanax mexicanus; assembly: GCF_023375975.1. Taxonomy (NCBI): domain Eukaryota; kingdom Metazoa; phylum Chordata; class Actinopteri; order Characiformes; family Acestrorhamphidae; genus Astyanax; species Astyanax mexicanus. The sequence continues at coordinate 8,486,808 of NC_064432.1, read as the reverse complement.
TAATTATCTGTACATTTTCTGGTTCTATTAGGAAGCTATTTTTTAGCTCTTTTGAGAGAATTGCGGTCCCCCCACCCCCAATTAAGGACTTTTATTGTGGACTTGGACTAATAGCTGGACTAAGGTTTGTGATCTGCATGGGACTTAAAGTGTTGTTTTTTAAACATCTTTTTAATTTGATTTTGTTGGTAATAAAAGGTTTTAAAATGTATTTCTTCTCTGGCTTTACTGACAACTCAGCTGATCTCCAGGGTTATTCATTTGGTTAATTAATTTATTCCAGAATACAACTCTTTCCTTCTTTCTGGGCTGTGACATTAATGTGTTAACTAGTAACAATTAATAATTAGTTAAAACATTCTGTCATAAGTACTGTTAATTACCCTTATTGTAAAGTGATATTAATACTTCCGTGTCATTATTTTTATGTTTACATAAGTTAGTGAAGTTAGTGTTTAATATAGTCAACACAATCTACTGTCTGTAATGATTCACACTGTTTAGGATACAAGTGCAAGTTTATTAAACTGTAAATCACAAAGAAATAAATATCCAAGAATCGGTCCAGGACCAGTTAAAATGGTCACTTTGCAGAATGAGACTTTGCAGTGACAGAGTTAACAGGTCAGTGTGGGTCTAGAACTCCGGATATATATATATATGTTCAAACTGTCATTAATATTCTCTTTTCACAAATCCAATTAAACTGATTATTACAGGGATAATCAGCCCAGTACTGATTGCCAGTTATAACACAGTTCTCTTTTCTGTCACCGTTGGGTTCTCCAGTTATCCAGAACCTATCAGAGAGAAGGAGAGTATCAGAGTGTTTATCAGAGCAGTGAGGAGTGAGAGTCAGTAACTGCATCATGATCAGAGTTCAGTTCAGGAGTCTCTTACTTAGTGGTCAGGTTTGATCCGTCCACCCATTTCCAGACCCCCTCTGTTTCACCGTCACTCAGACCAATCCAAACCCACTGATCTTTTATCAATGTGTTAATGAAGTCCTGTTGAAATACAATAACTGCTTACACACTTCCAACAAGCCACTTCACACACTCAAACACACACACATGCACTCATTACACACACATTTAATCATGTGATCTGAGACCGTCTGTCTCTCTCTCTCTCTCTCTCTCACCGGTTCTTCTCTGCTGTTGATGATCAGCAGGTCTGCTCCTCTCTCTCTGCAGTCGTTTCTGCTCTCAGTCCAGATCTTCTTCTCAGTAGAGACGTAGTAAAGACTGAAGTTGAAGTTGACCCATCCCTCCTCACTGGCTTTTACTGCAAAGCAAATAAAGACAGAAGTTTACACTGCATTTATACAGTTCAACACAAATGCAAAGCTTTACAATACTATATTTCTGCATGTAAATATAATATGGGTGGTTTATCACAAAAAAATGTAATACATTTGTGCGATTGATTGCGTCCTCCTTAACACACTTATTATAATGAACTACAGTGCCCTTTAAAGTACTGGAACAGTGAGGCTGATAACATTGTTAATGCTGTAGAATGAAAACATTTGAGTTTATCATTAAAGGATAAATACGAGACTAAAGGTCAACATTTTATCTGTGAAGCTGAGAGAAGATGGAAAATCCATCAGAGCTATTTTAGAAGTATTGTTCATAGCCAGTACAACCAGATGGAATGTACTGAAGAAGAAAGTCGTCACTGGTGTACTAAGTAACAGATGTTGAACAAGGAAAAACACAGCAGTTAATGACAGGAACATTGGTGAATAGGAAGACCAGGCCGACATGTACCAAGAAGTACAAAGACAAGCCTGTGGACTGATCATGGACTGATGAGACAAAGATTAACCTTTACTAATGTGATGAAAAGACGAAAGCTTGGAGAAAGAAAGGATCTACTCATGATTCCAAACATACCAGGCATGGGCTTGCATAGCTTCCTCTGGGACGGGTTCATTAATCTTTATTGATGTAAAGTGATCTCATAAATCTACAGAAACCTTTTGTCTGTGAATTTAAAGAAAGATAAAACCAAACCTGATTGAGAGATCCTTCATCATGCAGCCTTCATCATACACACCTCACAGCACCAGACCTCACCACAAAAATACCACACCACAGCTCATCAGCACCAGACCTCACCATAAACAGCCCACCACACCTCAAAGTATCAGACCTCACCACAAAAATACCACACCATAGCTCATCAGCACCAGACCTCACCACAAACAACCCACCTCACAGCACCAGACCTCACCACAAAAATACCACACCACAGCTCATCACCACCAGACCTCACCACAAACACCCCACCACACCTCACCGCACCAGACCTCACCACAAAAATACCACACCACAGCTCATCAGCACCAGACCTCACCACAAACAACCCACCTCACAGCACCAGACCTCACCACAAAAATACCACACCACAGCTCATCAGCACCAGACCTCACCACAAACAGCCCACCACACCTCACAGCACCAGGCCTCACCACAAAAGTACCACACCATAGCTCATTAGCACCAGACCTCACCATGAAAATACCACACCACAGCTCATCAGCACCACACCTCACCACAGAAATACCACACCATAGCTCATCAGCACCACACCTCACCACAAACAACCCACCACACACCTCACAGCACCTGACCTCACCACAAAAATACCACACCATAGCTCATCAGCACCACACCTCACCACAAACAACCCATCACACACCTCACAGCACCAGAACTCACCACAAAAATACCACACCACACCTCACAGCACCAGACTTCACCACAAAAATCCCACACCACAGCTCATCAGCACCAGACCTCACCATAAACACCACACCTCACAGCACCAGATCTCACCACGAAAATACCACCTCACAGCTCATCAGCACCAGACCTCACCACCAAAATACCACACCACAGCTCCTCAGCACCAGACCTCACCACAAAAATACCACACCACACCTCACAGCACCAGACCTCACCATAAACAGCCCACCACACCTCACAGGACCAGACCTCACCACAAAAATACCACACCACAGCTCCTCAGCACCAGACCTCACCACAAAAATACCACACCACACCTCACAGCACCAGACCTCACCATAAACAGCCCACCACACCTCACAGGACCAGACCTCACCACAAAAATACCGCACCACAGCTCATCAGCACCAGACCTCACCACAAAAATACCACACCACACCTCACAGCACCAGACCTCACCATAAACAGCCCACCACAGCTCATCAGCACCAGACCTCACCACAAACAACCCACCTCACACCTCACAGCACCAGACCTCACCACAAAAATACCACACCCCACAGCTCATCAGCACCACACCTTACCACAAAAATACCACACCACACTTCACAGCACCAGACCTCACAGAACCAAAACCAAGGCTCACCAATAAAACAGCCCAAGGGAACCTTTTTGTGGAACATATTTGACCAATTTATTCTAACTGACCATCACACCAGAATCAGAGAGGCTTCCAAATGTAAGTAATTAGTCACTAACCCAGTTCAGAAAACCTTCTTTGGAGCCTGTCTCTCTCTGCAGTCAGGTTGGTGTAACTGGTCTGTAACTGGTCTCTCTCTGCAGTCAGGTTGGTGTTACTGGTCTGTAACTGGTCTCTCTCTGCAGTCAGGTTGGTGTTACTGGTCTGTAACTGGTCTCTCTCTGCAGTCAGGTGGTTGAACTGGATCCACAGCACTATGATGGCAGTCAGCAGGAGAACACACAGCAGACCCAGGCCCACTGCAGCCAGTCTGTAGCGTCTGCTTCCTGCAGAGCGACTCTCTATGAGGAAACACAGATACATGAACTTTAATCATAGAAACAGTATGCAAATTGATCATGAAGTGTTCCTCAGGGAAGTCACGAAACACCCACACCTGTATAAGTCGTGAGGTGTTATCCAGTGAGTAAGGATGAACACTGATCAGTATGCTATTAGCAAGGTGACATGAATTATGGGAGCTGGAGTGAATCACTCTCCCCAGTAGTCTGAGTGAACTCTCCGTTTATATGCATGCTACAAGTAATCCAATTTGATCCAATCCAATGATGTGCAAGTGTAGTATCGCTTAGTGAACACGTAACCATGACAACAAGCATCACGTGATGCCAGCCAACATGAGAGTAGGCAATTGGTATGTTTGTTTCTTTAACAGCGTTAAAATTATGGCAGACTCAGGGACTATTAGACACTCCTACCTAGCTTCTTTACTTTGTGGATGCTATTATTTTGTCAATCACTGTATAAGTTAAACTCCCCTCTTCATACAATCATTGTGATACTCTCCATGTCAACATTTTTTATGTTTTCTACAACTGTGGTTTTAATCTGTAATAAATGGATCAGCTGTCATATCGGAAGTTGTAACACAAAGGACCGTCCGTATTTTACACCCAGTGCAAAGCATGTCACTATGCTCATTGCTAAACTAGCCCACAAGAGCAGGATTACAGCAGAAATCACTTTCTACAGAATACATCTCTTTTTTTACTGTTATATTATTTACTCTTTTCATAATTGTCATGGTACCTGCTTGCTGTGTCTTCAGGATCCTCATCATGTTGGTGTCCTCCATCTTTGTGTTGGTGTCACGCCCTCTTACAGCATCTGAACTCTCGTATATAACCACCGTTATCTCGTCTCGATCTGCTCTGTTCAGCTCCTCAAAGTAGATCAGATCCTCATAAACACTCAGAGACATGTCTAATCTCTAAAAGACTGAAACACTGAATTACTGCGTCTCTGTAGAAACACTACAGCAGTACTGCACCGCTCGGCTACTTTAACTACAACAGTGCTGTTAATGAAGTGACATCAACTCTATACAGTTTCCTGTCTGAGCTGAAGGTGTGAAAACAGCAGAGCTCTCATGCTCTTTATTAAAGCTGCTCTTAAACTCTCATACACGACTACATTTAATGGATTACAATATAATCTGAGTATAACTTCTTTATGTATGTTTATGTGTTTATATTTCCATGCACGGTTCTGAAAGTGTAGTTCATCCATCACTCCACATTTCTAATGAGTGTTTTATCCACTGTTTCTCATACTGATCAGCAGCAGCAGTTTGATTCTCTCTCATAGATGAAGTAGTGATGATTGGGGAGCAAACAGTGGCTGGAGTAGTAAATTGTAGCATGGAGCGAGGGAACGATTCTCTGAGAGGTGGAGCGAATGAACGATTCTCTGAGCAGTGAGTCAGTCAGTGAGTCGGAGCGAGTGAACGATTCTCTGAGCTGTGCAGCGAGTGAGTGAGTCAGTGAGTCGAAGCGAGTGAATGAGTCAGTGAATAGGAGCCTTATTTTTAAACTCTGAATTTGTGATAGAGGGTATTTATTACTGCTGTGTTTCTTGTTAAGCCTGTCACTGGTTTATTATAGATCTAATATATTTATTGCAGTGATCAGTGTGTTGGGTATTTTGTGATTGTCACTAGAAGGGTTGTATTTTAGTTTGGTGTAGCGTGTTTAGGGCTGGTTTGATTTGGACATTAAGTAAATTTATATAATTATCTGTACATTTTCTGGTTCTATTAGGAAGCTATTTTTTAGCTGTTTTGAGAGTATTGTGGGACCCCCACCCCCAATTAAGGACTTTTATTGTGGACTTGGACTAATAGCTGGACTAAGGTTTGTGATCTGCATGGGACTTAAAGAGTTGTTTTTTAAACATCTTTTTAATTTGATTTTGTTGGTAATAAAAGGTTTTAAAATGTATTTCTTCTCTGGCTTTACTGACAACTCAGCTGATCTCCAGGGTTATTCATTTGGTTAATTAATTTATTCCAGAATACAACTCTTTCCTTCTTTCTGGGCTGTGACATTAATGTGTTAACTAGTAACAATTAATAATTAGTTAAAACATTCTGTCATAAGTACTGTTAATTACCCTTATTGTAAAGTGATATTAATACTTCTGTGTCATTATTTTTATGTTTACATAAGTTAGTGAAGTTAGTGTTTAATATAGTCAACACAATCTACTCTCTGTAATGATTCACACTGTTTAGGATACAAGTGCAAGTTTATTAAACTGTAAATCACAAAGAAATAAATATCCAAGAATCGGTCCAGGACCAGTTAAAATGGTCACTTTGCAGAATGAGACTTTGCAGTGACAGAGTTAACAGGTCAGTGTGGGTCTAGAACTCCGGATATATATATATATATATATATGTTCAAACTGTCATTAATATTCTCTTTTCACAAATCCAATTAAACTGATTATTACAGGGATAATCAGCCCAGTACTGATTGCCAGTTATAACACAGTCCTCATCTCCATCACCGTTGGGTTCTCCAGGTAACCAGAACCTATCAGAGAGAAGGAGAGTATCAGAGTGTTTATCAGAGCAGTGAGGAGTGAGAGTCAGTAACTGCATCATGATCAGAGTTCAGTTCAGGAGTCTCTTACCCAGTGGTCAGGTTTGATCCGTCCACCCATTTCCAGACCTCCTCTGTTTCACCGTCACTCAGACCAATCCAAACCCGCTGATCTTTTATCAATGTGTTAATGAAGTCCTGTTGAAATACAATAACTGCTTACACACTTCCAGCAAGCCACTTCACACACTCAAACACACACACATGCACTCATTACACACACATTTAATCATGTGATCTGAGACCGTCTGTCTCTCTCTCTCTCTCTCTCTCTCTCTCTCTCACCTGTTCTTCTCTGCTGTTGATGATCACCAGGTCTGTTCCTCTCTCTCTGCAGTCGTCTCTGCTCTCATTCCAGATCTTCTTCTCAGTAGAGACGTAGTAAAGACTGAAGTTGAAGTTGACCCATCCCTCCTCACTGGCTTTTACTGCAAAGCAAATAAAGACAGAAGTTTACACTGCATTTATACAGTTCAACACAAATGCAAAGCTTTACAATACTATATTTCTGCATGTAAATATAATATGGGTGGTTTATCACAAAAAAATGTAATACATTTGTGCGATTCATTGCGTCCTTCTTAACACAAACTTATTATAATGAACTACAGTGCCCTTTAAAGTACTGGAACAGTGAGGCTGATAACATTGTTAATGCTGTAGAATGAAAACATTTGAGTTTATCATTAAAGGATAAATACGAGACTAAAGGTCAACATTTTATCTGTGAAGCTGAGAGAAGATGGAAAATCCATCAGAGCTATTTTAGAAGTATTGTTCATAGCCAGTACAACCAGATGGAATGTACTGAAGAAGAAAGTCGTCACTGGTGTACTAAGTAACAGATGTTGAACAAGGAAAAACACAGCAGTTAATGACAGGAACATTGGTGAATAGGAAGACCAGGCCGACATGTACCAAGAAGTACAAAGACAAGCCTGTGGACTGATCATGGACTGATGAGACAAAGATTAACCTTTACTAATGTGATGAAAAGACGAAAGCTTAGAGAAAGAAAGGATCTACTCATGATTCCATACCAGGCATGGGCTTGCATGGCTTCCTCTGGGACGGGTTCATTAATCTTTATTGATGTAAAGTGATCTCATAAATCTACAGAAACCTTTTGTCTGTGAATTTAAAGAAAGATAAAACCAAACCTGATTGAGAGATCCTTCATCATGCAGCCTTCATCATACACACCTCACAGCACCAGACCTCACCACAAAAATACCACACCCCACAGCTCATCAGCACCACACCTTACCACAAAAATACCACACCACACTTCACAGCACCAGACCTCACAGAACCAAAACCAAGGCTCACCAATAAAACAGCCCAAGGGAACCTTTTTGTGGAACATATTTGACCAATTTATTCTAACTGACCATCACACCAGAATCAGAGAGGCTTCCAAATGTAAGTAATTAGTCACTAACCCAGTTCAGAAAACCTTCTTTGGAGCCTGTCTCTCTCTGCAGTCAGGTTGGTGTAACTGGTCTGTAACTGGTCTCTCTCTGCAGTCAGGTTGGTTTTACTGGTCTGTAACTGGTCTCTCTCTGCAGTCAGGTGGTTGAACTGGATCCACAGCACTGTGATGGCAGTCAGCAGGAGAACACACAGCAGACCCAGACCCACTGCAGCCAGTCTGTAGCGTCTGCTTCCTGCAGAGCGACTCTCTATGAGGAAACACAGATACATGAACTTTAATCATAGAAACAGTATGCAAATTGATCATGAAGTGTTCCTCCGGGAAGTCAGGAAACACCCACACCTGTATAAGTCGTGAGGTGTTATCCAGTGAGTAAGGATGAACACTGATCAGTATGCTATTAGCAAGGTGACATGAATTATGGGAGCTGGAGTGAATCACTCTCCCCAGTAGTCTGAGTGAACTCTCTGTTTATATGCATGCTACAAGTAATCCAATTTGATCCAATCCAATGATGTGCACGTGTAGTATCGCTTAGTGAACACGTAACCATGACAACAAGCATCACGTGATGCCAGCCAACATGAGAGTAGGCAATTGGTATGTTTGTTTCTTTAACAGCGTTAAAATTATGGCAGACTCAGGGACTATTAGACACTCCTACCTAGCTTCTTTACTTTGTGGATGCTATTATTTTGTCAATCACTGTATAAGTTAAACTCTCCTCTTCATACAATCATTGTGATACTCTCCATGTCAACATTTTTTATGTTTTCTACAACTGTGGTTTTAATCTGTAATAAATGGATCAGCTGTCATATCGGAAGTTGTAACACAAAGGACCGTCCGTATTTTACACCCAGTGCAAAGCATGTCACTATGCTCATTGCTAAACTAGCCCACAAGAGCAGGATTACAGCAGAAATCACTTTCTACAGAATACATCTCTTTTTTTTACTGTTATATTATTTACTCTTTTCATAATTGTCATGGTACCTGCTTGCTGTGTCTTCAGGATCCTCATCGTGTTGGTGTCCTCCATCTTTGTGTTGGTGTCACGGCCTCTTACAGCATCTGAACTCTCGTATATAACCACCGTTATCTCGTCTCGATCTGCTCTGTTCAGCTCCTCAAAGTAGATCAGATCCTCATAAACACTCAGAGACATGTCTAATCTCTAAAAGACTGAAACACTGAATTACTGCGTCTCTGTAGAAACACTATAGCAGTGCTGCACCGCTCGGCTACTTTAACTACAACAGTGCTGTTAATGAAGTGACATCAACACTATACAGTTTCCTGTTTGCGCTTAAGGTGTGAAAACAGCAGAGCTCTCATGCTCTTTATTAAAGCTGCTCTTAATCTCTCATACACGACTACATTTAATGGATTACAATATAATCTGAGTATAACTTCTTTATGTATGTTTATGTGTTTATAGTTCCATGCACGTTTCTGAAAGTGCAGTTCATCCATCACTCCACATTTCTAATGAGTGTTTTATCCACTGTTTCTCACACTGATCAGCAGCAGCAGTTTGATTCTCTCTCATAGATGAAGTAGTGATGATTGGGGAGCAAACAGTGGCTGGAGTAGTAAATTGTAGCATGGAGCGAGGGAACGATTCTCTGAGAGGTGGAGCGAGGGAACGATTCTCTGAGCAGTGAGTCAGTCAGTGAGTCGGAGCGAGTGAACGATTCTCTGAGCGGTGGAGCGAGTGAGTGAGTCAGTGAGTCGGAGCGAGTGAACGATTCTCTGAGCGGTGCAGCGAGTGAGTGAGTCAGTGAGTCGAAGCGAGTGAATGAGTCAGTGAATAGGAGCCTTATTTTTAAACTCTGAATTTGTGATAGAGGGAATTTATTACTGCTGTGTTTCTTGTTAAGCCTGTCACTGGTTTATTCTAGATCTAATATATTTATTGCAGTGATCAGTGTGTTGGGTATTTTGTGATTGTCACTAGAAGGGTTGTATTTTAGTTTGGTGTAGCGTGTTTAGGGCTGGTTTGATTTGGACATTAAGTAAATTTATATAATTATCTGTACATTTTCTGGTTCTATTAGGAAGCTATTTTTTAGCTGTTTTGAGAGTATTGTGGGACCCCCACCCCCAATTAAGGACTTTTATTGTGGACTTGGACTAATAGCTGGACTTAGGTTTGTGATCTGCATGGGACTTAAAGTGTTGTTTTTTAAACATCTTTTTAATTTTATTTTGTTGGTAATAAAAGGTTTTAAAATGTATTTCTTCTCTGGCTTTACTGACAACTCAGCTGATCTCCAGGGTTATTCATTTGGTTAATTAATTTATTCCAGAATACAACTCTTTCCTTCTTTCTGGGCTGTGACATTAATGTGTTAACTAGTAACAATTAATAATTAGTTAAAACATTCTGTCATAAGTACTGTTAATTACCCTTATTGTAAAGTGATATTAATACTTCTGTGTCATTATTTTTATGTTTACATAAGTTAGTGAAGTTAGTGTTTAATATAGTCAACACAATCTACTGTCTGTAATGATTCACACTGTTTAGGATACAAGTGCAAGTTTATTAAACTGTAAATCACAAAGAAATAAATATCCAAGAATCGGTCCAGGACCAGTTAAAATGGTCACTTTGCAGAATGAGACTTTGCAGTGACAGAGTTAACAGGTCAGTGTGGGTCTAGAACTCCGGATATATATATATATATATATATATATATATATATATATATATATATATATATATATATATATATATATATATATATATATGTTCAAACTGTCATTAATATTCTCTTTTCACAAATCCAATTAAACTGATTATTACAGGGATAATCAGCCCAGTACTGATTGCCAGTTATAACACAGTCCTCATCTCCATCACTGTTGGGTTCTCCAGGTAACCAGAACCTATCAGAGAGAAGGAGAGTATCAGAGTGTTTATCAGAGCAGTGAGGAGTGAGAGTCAGTAACTGCATCATGATCAGAGTTCAGTTCAGGAGTCTCTTACTTAGTGGTCAGGTTTGATCCGTCCACCCATTTCCAGACCTCCTCTGTTTCACCGTCACTCAGACCAATCCAAACCCGCTGATCTTTTATCAATGTGTTAATGAAGTCCTGTTGAAATACAATAACTGCTTACACACTTCCAACAAGCCACTTCACACACTCAAACACACACACATGCACTCATTACACACACATTTAATCATGTGATCTGAGACCGTCTGTCTCTCTCTCTCTCACCTGTTCTTCTCTGCTGTTGATGATCACCAGGTCTGCTCCTCTCTCTCTGCAGTCATTTCTGCTCTCAGTCCAGATCTTCTTCTCAGTAGAGACGTAGTAAAGACTGAAGTTGAAGTTGACCCATCCCTCCTCACTGGCTTTTACTGCAAAGCAAATAAAGACAGAAGTTTACACTGCATTTATACAGTTCGACACAAATGCAAAGCTTTACAATACTATATTTCTGCATGTAAATATAATATGGGTGGTTTATCACAAAAAAAATGTAATACATTTGTGCGATTCATTGCGTCCTTCTTAACACAAGCTTATTATAATGAACTACAGTGCCCTTTAAAGTACTGGAACAGTGAGGCTGATAACATTGTTAATGCTGTAGAATGAAAACATTTGAGTTTATCATTAAAGGATAAATACGAGACAAAAGATCAACATTTCATCTGTGAAGCTGAGAGAAGATCCATCAGAGCTATTTTAGAAGTATTGTTCATAGCCAGAACAACCGGATGGAATGTACTGAAGAAGAAAGTCGTCACTGGTGTACTAAGTAACAGATGTTGAACAAGTAACTCAAGGGAAATCACAGCAGTTGATGACAGAGACAATGTGAGTGCTGTAAATAAGTCCCTTAAATAACTGTTAGTGACATGAGCATCTACCTGCCAAAGTGCAGGAGTGAAGGTCTCACAGACTGCTTGACAAAAGTACAAAGACTTCACCAGAAGATGAAAAGCTCTATTAAAGAGGTGAATAGGAAGACCAGGCCAAAATGTGCCAAGAAGTACAAAGACAAGCCTGTGGACTGATTATGGACTGATGAGAAAAAGATTAACCTTTACTAATGTGATGGAAAGACTAAAACTTGGAGAAAGGAAGGATCTGGGACGAGTTCGTTAATCTTAATATTGATCTCATAAGTCTAAAGAAACCTTTTGTCTGTGAATTTAAAGAAAGATAAAACCACACTGATTGGGAGATCCTTCATCATGCAGGAAGACCCACTGCAGCCTCAAAAAGCATCATAGAAGAAGAAGTGCAATAATAAGGGCTACAATATCTTCAGATCCAGATGTAGATACCTGGAAATAAAAGCGGAAATGTTGCTCTTTTTTCTCATATTCAACTTTTAGTGTCAAACCCAAATGTTTTCAGTCTACAGCAGAAATAAAAAGATCAGCCTCACTGTTCCAATACTTTTGGAGGGCACTGTATATTGCCAAAACTATCTGCTCGTCCCATTCCATGAAGCTTTGAAGTTTGGAGGTCTGTGTAAAAGTTGGTCATAGCACTGACAGTAGGCTGTGGGTGGAATCTTTGGTATTTCACAACTGTTGCACAGGTGGAGTTCACTGAGCTCCTAAGAGTGAACCATTCTTCCACTAATGTTTGTAGTAGCAGTCTGTAAGCCTAGGTCATTGATTTTATACACCTATGGCCATTGACGGGATTGGATGAGAGTTCAAAGGAAGAGCAAAAACCTTTGCCAATATAGTTCATGTGTAATTAGCAGCTACTGAACTTCCAAAAACCACAAACACCACACCTCACAGCACCAGACCTCACCACAAAAATACCACACCACACCTCACAGCACCAGACCTCACCACAAAAATACCACACCACAGCTCATCAGCACCAGACCTCACCACGAAAATACCACACCACAGCTCCTCAGCACCAGACCTCACCACAAAAATACCACACCACAGCTCCTCAGCACCAGACCTCACCACAAAAATACCACACCACAGCTCCTCAGCACCAGACCTCACCACGAAAATACCACACCACAGCTCCTCAGCACCAGACCTCACCACGAAAATACCACACCACAGCTCCTCAGCACCAGACCTCACCACAAAATTACCACACCACAGCTCCTCAGCACCAGACCTCACCATAAACACCACATCGCATAGCACCAGATCTCACCACAAACACCACACCTCACAGCACCAGACCTCACCACAAAAATACCACACCCCACAGCTCATCAGCACCAGACCTCACCACAAAAAAAAACACACCACACAGCTCATCAGCACCAGACCTCACCACAAAAATACCACACCACACCTCACAGCACCAGACCTCACAACAAAAATACCACACCATAGCTCATCAGCACCACACCTCACCACGAAAATACCACACCATAGCTCATCAGCACCAGACCTCACCACAAACAACCAACCACACACCTCACAGCACCAGACCTCACCACAAACAACCCACCACACACCTCACAGCACCAGACCTCACCACAAAAATACCACACCATAGCTCATCAGCACCAGACCTCACCACGAAAATACCACACCATAGCTCATCAGCACCAGACCCCACCACAAACAACCCACCACACACCTCACAGCACCAGACCTCACCACAAAAATACCACACCACACCTCACAGCACCAGACCTTACCACAAAAATACCACACCACACCTCACAGCACCAGACCTCACCACAAAAATACCACACCACACCTCACAGCACCAGACCTTACCACAAAAATACCACACCACAACTCACAGCACCAGACCTCACCACAAAAATACCACACCATAGCTCATCAGCGCCAGACCTCACCACGAAAATACCACACCATAGCACCAGACCTCACCACAAACAACCCACCACACACCTCACAGCACCAGACCTCACCACAAAAATACCACACCATAGCTCATCAGCACCAGACCTCACCACAAAAATACCACACCACACCTCACAGCACCAGACCTGACCACACAAATACCACACCACACCTCACAGCACCAGACCTCACCACAAAAATACCACACCACACCTCACAGCACCAGACCTTACCACAAAAATACCACACCACACCTCACAGCACCAGACCTCACCACAAAAATACCACACCACACCTCACAGCACCAGACCTTACCACAAAAATACCACACCACAACTCACAGCACCAGACCTCACCACAAAAATACCACACCATAGCTCATCAGCGCCAGACCTCACCACGAAAATACCACACCATAGCACCAGACCTCACCACAAACAACCCACCACACACCTCACAGCACCAGACCTCACCACAAAAATACCACACCATAGCTCATCAGCACCAGACCTCACCACAAAAATACCACACCACACCTCACAGCACCAGACCTGACCACACAAATACCACACCACACCTCACAGCACCAGACCTCACCACAAAAATACCACACCCCACAGCTCATCAGCACCAGACCTCACCACAAAAATACCACACCCCACAGCTCATCAGCACCAGACCTCACCACAAAAATACCACACCACACCTCACAGCACCAGACCTCACCACAAAAATACCACACCATAGCTCATCAGCACCACACCTCACCACGAAAATACCACACCATAGCTCATCAGCACCAGACCTCACCACAAACAACCAACCACACACCTCACAGCACCAGACCTCACCACAAACAACCCACCACACACCTCACAGCACCAGACCTCACCACAAAAATACCACACCATAGCTCATCAGCACCAGACCTCACCACGAAAATACCACACCATAGCTCATCAGCACCAGACCCCACCACAAACAACCCACCACACACCTCACAGCACCAGACCTCACCACAAAAATACCACACCACACCTCACAGCACCAGACCTTACCACAAAAATACCACACCACACCTCACAGCACCAGACCTCACCACAAAAATACCACACCACACCTCACAGCACCAGACCTTACCACAAAAATACCACACCACAACTCACAGCACCAGACCTCACCACAAAAATACCACACCATAGCTCATCAGCGGCAGACCTCACCACGAAAATACCACACCATAGCTCATCAGCGCCAGACCTCACCACGAAAATACCACACCATAGCACCAGACCTCACCACAAACAACACACCTCACAGCACCAGACCTCACCACAAAAATACCACACCATAGCTCATCAGCACCAGACCTCACCACAAAAATACCACACCACACCTCACAGCACCAGACCTGACCACACAAATACCACACCACACCTCACAGCACCAGACCTCACCACAAAAATACCACACCACACCTCACAGCACCAGACCTTACCACAAAAATACCACACCACACCTCACAGCACCAGACCTCACCACAAAAATACCACACCACACCTCACAGCACCAGACCTTACCACAAAAATACCACACCACAACTCACAGCACCAGACCTCACCACAAAAATACCACACCATAGCTCATCAGCGCCAGACCTCACCACGAAAATACCACACCATAGCACCAGACCTCACCACAAACAACCCACCACACACCTCACAGCACCAGACCTCACCACAAAAATACCACACCATAGCTCATCAGCACCAGACCTCACCACAAAAATACCACACCACACCTCACAGCACCAGACCTGACCACACAAATACCACACCACACCTCACAGCACCAGACCTCACCACAAAAATACCACACCCCACAGCTCATCAGCACCAGACCTCACCACAAAAATACCACACCCCACAGCTCATCAGCACCAGACCTCACCACAAAAATACCACACCACACCTCACAGCACCAGACCTCACCACAAAAATACCACACCATAGCTCATCAGCACCACACCTCACCACGAAAATACCACACCATAGCTCATCAGCACCAGACCTCACCACAAACAACCAACCACACACCTCACAGCACCAGACCTCACCACAAACAACCCACCACACACCTCACAGCACCAGACCTCACCACAAAAATACCACACCATAGCTCATCAGCACCAGACCTCACCACGAAAATACCACACCATAGCTCATCAGCACCAGACCCCACCACAAACAACCCACCACACACCTCACAGCACCAGACCTCACCACAAAAATACCACACCACACCTCACAGCACCAGACCTTACCACAAAAATACCACACCACACCTCACAGCACCAGACCTCACCACAAAAATACCACACCACACCTCACAGCACCAGACCTTACCACAAAAATACCACACCACAACTCACAGCACCAGACCTCACCACAAAAATACCACACCATAGCTCATCAGCGGCAGACCTCACCACGAAAATACCACACCATAGCTCATCAGCGCCAGACCTCACCACGAAAATACCACACCATAGCACCAGACCTCACCACAAACAACCCACCACACACCTCACAGCACCAGACCTCACCACAAAAATACCACACCACACCTCACAGCACCAGACCTGACCACACAAATACCACACCACACCTCACAGCACCAGACCTCACCACAAAAATACCACACCACACCTCACAGCACCAGACCTTACCACAAAAATACCACACCACACCTCACAGCACCAGACCTCACCACAAAAATACCACACCACACCTCACAGCACCAGACCTTACCACAAAAATACCACACCACAACTCACAGCACCAGACCTCACCACAAAAATACCACACCATAGCTCATCAGCGCCAGACCTCACCACGAAAATACCACACCATAGCACCAGACCTCACCACAAACAACCCACCACACACCTCACAGCACCAGACCTCACCACAAAAATACCACACCATAGCTCATCAGCACCAGACCTCACCACAAAAATACCACACCACACCTCACAGCACCAGACCTGACCACACAAATACCACACCACACCTCACAGCACCAGACCTCACCACAAACAACCCATCACACCTCACAGCATCAGACCTCACCACAAAAATAACACACCACACCTCACAGCACAAGACCTCACCATAAACACGCCACCACACCTCACAGCACCAGACCTCACCACGAAAATACCACACCACAGCTCCTCAGCACCAGACCTCACCACGAAAATACCACACCACAGCTCCTCAGCACCAGACCTCACCACAAAAATACCACACCATAGCTCCTCAGCACCAGACCTCACCACAAAAATACCACACCACAGCTCCTCAGCACCAGACCTCACCATAAACACCACACCGCATAGCACCAGATCTCACCACAAACAGCACACCACACAGCATCAGACCTCACCATAAACGTAAAATGGTGTGTGGAACATTTTTTTGGAACAAATTTTATCAATTTATTCTAACTGACCATCACACCAGAATCAGAGAGGCTTCCAAATGTAAGTAATTAGTCACTAACCCAGTTCAGAAAACCTTTGGAGCCTGTCTCTCTCTGCAGTCAGCTTGGTGTAACTGGTCTGTAACTGGTCTCTCTCTGCAGTCAGGTTGGTGTAACTGGTCTGTAACTGGTCTCTCTCTGCAGTCAGGTTGGTGTTACTGGTCTGTAACTGGTCTCTCTCTGCAGTCAGGTGGCTGAACTGGATCCACAGCACTGTGATGGCAGTCAGCAGGAGAACACACAGCAGACCCAGACCCACTGCAGACAGTCTGTAGCGTCTGCTTCCTGCAGAGAGACTCTCTATGAGGAAACACAGATACATAAACTTTACTCTTATAAACAGTATTTAAATTGTTCAGGAAATCTTAAATCAGGGGACGTCAGGGAACACTGAGTGTTATTTTGTGAGGTTGAACACTGGCCCGTGTGCTCATACTGTAGCAAGGTGACATGAATTATGGGAGTTGGAGTGATGTCTGATAGTGGGTGCAGATGGATGGAACATTCATTTTCTAACACAAAGTGTCCTTTCCTACATCCTGCGCAAAAAATGTTGCGATGCTCATTGCTATCTAACATCTCACCAACAGTCTATTTGCATGCCTGTGCACTTACGAATACATCTACCCTGATGGGCACAGTGGTCTAGAAGTGTGGTGTGTGTAGGTACATTTTGGGTGTATTGCTATCTTGGCAACAGAAAACACAGGTGTGCCACTGACTGATTTGAACCCTCACAAAAGTCAACCATCAGACGTTCATTGCTCTCTTGACAACACAGGTGCGCCTCACACATCATGAAAAATAAGATAGAAAATGGTCTTTCCTCTGAGTGAACAGTGTTTACTGAGTTATATTGTAGTTATTTACTGTTTTAATAATTAGTAATAGTACCTGCTTGTTGTTTCTTCAGGAACCCCATCATGTTGGTGTCCTCTCCCTCTGTGCTGGGGTCATGACCTCTAATAGCGTCTGCACTCTCATAGATATCCACCACCATCTCCACTTTATCTCCTCTGTTCATCTCCTCAGATCCAATCACGTCATCATAAACACTCAGAGACATGTTTAATCTGTAAAATACTGAAACACTGAATTACTGTGTCTCTGTAGAAACACTACAGCAGTGCTGCACCTCTGACCTACTTTAACTACAGTAGTGCTGTTAATAAAGGAAGTGTCCAAGTGCCATCAACTATATACAGTTTCCTGTGGTGGTGGAGGTGTTAAAACAACAGAGCTCTCATGCTCTTTATTAAAGCTGCTTTTAATCTCTCATACACTCCTACATTTATGAGATTACAAAATAATCTTAATATAATTTCTTCATGTATGTTTATAGTTCCATGCACGGTTCTGAAAGTCTAGTTCATCCATCACTCCACATTTCTAATGAGTGTTTTATCCTCTGTTTCTCACACTGATCAACAGCAGCAGCAGTTTGATTCTCTCTCATAGATAAAGTAGTAATGACTGTAGAGCGAACAGTGGCTGGAGTAGTAAATTGTAGCTGGACTGTGTAGGAGCTTCCTTGAACCGTAAAGAGTGAACGATTCTCTGAGCCATAGACTGTATATAGCTGGACAGAGCATCGTCTCTCAAAAGTGAAGCCACCACAGGTCGGGCGCCCCCTGCTGTTCGGCTGCAGAAAGCTGTGTAACTCCACCCATCCCCATAGGTTTCAATGGCAAAACAGAACAACTTTCAATCACGTTTTTTTCTAATATACTGTAATTCTACCTCCATTATTTAAATGCAGCAGCTAGTGTAACCTCTGCTTATATTGTCAAATTTTTATATCCCCACAGAATTCGGTTTTTAAAACTTTATTTGGCTCTATTCAAAAAAGGTGTGGTTATGGTAAAAGGGCTGGTTATGGGCGGGACCAATAACAGACCGTCAGCTGCGCTCCGCCCCGCTCTGCAGTCTGTGACCGCGAGGCAGCCCTCAGGGGCGGGGTTATTTAAATGAGTAGGCGGTCTCTCCACAGTCTTTCTCCCTCCTCTGGTCTCTACTGCGCAGACTCTGGTCTCTGAATCGCCATAATGGCGGAAGATTTTGGCTTCATTTTCATTGAATGAATGGGAACGGCGACACGGCGTCCATCTTTATATACAGTCTATGCTCTGAGCGAAGCGAGTGAATGATTCTCTGAGCGAAGCGAGTGAATGATTCTCTGAACAGAGCGAGTGAACGATTCTCTGAGTGAATGAACTATTCTCTGAGCAGAGCGAGTAAACGATTCTCTGAGTCTGAGCGAGTGAATTAATCACTGAACGGAGCGAGTAAATGATTCCCTGAGCGGAGCGAGTGAACGATTCTCTGAGCGGAGAAAGTGAACGATTCTCTAAACGGAGTGAGTGAATGAATCACTGCGCGGAACGAGTGAACGATTCTCTGAGCGGAGTGAATGAACGAGTTCTATCTATCTATCTATCTATCTATCTATCTATCTATCTATCTATCTATCTATCTATCTATCTATCTATCTATCTAGTAGTCTGTTTTTTTAGTAACGCTGTGAGGTGAAGCATAATTTAGTTAAACGGTCCAGTCCAGTCCAATACACTTTAAACATTTACAACAATGTAGAACATGTCATAAATATGTTAAATAAATAAATATGTTAAAACATAATAAATAAATATATAATAAATAAATATGTTAAAACATAATTAGCGATCAACCGTGTATTATAAAGCACCAGTAAATTAATTCATCATCAGTATAATGAGAAAATACCTGTTTAAAATCAGCAGTTTAACACTGATAGTGGAAAATATCGCTTTGCTGTAATGTGGGTAAATGAGCAGCAGGTGGCGCAAACTGTTGAATCTCTGATCAGAGACACTGTAGAGAGGAGATTACCCACTTATTAATATTTTCCGCCAGAGGGCGCTCCAGAGCGAGACCAAAATGAATGTATTCCTATGGAGCAACTGAGCAAAATCAGAGTTAATAAATGTTTAATAATTGTTATACCGAAAATTTTACTAATTCTCTCGAAACAGAACAATATAAAAAGTTTCAGAACTAAATACACAATTTATAAAGCTTTTAAACTCCATATTTTCCCCTCGTTATATCAGAAAATCACTGTAACCGCTAGAGGGAGCCCGCGAGTGAGACCGCAATGAAATTAGTAACTTATTGCTCATCCGGGACATTACTTTACTTTTATGAAGTAAATTAAAGTATTTTGCTAATAAACAAAAGATTGACTGGTTGTTGTTCTGATGCTGGAGTTACAGTCAGAGCCCTGAGTTTAAAATCTTTATACATTTTATCTTTAGTGTAAAACATTTAACCCTTTCATGCATAGAGGTCACTACAGTGTACAGCTGTTTAAATTTTTTTTTTCTTTAAATATGCTTGCAATTTTGGGCACTGCTGCATATAGTCCACTGTAGTGGAAGCTATTGCATCATCCTATACAAAAAAATCCCATTGGTTGGTCATTGTAATGGGAAAAAGAAGTCAATGAAATCAAGATGGCCGGCAGACAGGGAAAACCACCAAACACCTTGGCTATTTTTGTTTCTACCTTTTATAAAATTATATCACTGCAGGTAAAAAATATATAATTACATCAAGTAACATCTAAGGTGACATATTATGTAAAGATTTTCGAAATTTTGATTTTATATTTGAGGGAATTGTAGATTAATCATCTGTCCACTTAATTGTACATCATGCATCATTAGCTATTTTTCAACTTTTATGCAATGTCAATTACTTCCAGTGTTGTTTTTAAAATAATTCATATTGTTTAATGTTTTGGCTGTAAATCAACTTCTTTAATTGAGGAATGTCTGCCAGTACAGACAGTTGCAAGCAGAGAAGTAGGGTCAAGCAGTGATAGTGAAGGTGAGTCTGGAAATGTTACTGAGGGAGTTGAGGCTGAGGAACGGAGATGAAGGAGATGAGGCTGTTGAAACTAAGGGCACCCCAATATCCAGTATGCCCCTGGAAACCACTGGCCCCAGCTCAAGAAAGTATAAAATGCCAGCACACGAAGAACCAAGTACATCTGCATGCAGTGTCTTGTAGCTTTGTGCCCTGTATGCTTTGGCAACCATCATAGAAAATAGTCTCAGAAATTAGCAACAAGCATGATTTGACAGGAAATATGATACATGCTATAAAATACTATAAGAGAATATGCTCACTTAACAGTTCAGAGACTTGACAAGAATACAGTATGATAATACCAGTCACAATCAAGATTCTATAAGGTTCTACGGTTCAGAGACATTTTCTTGTGTCACAATATCCTCCTCAGTTCCACTATTCCAACAGAATACCATATTACAACTGTATAACTGAATTACATTTGTGTTTTTTTTACAACAAAAAATGCATGAAGTACACTTGAGTGGACAGATAAATATTTCTTTATCGAATAAAGATAGAATATATATTTTTTTCAAACCTTGTTTTACATCCCTAAGGATGTATAAAAACACTTAGAAAAAAAATCCTGACTGAGTTTATTATAATTCATGCATGAGAGGGTTAATATTGTTCTGTTTTGAGAAAAAATGTGTTTTGTCAGAATAAAAAAAAAACATTAAACATATTTATACATTATAAACTCTAATTTTGCTCTTATAATTTTGCTCAATATAAACCCATTCATTTTGGACTCGCTCTGGAACGCCGTCTGGCGTCTGAACAGTTTTAGGTACTGATGATCTAATATCTGCAGTAGGAGAGGTTCTGTGGAACAGCAGCAGAATCATATTTATTATTTATAAAAAAAAACATTGTATTTAATATTATATTCTATATTTTGTATGAAATACTATATTTTATATTTTGTGTATTTTTCTTGATGTATATTTTATTCTGTATTATTTCATCTTTATATGTATCTTATTTTGATATTTGCTCTTTTAGGTGCAACTGGACCGTGAGAATGCAATTTCGTTCCACCTCATGTGATGTGAATGACAATGAAGTCTCCTTGAATCCTTGAATTAAACTAAATGAGCCTTTTTATTTATTGCCATTTATATTTGATGCTGATCTTCAGCACAGCAACTGATAAACTATATTTTATTGATTTAATTCCAACAGTTTAAGTTCAGTTCAGTTCAGTGAAGTGTGTCCCAGTTAAACGCTCCAGTCCTGTTAGGGAGAGAACTGGGACAGAACCTCACAGCTAGAATATATTTATTGATTTATTATTAACTTATTTATTTAATTATTGTTAATTGAATTGTGTAGCACAGTGTGCAGAAATAACGCATTTTACCCAATTACAACACTGTAGAACGTATCAATTATTATAAACAAAAATAAATACATTATAAATATATTATTTATGACATATTCTACTCTACCAAACATTTAGCAAAATTAAAATGAACTCTGAATAAACTGTTTCTCCCACTTAGGCTAATATAACTATAAAGGCCAGAGGGCGCTCTCGAGCTAATAAATTATTATATGAGGGAGAAATAAAGCTAAAAAAAATTAAACTGTTAAAAAAACGCTTTTAAAAATCTTTCAGTTAGGAATTAATTTATTTTTTCTAAAGTAAAAGAAAATATTACATACAAAAACAATAGAATCAACTTCATAAATCATCATAAATATTATTTACTACAGAAAATCAGAGATTAAAGTGATGAATCCTCATAGTCTTCAGTTTATTTTATTATTATTGGTACAGTCAGTTACAGGTTCCACTCTCCGCTAGAGGGAGATAAAGCGCTGATTACACTCCTGGAATAAACACAATAGCTGAAACGTACTGCATTATCTCTCTTTATGGTGAATTAAATTCATCATCTTATCAATGCTTTTATTACTGAACTTCACCTGTCAGACCCAAAGCTGTTTCCATGTGGGTCAGCCAGACGTGACTCTTCCTGTAGCAGTTTTCTCCAGAGTCTTTTAAAGGTGTAGGAAACAATACTCACCCCTCTCTGGCTTCATTTGTAATTTTCTAAAGAAAAGAATTCTACTTTTAATAGTTACAGAGTTCTCTGTTTTTCTGTGTCTTTTCTAGTTATTATGATGAAAGTGTGAATGTAATGTATCTTGGTCAGCTTCACTACTGACAAGATGCAAAAAAGAAAAAGAAAGAAAAATAAAAACAGTCACAGATTTCAATAATTGGATTTTAGCTGAAAATTAAACCAGCAAAAACACTATGAATAAATGTATTAAATAATATAATAAATTAACATGGATTTTTACAAACTAGCACTGGTAAATCAAATGTTTTTAACTATTGCACAACACAGCACACTTAACACCCCAAATTTCAATTACACAAATAAATATATATATATATATATATATTAATAAAAAATACATGTAAAAATACATTTTACCGGCAGATAGACTAATTTAAACAACTCCAGAAAATAAAGGGGAAGCTAAACAGTAATTAAAAAAAATGAATATACTAAAACCTAATACTGGTGGGCAGCCCAAGGGTAAAATTGTTCAGAAGAAGGGGGATTGCCCTTAACTTAGGGAAGGGTGAGCACTCTCAACCTTATCATCAGTGTAAGGGTAAATTTTGACCTGAGTAACCCACCACTCCGCTATGTATAAATTAAAAAGCAAGAACAAAAAGAACAATCAGCTCAGCTAACTAATAACAGACGACTCTCACTCTTTCATATGCATTAAACTCCTATACTCTCCACATGAATGTAGAGATCAAAACAAGGGCATATATGTCTCACTGTAACTCTAATCCAACAAAAACAATACACTGACTTTTGTTCCTACTGAACATTTTTTTCTGGAGGTAATGACGGTTATGCTGAAGATAAAACCAACAATCAGCAGGACAATCTCTCTCGTATCCAAAGTGCATTAAAACATTTACTATTCAGGGGTGCATTTCCAGTACAACGACTGAGCCTAGCGTTTCCCTAAACCAGGGGTGTCCAAACTACGGCCCTTTTCCTTTTTTGGAGCGGCCCGCAAAGTATTTTAGAAATAGAATGAAAGTTGGCCCGCTGTTAAGCAGGTTTTTATAATGTGAGATTCAAAGTTTGAACGCTAGGTGTCAGAAACGAGCGGAGAGAGTGCGCATTTCTAGCGCAGAAAAACAAGATAAAAGAGTCTAAAAGCGGAGAGGGTGCGCATTTCTAGCGCAGAAAAACAGAGTCTAAAAGTTGCCGTAATTAAGGAGTTAAATATTAAGAGACATCATAAAAATTAAACATCAATTTGAAAAATCTAAGTTTACACAACATAAAGATAGTAAGTCAAGTAAAATGGTGTGTAAATGAAATAATCAGGAAAAAAGTGGTATATTTCATTATTTGTTTTATTATAGAGTCTGTGGCCCGTGACTTCAAATATATTTCTCCTTCTGGCCCCCAACAAAAAAAAGGTTTGGACACCCCTGCCCTAAACCATCTTACTTTGTTGGTACCACAGAAGTCTGAACGATGTTGGTTTGAACCACCGTGGTCTTAACTTAAGGTGTTTCCAGACGTGTTCGGTCAGACTTTCCCAGCAGGAAACGTGCAAAACTCACAATCTTTAAAATATTATGCCAAAAATATGTTACTAATGTATTATTTAGGTTATTTATATTGTAATCATCACCACAACATGAACCAACAACAATACTATTAATAAAATATAAATATATCATTGCTATAGTATATGCAGTCTTCTTTTTAAAAAACGTTCCATGCTAGCTTGAGTGCTTCACACACCTCTCGCAGTGCATCGCGTGGGGGAAAAACTTTACACTGTGTCCCAATTTAGGGGCCGCATCCTTCGGAGGCTGTTTTCGAAGGCAGATTGCGTCACAGCTGCGCAGTAATACACCGCGTATCTCTGTGGGTCGCACCCTCCAGAGTATGCTGCCTGTGAATTGGGACACACCCCGACACGCGCTGACTCTGGAAAGAAAATATGCACGTGAGGCGCAATATTTTGACGGCACCCCCAGGACAGCTGTATTTATACTGAGACTAAATTACACACAACTGAACTACTAAAATGACATTTTGAAAGCAACTGATTGCACTGAATATTAGTTATACCGGAGTTTCAGAGCATGGGGGATGAATACTTTTGCATGTCACTGTCGCTTTTTTTCTAGATATTTATTCGATAACATTTTTGAAAATCATGTATTTTTATTCTATTTTCTACTAATTTTGTGCTACTTTTGTGTTTATCTGTCACTTAAAATCTTATACAATCTTAAGGTGCCAAATGTGAAAAGGTTATTAATCTATAGAGACTGAGCACGTCACATCATCGTGAGAAAACCACGCCTCTTGTGATAAAAAAAAACATTCTGCTCAGCTTGAATAGAAACGGGAAGTTGTGGCTCATAAAGCATTTGAACAACTTTACCAGAAAATGTCAACACCAGCCTGTCTTAATACCCTTCTGTCTAAAGAAAGGGAAAGATACAGTAATAAAATTAGCTATGACTGGACTTTTAATTTAATTTTCTATTTCAATTTGTGGAAAAATGACCTATAGATTGGTCAGGGTTCTCAGACATTATTCACATTTATTGTGGAGCATGTGGACAGTAAAACTGTAATCATTTTTTACATTGTAAATTTGATATTGAAGGCATTACAGCTATACAGAAACACATTCATAATTATGATTATGAAAACATGAATATGTTTTATACTTTAGATTATAAAAGATTATTCTATTTATTACATTTATCTTTAAGGACAGATCTGTACACTCTTTGCATTTTAATCTCAGTGTCTTCATGAGGGAGAGTCACCTGGAATAGTTTTCTCAGCATCTTGAAGGAGTTCCTGGATGTGCTGAACAAGAGTTGCTGCTTGTCCTTCATGCTGTGCTACAGCTCAGCCGTAAATCACCAGACATGTTTAAAGTATTAGAGAACCAGATTTAAGTAAAAAAAAAAGTGCTTTATCTTAAAAGTGTCTTGAGTAGAAGCAGTGGTGTTCTTTAAACATGGCACTTTAGTGGAAGTACTAAAGTATTTTAGTACATTTTTTGTACTTAAATACAGCAAGTGGTTTATTCAAAAAGATCTTAGGACTCTTCGGGTTGAATAAGGACACAGAAGGTCAGAGATGCATGTATGTATGATGGAGACATGCCATTTAAGGCTTTAAAAACAATTAATAAGACTTTAAAAAGTCTACTCTGAATTTGACAGGCGGCCAATGCAGGGAGTACAGCCAGTACAGGAGAGATGGTCTCCCTCTTCTTTTCCCGGTTAAGAGTCGGGCAGCAGCATTTTGGACAAGCTGCAAACGTGACAGAGCTTATTGGTTGATACCCAGATAAAGAGAATTGCAATAGTCCAAACGTGATGTAATTAAAGCATGAGTTACAATTTCCAGGTCCTTAACAGTTAACATGGGTTTGAGCTTGGCAATTTTTCTAAGCTGATAAAAACCTGCACTGACCACAGAGTTGATCTGTTTATCCAATTTAAGTGCAGAATCAAAACTAACTCCAAGGTTTCTAGCCTGATTTGTGCAGTCTGGATGACCAAAAACAATGGCTTCAGTTTTATCATCATTCAGTTTTAGAAAATTATTTGACAGCCAAAGTTTTATATCCTGCAGACAATTACTAAGTGCAAGCATGGAACAATCAACCACGATTCATGTCTTTAATATAAATCTACTACGTAGAAAATTAAATGTAGTGAGCGGACTGTTGTTTTACACACCCAGACAAACAGATTTATATAAACACATATAGAATTACCAAAAAATGTGATGAATAACGAATGTTGCGGAATGTCGCGGAGAAGCGACATTCTAATCCGATTGGCTTCTTGCATTTCTTTGGACCTATCACAAACAAGGCGGTCCGACGTCCTCAAGCTTCTGCTCTCGGAATTTCTAGTTTCTTTCGCTGTTCATTCTGTTGAATGGGGTGGACCCACGTAAACGCCCAAGAGTCTAGCAGGTTTGGTGGTTATAGCTGTAAAATAAAGTGGCCAAGCGTTTCCTTTTTTTGTGTAGATTTGTGTAGGTCTGCAATCTACAGCTTCAATCTGTTCTAAGACAGGACTGGCCTGGACCGTTTGAGCCTGCACTTCAGCTACAACTGTGGGCTGTCCACTCACTTTTTCTGTAACCCCAGCTGGTAACCTGACCACCTGGACTCACCTACCTGGTCAATTAGGCTAAAGGACTAAAAAGATGCAACACACCTTGTGTGCAACCAATATTTACCACTGGTACATGGACTGTGCCCCCAACTACCTTAACCAAAGACACAGAAACCAAGAGGCCATCAGGTAAAGCATCTGGATTTAAGTGCTCAATAAGTACCCCCCTTGCAGACTTTCTAAACTCCTGAGAGCATGTAGCAGCAACCAGGTATGTAAATAGGCCTCTGTCCCCTAACCTTAGCTACACCAGTTTCCCTAGGGGGCCCCTGATAAGCCTGAATGAATGAAATGAATGAAGTGTTAGTAATTAATTAATCCTAGGCCAAACAATGATTTCGAGCACCCTGGAATACTATTGATCTGTAGAGATATTCCTCACATCCTCCATACACATCGATGAACAAAATGCTGGTGCACCCTTTGATGTATATAAGGTGGAAAGAACTACAGGCGGTGGGCGGGTACATGACGTTTTGAATTTGTTTAAAAATAGACTTTTTTAGTTTGAAAAACAAGATCAAGCTTATATTAAGTGCTTATGTTAAACTGGGGCACCAAGGCCTTATGGTTAGAGAAGCAGTCGAAGGTGTTGTTTGAGGGTCTACCAAAATTCCTGACTTCACATAGACATCCCCACCCATCCCTGGTTCTGTTCTCTTACAGAACATTTTGGAACATATAGAAAAATCATCAGATTTTAAATTAGTTTAAGTGCATACCACTGCCAACACAGCCTTCAGAGTGACTCAATATCTGTGGTATTGTACAATACTTGTACAAACAAAAAAAGGAAGTTGAGGCGTAGTCGGCACAATCCACAGAGCATTTTCTCAGGCCCATCTTTAACTCTCATTTTGTTTCTCTTTAGACCAAATGTATTTCTTTACCCATCCAAATAATGTAATGCAGGTGTTCCAGTTCCATGGACACATGTGTACAAAACCAAACACCTAGAAATGGAGATTGCTTCTACAAACATTTGTGAAACAAAGAGTTGCTCTCAAGAGCTCAGTGAATTCAAGTGTGGTACAGTGATAGGATGCAGTTCCTGTGCAACAAGTCCAGTCGTGAAGTTTTCCCACTGCTAAATACTATTCCACAGCCAACTGTCAGTGGTTTTATAACAAAGTCAATCACTACAGACCTCCAAACTACATGCAGCCTTCAGATTAGCTCAAGAGCAGTAGAGCGTAGAGAGCTTCATGGAATGGGTTTCCATGGCCAAGCAGGTCCATCCAAGCCTTACATCACCAAATGCAATTCAAACTTCCACAGAACCCTAGAGCAGGCCTGGAGGGAGATCTAATCATTGATTCTGAGTTGGCGGTTGCCAGGAAAACGGTATTTGTCTGACTGCATTTTGTCAATTGTATAGTTTTGTGGTGGGGGGATTATGATTTGGAGTTGTTTTTTTAGGAGTTGGGCTCGGCCCCCATCCAACATCAGTGTCATCAGTAACCTCATAAATGTGTTTTTAGAGTTATGGTTAAAAAAGACCATAAACGGAATCCTAATTAGGGTTGCAGCGGTAACCGGTTTCACGGTATACCATGGTATCAAAATGCACGGTTATCATACCGTGTGTGTTTGCTTATTACCGGTAAAACGCAAGCCAGCGGAGAAACTCACCCGCACATGCGCAACTCTGCTCCGCTTCAGCTCC
Organism: Astyanax mexicanus; assembly: GCF_023375975.1. NCBI lineage: Eukaryota > Metazoa > Chordata > Actinopteri > Characiformes > Acestrorhamphidae > Astyanax > Astyanax mexicanus. Next base: position 8,457,818 of record NC_064432.1, on the reverse strand, counting down.
TCAGCACACAGCGGTGAGAACGGCAGAAAGTGCATCAGAATAAACAAATCTCCGTCCGCCTAAAAAAAGGCTAAACTAAAATCAGCAGTGTGGGACTATTTCAGATACCCGCCGAACGCACCCGAGGATGGTTATCCGATTTATAATCAATGTGGCCGTAAAGTCACAGCTAAAGGTGGACATACGTCAAACCTGTTCTCCCATCTCCAAGAACACCACCCCGCCGTGCAGCGCAAAGTATGTGTTTAGTTTATAATTTAAATCTGAACCTAAATAAAACCTCTTTGTAGTCGTGCACAACCCATGCGGTAAGCGCCCGCAAAAGCGCTGAATTATCCGAAATTTGGGCACGCAGGTACAGGCGTGAAGTGCGTGCTACGACGGATTCACGTGTCCGTGTAAAGGTGCTCGCCGGACTGGATGTGAAAGACGCCATTCATTTACATGCGTTCATTTTCAAATTCTGACGTGCCTGTTTTTCATGTGTTAAAACCAGACTCAGAAATAAATCCCCTCTTTCTGCAGTATCTGGTTATATACCAACTTGGCAGTAAAACGGACGTTTACAACAGTTGTTGATCAGACACTGACCCAGGCTCAGTTTATCAGATATTAAATAATTTAAACTTAAATAATTGTACTGAATAGTTTAAACACAGGATCTTTACTTCTTAGAGGACATGTAATGTGTGACACGTGTGTGTGTGTGTGTGTGTGTGTGTGTGTGTGTATATATATATATATATATAATTATATACACCCTTAATGACCTTAAGAGTAGTGGAAAAACCTGGTTTCCTTCACCTAATGGTGTACAGTTTATTTTTTTTAAGGAGACATTATCTATATAGTTGTTCCAGGTTTCTACAATAAATAGTTAATTGAACAAAAAACCTTTGTTGTAATTTCTTTAAGGGTCAGTTTAATAATATATGTAACAAACTGTGATACCGTGATAACCGTGATACCGCGGTATTTTCTGAGACGGTTATCATACCGTGAAAATCTCATACCGTTGCAACCCTAATCCTAATATAAAAATAGTTGACACTTCACATGAAACACTGGACTAAGAATGAAATGTCACTCTAGTTATTTTTATAATGTACAGTGCCCTCCAAAAGTATTGGAACAGCAAGGTCAATTTCCTTATTTCTGCTGTAAAAACACTGGACTTGAATTTCACCTTCAAACTAACTGCTAATCTTAGAAATTCACATAATTTTGCCACCTACAATTATGTAATATTAGCTAAGTTTCTAACTTTTAGGACTTGTGTGGAAACATATTGCTGTTATGGAGTGTTCAGTGTCGGCCCTTTAAAAATGATATGTGTCTTTTACGCTGCTTTTGTAAACATTTACTGCCCTTACAGGGACTTAAGGTTTGAGAAAGTATGAAAAGTCATTGCGAAACCCCTCTTTTTTAGCGCTGTAAAATTCTTTACTGATGATCTCCTGTGGTGATGGTCGTACAGTATAAACCAATGACTGTATAAAAGCATAGACAGCAAGGTTTACAAAAGTAAAGCCAGCACCTCTGCAGGCTGGTTGCAAGTTTTCCCAACTACAAAGAATGGAGAGTAGGTAGATTTCTACTATGGGAGGCAATATAGAAAAAACTATTCAGAACATCCCACTGTATGGATTTTAAATAATTAATTTGCATTGTATTGCATGAAATAAGTATTTGATACAGTAGAAAAACAGAACTTAATATTTGGTTCAGAAACCTGTAGACATTTCCTGTAGTTCACACACACACACACACACACACACCCTTCCATTTAGATCTTCTCCAGAACTTTCAGGTTTCAGGGCTTTCGCTGGGCAACACTGAGTTTCAGCTCTATTGGGTGAAGTTGTAGAAACTGGCTAGGCCTGCTTCTAGTCTGATTTTGATTGGGCAGATTAGACAAAATATGATTGTATAAGGGATGTTATCTTCATCTTACCTGTCCCTTTCTGTTGTTATTGATCACAAGGTCAGCTCTTTTGCTCTTTTGGAAGTACTATCTGCTCTCAGTAAAGCTCTTCTCCTTCTGTAACTGGTCTCTCACTGCAGTCAGGCTGGAGTAACTGGTCTCTCTCTGTATTTAGGTTGATGTAATTGGTCTGTAACTGGTCTCTCTCTGTATTTAGGTTGATGTAATTGGTCTGTAACTGGTCTCTCTCTCTGCTGTCAGGCTGGTGGAACTGGTCTGGAACTGGTCTCTCTCTGCTGTCAGGCTGCTGTAACTGGTCTCTCTCTGTATTTAAGTTGGTGTAACTGGTCTATAACTGGTCTCTCTCTGCAGTCAGGTTGGTGTAACTGGTCTGTAACTGGTCTCTCTCTGCAGTCAGGTTGGTGTAACTGGCCTGTAACTGCTCTCTCTCTGCAGTCAGGTTGTTGTAACTGGCCTGTAACTGGTCTCTCTCTGCAGTCAGGTTGGTGTAACTGGTCTGTAACTGCTCTCTCTCTGCAGTCAGGTTGGTGTTACTGGTCTGTAACTGGTCTCTCTCTGCAGTCAGGTTGGTGTTACTGGTCTGTAACTGGTCTCTCTCTGCAGTCAGGTTGGAATTACTGGTCTGTAACTGGTCTCTCTCTGCAGTCAGGTTGGTGTAACTGGCCTGTAACTGGTCTCTCTCTGCAGTCAGGTTGGTGTTACTGGTCTGTAACTGGTCTCTCTCTGCAGTCAGGTTGGTGTTACTGGTCTGTAACTGGTCTCTCTCTGCAGTCAGGTTGGAGTTACTGGTCTGTAACTGGTCTCTCTCTGCAGTCAGGTTGGAATTACTGGTCTGTAACTGGTCTCTCTCTGCAGTCAGCTTGGTGTAACTGGTCTGTAACTGGTTTCTCTCTGCAGTCAGCTTGGTGTAACTGGTCTGTAACTGGTTTCTCTCTGCAGTCAGGTTGGTGTAACTGGTCTGTAACTGGTCTCTCTCTGCAGTCAGGTTGGTGTTCCTGGTCTGTAACTGGTCTCTCTCTGCAGTCAGGTTGGTGTTACTGGTCTGTAACTGGTCTCTCTCTGCAGTCAGGTTGTTGTTACTGGTCTGTAACTGGTCTAATGGGATAATTTCTGAGGCTGGTAACTCTGATGAACCTATCCTGTGCAACAGAGGTAACTCCTAACCTTCCTTTCCTAGGGCAGTCCTTATGCCAGTTTCATCATGTTTGATGGTTTTGTGACTGCACTGTATAAAGGAAATGTTATTTTATTTTCATCTTAATGTTTGTGTGTGTGTTCAGCCTGAGCTCAGCAGTAGATCACTAGCATGCTAGCTTGTATTGGCTTGCTTGCAGCTGTCAGTAACCATGTTTTAAGTTTTTAAATGTATTTTATATTATTATTATTATATTTATTATTGTGAACACTAAAGTTGTATTTGTAGTAAGGGGAGCTCTTATAGACCAGTACTTATCATTTATATTTGTTTTTATTCTCTCTTTAAAGAAAACCACACAAACATTCACACACACACACACATGTTGATATTTATAACAAAGTTATGTTTTTGCACAAGTCAAATTAAAGAAAAGTTCTTGTTCATACCTGGACCTGTAAATTATCTTTTTTCATCAAAACTCACCTGAATACAGTATATTAGAAAAACAAAATGAAGTTGAGCAGATAAAACATTTTAAGTTTACAGTGGCCTACAAAAGTATTCACACCCATTGAACTTAAGATTGTCAACATGGTACCCTCAAAACAACTCCCAAATGACCTGAAAACAAAGATTGTTCAACATCATGGTTTAGAGGAAGGATACAAAAAGCTACCTCAGAGATTTCAGTTGTCAGTTTCCACTGTAAGGGAAACTAGTTAAGACCCAATGTGGCATAACAAGAAAAAATCTCAGATAAGCAGAGAAGAAGGATGGTGAGAACAGTCATAGTCAACCCACAGACCTCCAGAGCTCCAAAGACCTACAACATCATATTGCTGCAGATGGAGTCACTGTGCATTGTTCAGCTATTCACTATTCAGCGCACTTTGCACAAGGACAGGCTGTATGTGTAAGGGCTGGTGGCCGACGGGGGCGTCCTCCGGGGCATCGGAGGGTGCGCCAGGCCAGCGCAGAGGGTTGATTGGCTAATTACCAACACCTGCTTTGAGCTCTTTAAAAGCGGCGCCAACCAACCACTCGGCGCTGGATCTTTGAAGCTCGTGGGAGCGAATCTATGCCGGTTTCTAGACCGAGCCTCTGCTCTTTTTTTTCCCCTTCTCTTCCTGCTATCCCTTTGGAGAGAGTATGATCCAGCACCGCTGGCATACTCCTCCCGCATAAGTAGCTTCCTCTGTCCCTTTATAATCTCGAGTGTGGTGTAGTCGCGTTGAGCGGTGTGCTCCGCGGCTAACCCCCCTTTCTCTCGGGTCTGTGTGTCTGTGTTTGTGTGTGTGTGGTAGCCGCTGCGAGGCACGCGGTGTGCTAACCTTTCCTCTCCCCTCGCTGTTCCTCTTCTCTCTGGTGGAGCAGCGTTTAATCCAAAAGCACCCCAATTCACTTCTTTGTTTAGTTTGGAAGCTCTTTTGTTTTTACCTCGCGCCATAAGAGGTAGCCGTTAGCTTCCGCGGCGAGTCTTGTTTACATTCTCCCCTTCTCTTTGACTCACGCTAGGCGTGATTTTGTTTTGCACCCATTTTCCTCCTCCGCCCGTTCTCGTTGCTCCGCCCCTTTCGGCGGAGGCTCTTAAAGGGCGATTAAAGCGGCCGCGTCCCAATCCACTCGCTGGTGTAGTGGTTAGAGCATTGGGCCGCGACCGCGACAGCCTCGGTTCGATCCCCGCGTGGAGCGGGGTTTAATATTAAGATTTACATGTATAATATTATTATATAATATTATTATATATCTTATTAATATATATATATATATATATATATATATATATATATATATATATATATGTATATATATATATATATATGTATACACTAACAGTTGTTGTTGTTATTATTATTATTATTATTATTATTATTATTATTATTATTATTATTATTATTATTATTATTTCCCTTTTTTGGGGTTTACCTGCTTTGAGATCTACTGCTTTGCAATTGGATTCTGCAACCCTCTGGGCTGGAGAGCCTCTGCTCCCCAACCCCCTTACAGTATGGGAGAGTAATTCAGAAGAAGACCTTTCTAAGCACACACCACAAACAGAGTTGCTTGAGGTATGCTAAAGCTAAAGCACATTTGGACAAGCCAGCTTCATTTTGGAATAAAGTGCTGTGGACTGATGAAAGTAAAATTGAGTTATTTGGAGGGCGGTATGCATGGCAGAAAAATAATTCAGCATTTCAAGACAAACTCTTTATTGCTCCCCACAGTAAAATTTGGTGGTGGTTCATCATGCTGTGGTGCTGTGGGACCAGTGCAGGTACTGGGAATCCTGTTAAAGTTGAGGGTCGCATGGATTTCAATTAGCAATTCAATTAGAACAATCTTCAGGAATCAGTGATAAAATCGAAGTTGCACCAGGACTGGATACTTCAACAAGACAACGACCCTAAACACTGCTCAAAATCTACTAAGACATCCATTCAGAGGAACAATTCTGCAACAGCCATCTCAGTCCCCAGACCTGAATATTACTGAAAATCTGTGGTGTGATTTAAAGTGGGCTGTTCATGCACAGAAACCATCAAACCTGACTGAACTGGAGATGTTTTGTAAAGAAGAATGATCTAGACCCTTATTGGAAGCTTTTAGAGGCTGTTATATCTGCAAATGCAGTATTTACTAAACATTATCTTAAGTTAAGTTCCTTGGTCCTTTCTAGATGTCAAGGGATTGATCGACCACCTGCCCAACATGAATGAAGGAGGCCAAATGTGGATCACTTAATTTGAGAGGCATACAGCGGGGCCATAAATTAATAAATTAGCCAATGGTGACATCAAGGCCATACTCTCCCAGACTTTTGAAAAGTTGAAAGTGGAAGTTTAGTAGAAAATGATCAGCTAGATGACATGACCATAAACCGATTGAAACAAATTGTGGGTTGCAATTAGAGAAGAATATCCTTCAACTAGAGACAATGGAGCTTAAGCCTGCTGCTTGTATTAATTAACAAATTAGCATCTTCATAAAAAGATGGCTAGAAGAGACAGGGTCTTCATGGAATTAGAATTAAACTAGTCAAAGTCTCTTTTAGATGATTCTAAGGAAGAGTCTCACTAAAGAAGTACAAGACGTGTAGAAGGAATCAGACGGTCTAAGTATCTTAAGCTGGTAGACATTTAAAGATCATGTGATTCATCATGTGGAGAGACAGGAAAAGAATAAACAAGAAAAAGAAAACAGAGAAACTAGTTGCACAACTACAGAAGATCCAGCTGACAGAGCTAAAGAAAAATTACATGATAAGGAACGAAGATGCAAGCTATTGAGCAGCTGTGTTAGACCCATCCAAAACTGGGTAACACTTTATAGTTCTGTTCCATAGTTAATAAGTAACTAAGCAGGAACTAAGGAGTAACTAATTAATAGTGCTGCATTAACACCTAAATATTTTCTATTAACTACCAGGGAGTACTGAATAATTACTCAGTAGATAGTACTGAACTAATATTTACAGTAGTTCACAATTAACTCCACATTAATTACTGAGACTTACATATCTCCTGGAGAACTACTTACTAATGATGTCTCATTTATTATAACTATTCATTAATTACTGCTCAAATCAACATTAACTACTGAAAACTCTTCCTCCATGCCTCCTGGGGAACTATAGATCTAAATCAGTCTAAAGGAATATTTGAGTTAAATGCTTAATAATTGAAGACATATTTGAATTAAGCAAGTGACACTATTTGTAGTAGTGGTAACCTTAATTACCTTATTATCCTCAGTTCCTTCAAAATATTAGCAACAAATATTCAAATTATTCTTCAAATATGCCTTTAATATTACCACTGATCAAATTATTGTTTGTGTAGACTGATTTAGATCTATAGTTCCCCAGGTGACATGTAAGGGTTTTCAGTAGTTAATGTTGATTTGAGCAGTAATAAATGCGTAGTTATTATAAAGGAGACATAATTAGTATCAATAAATTGCATTTTCCATATTAAGTTATAGATGATTCCCTTTGTGGGAAAGTTCTAAATTTCTTTGCGTTCATGACTTAATCCTGGTAAGGCTGATGAAATGTAAAAGTAAGATAATGTTATCTGAAATTTAGGGCTGTTTATAAAAAGTTTATTTCCCAAGGCTCTGTAGCCTTTTAATGCTGATTCAAGCCAGACTTGTTTGGAAGAGGAGCTTTATAATATGTAGTTTTCACTGTTTTATTTAATGGGTTGTGGAATTCAATTACATTCAGTCAACATAAACAACTGTCTGTAATGATTCACTCTGTTCAGGATACAATTGCAAGTTTATTGAACTTTAAAAAGGGAAAAATCAGTAATCTGTAGACAGGCAAAGGATCTAAAACCAAAAAATACAAAACACAAGCACAGCTCAGACTTTGAAGTGAGAGAGGTAACAAGTGACCAGGCCCTCGAACTCTGGAGCTCTGAGATATACAACTCTGGAACAAAAAAAATAAGTGTACACTTAAAAATTATGAGTTTCATTGATTTTACCAAATTAAAAATTAAGAGGAAGATGGATGATCACAAGCCATCAAACCAAGCTGAACTGCTCTCCACAAGTCGTTCACACTGCTTTTGGGTGACCTTATTCCACTCCTGGCACAAAAATTCAAGCAGTTCAGCTTTGGTTGATGGCTTGTGACCAACTTACATCTTACATGGTTACATTCAGAGGTTTTTCAACGGGGTTCAGGTCTGGAGATTGACCGTCAACTTATCTGAATGTCAGTCAGCAACCGCAGGACCTATAAGTGACCTATAAAAAGAATGGCAAATGGCAGCTGGGGTGAAGTGCATGGAAAGAACAGTTCAAAACAATCTCTTAGAGGCAGGACTCAAGCTAGAAAAAAGGACTTTCTTCAGTGAGAAACAAAGAAGAGCCAGACTGAAGTTTGTAAAAGATCATAAGAACTGAACTATAGAGGGCTGGAGTAAGATCATCTCCTCTGATTAGTCCAATTTTCAGCTTTGCTCAACACCTGGCCATCAGATGTTTAGATGAAGAGTTGCAGAGGTGTACTTGCCCCTCCAGCCCTGAACCCCACTAAAAACACTGAAAACCTGTGGAATGTAACAAAGAGGAAGGTAGATGATCAGAAACCATCAAACAAGGCTGAACTGCTTGAAGTTTTGAGCCAGGAGTGGAATAAGGTCACCCAAAAGCAGTGTGAAAGACTGGTGGAGAGCATGCTGATACACATATAAGCTGTAATTAAAATTTTGGGTTATTCTACCAATTATTGATTCTGAACTTTTCCTTAGATTTAGCATTGTTGTTGTGTCTAAATGAAACATTGTTGCATTGTTGTTGTTTCTAAATTAATATAAACTAATTTTTCTTTTTTGCATTATTTGAGGTTTGAAAGCATTGCATCCTTTTTGTTAGTGACCATTTCTCATTTTCTGCAAATAAATGCTCTAAATTACAATAATGTTTTTTTTGTAATTTGGGAGAAATGTCATCAGTAGTTTATAGAACAATGTTAATTTTACTCAAACATATACCTATAAATAGTTAAATCAGAGAAACTGATTATTTTAAAGTGGTCTAATATTTTTTTCCAGAGCTGTGTAAACATACATATAGAGTAAACTCAAATGGTCTCACACATTTATCAACACACTTTCTCTCTTACACACACAAACTCAAACATGTTCAAATTGTCATTATTCTTTTTTCACAAATCCAGTTAAACTGACTATTACAGGGATAATCAGCCCAGTTCCATTCATTTATAACACAGTCCTCATCTCCCTTACTGTTGGGTTCTCCAGCTCTCCAGAACCTATCAGAGAGAAGGAGAGTATCAGTGTGTTTATCAGAGCAGTGAGGAGTGAGAGTCAGTAACTGCATCATGATCAGAGTTCAGTTCAGGAGTCTCTTACCCAGTGATCAGTTCTGATCCGTCCACCCATTTCCAGACCCCCTCTGTTTCACTGTCACCCAGACCAATCCAAACCTCCTGATATTTTCTCCACATGTTAATGAAGTTCTGTTGAAGTACAATAGCTGCTTACAGATTTCCAACAACCCACCTCACACACACACACACACACACACACACACATTTAATCATGTAATCAGAACTGTGTAGGAAGCCTGTGAGATCAACAGTCTCTCTCTCTCACCTGTTCTTCTCTGCTGTTGATGATCAGCAGGACTGATCCTCTCTCTCTGCAGTCGTCTCTGCTCTCAGTCCAGTTCTTCTTCTCAGTAGAGGCGTAGTAAATACTGGAGCTGAAGTAGATCCATCCCTCCTCATTGGCTTTTACTGTAAAGCAAATAAAGTCAGAGGTTTATACTGAATTACACAATTCATCACGAGAGCCACACTTTACAATTTACAAAATCATGCACCATAAAAATTTAAATTTAATAAGGGCTGTTGATCGTTAACAAAAAAGTAACTATTTAATGTGATTCATTGCGTTTTTCCTTCTGAACACTGAACATTTTTTTAATGTATATTTAAATGTAAAATTACAGCACCAGACCTCACAGCAAACACCCTACCACACAGACCTCAATCCTAGGCCCCACATTATTCTCCATACACATAAATAATGCAACTAGTCCGTCTCAACAAGCTTTTTTTCACTTTAAATCTTCAAATAAACACCGCTAACACTAAGATATTGTGGTTTCACGAGAAGGCTTTTGTACCCCGGCCCCACCATTCTCATGAGGTGCTGCTAGGCAGTTGCTATGATTTTAGAAGTGGGTACTAAGATGTTTCTGGGCGGTTGGGTTCGTTGCGCACACTGAGCTGGTGTGTGGAATACTTTGGGCCCACATTCATTTCTATGGGGAAACATTTGTACAATAATTTTACAAAACTATAAATCAGATTGATTTACCCAGCATCATTTGAAACCTAAAAAATTCTAAGTCTATCGAGTCTATCGATTTCCACAGTTCTAGCTAACAAACTGTGATTTGTGTTTGTGGACACTTTTGAATTGATTCCTATGGGGAAATGTCTGAGCATAAAAATATCAGCTGTACAAAAAAAACTTACGATATATCGCTACAAAAAGCACAAGCAACCTGGCTATAGGTCTTAAGATACTGCAACTTTTAGTGATTCTACCATAAAAGCTGTGGGAGGAGAAGCGTTACAAATAATAATAATAATAAAAAGAAGATTACGAAGAACAGAAAAGCCAACTTAATAATTAATCACTAACCCAGGTCAGAAAATCTTCTATGGAGCCCATCTCTCTCTGCAGTCAGCTTGGTGTAACTGGTCTGTAATTGGTCTCTCTCTGCAGTCAGGTTGGTGTAACTGGTCTGTAACTGGTCTCTCTCTGCAGTCAGGTGGTTGAACTGGATCCACAGTAGTATGATGACAGTCAGCAGGAGAACACACAGCAGACCCAGACCCACTGCAGCCAGTCTGTAGCACCTGCTTCCTGTAGAACCCTTTCCTGAAAGCAGATATGAACAGATATATGTATTATACTGAGTGGTGGATTTAGGGATTTTCTGAGTAAGGGGCCAGAGTTTTAGGAATCAAAAGAAAAAAAGTGTATGTTGCAAATTCAAATCTGAACAATCTATAACAAATATATATTTGTAAATAAAGTTGGTTACTTTACAGTCTTTGCTTTTATTTTTTTCTGCCTTTTTTTTTTTTGCTAAAATATTTTGGTTCTGGAATCTTCTGCATAATTTCATTGCTTATATATTTATTTATCTGCAATTTTGATGCACAAAATTAACACCTTCCAAAAATAATAACAAAATAATAACAAAATAATAATAATAATAATAATAATAATAAGAAGAAGAAGAAGAAGAAGAAGAAGAATAACACAATAATAATAATAATAATAATAACAAAATAATATCCTTCCCAATTTTACATGTACATCCACTGCTTACTAAGCGAGCTGAATGTGTCCCAAAATGCATTGCGGGTCTCGCTACTAAGCAACAGACAGCCGAAGAAAGGAGAGGTCAGCGAGCCACCAGGGTTGCCAGATTGTTACAGTGGGATTCAGATAAAACCAATTCACAGGGTAAAACGTGTTTCAAATCCACAAAATTACTGAGAAAACCACCCAAACAGCTAATGTTCGTCATTTTAACAATATAACAGGGTTTATTCCAACATGATCTTAACTAAATTACCATAAATTTCTTAAATATCACTGATTACAAAAAAATACTAAAATGAGTTTATCTGCATATTTGTATTAATGTGTTTTGTGCCTTGTATCATTGAACAAACGAAACAAAAACGTAAAAACAGTACATAAAGACAACATTGCAAGCAATGAAAGAAAAAAATAACTTACTCACATATAATAACGAACATAAACACAGCTTCAGATTTCCATCAGCAGGACTAAAAGCTCTGTCTCTGCAGGGTTAGATATCTAACTATAACACCGCCGAGTTAAATTTCCAAACTCTTTACACTTGGTAGTTTTGTTCACCTGTCAGACAATTTCCTCCAGACAATTTCAGACACAACTCGACATTTGGCATGAAACCCCCCAATCTGGCAACAGTGCGAGCCGGTGTACGCTGCTATTTTTAGGGTTTTATTAATGTAGTTCAGTAATGTGAGGATCATCTTCTAAACAAAGTAAATAAAACAAACAGAAAAATAACTTCATGATCAGCTCAGAGCTTCACTAACTTTAATTCAGAGCTCAGTTCGGCTCAACCCCCTTAACCTGTGTGTGTTTATGTGACCGGTACTGGCGCATGATAATGATGATAATGAATTCACTCCAGTTCACGCTGAAGATTCCTATTGGGCTCAATAGCGACACTAGTGGCTCGGTGTGGAACTGCATCCACTTGTAATCTAATCAGCGCTCTGAGTAAAGGACAGATGAGTGACAGGACAGGGGCAATGCAGAGAGCCAATCACGTTTCAGCTAGAGCCAATACTCTTGTGGCCCCGCCCCTACAACTGTGTGTGTGTGAGAGTGTGTGTTAGAATACCTGTGGTCATGGTTCCCTTATGGCTCCTGGTTGTACGAGTCTCTGGGACGTCTTCATTCATGTAGATCTCTTCATATGAATCCTTGCTGTCATCAGAAGCAGTAGATTTGAGCTCTAAAGCATTTCCAGTGTTAACATATAGATCTTCAGCCGTCTCTACTTCCATTCCCTTCCGCAACATTTCAGAAAAAGTGAAAAATCTGCAGATTTTAGTTTGAATGAGAATTAGTCCTGTTTTAACTGCAGATGACAGTCTTCACAGCCTCCAGCTCTCAGAGTTACCCAGTGTCTGTGGTATTTTTCTATATATATGTATATACGCTGCTCCCAGAACAGGAAGTTGAGGTCACGATTAGTCATTGCAATCCCCCCTTAAAATATCTGCTTGCTTATTTGTGTCTCAGCAAGTAAATTTTACTGAACATGTTGTATCGTTTGTGTTTTCTCTGTGTAAAAAGTTTAAATTTGGTTTGTCATTAAGGATTTGGGGTCTGTATGGGAGTTTGGGGGATTTCACGACCTTTGACTTATGATTTATGATTTATGTGTGAGTTTCATGTTTCAGGTGGTCATTTATTGTTGTGAGCTCTCTGTGAAAAACCTCATTACACAGGAAGCTAAAACCCACAACTTGTGGCTGATGGCATGTAGGTTAAAGGCCCGGCTATGTGGTGTCAAACACTCTGATACACTCAAACACAATAGTTTCCAGGTTAATGTTGGGTGTTCAGTGATAAAAAAAAAATCTCAAAAGAAGTCACTACAGTGGCTTCCAAAAGTATTCATGCTCTTAATGCAAATGTAAATGTGATAAATAGATGTATTTTATTGAGATTTTAAGTGATAGACCAACACATACAGTGCATAATTGTGAAGTGGAATAAAAATGATACATGGTTTTCAAAATTTTAATGAAAAAAAAAAGTGTGACATGCAAAAATGAATTGTCTCAGATGTCTTGCCTCAGATGCTTAATGGAATTTAGGTTAGGACTTTGACTGGGCCATTTAAACTGTAGCTCTGGCTGTATGTTTAGGGTCACTGTCTTGCCGGAAGGTCTTTTGCAGCCTTTAACAGGTTTTCTTTTAGGAATTACCTGTATTTAGTTTCATCCACCTTCCCATCAACTCTGACCATCTTCCATGTCTCTGCTGAAGAAAAGCCTCCCCAAAGCATGATGCTGCCTCCACCACACATAGAGCTTTGCGTTTAGGCCAGAAAGTTCTAGTTCAGCACCTTCTACCACATGTTTGCTGTGTCCCCTACATGGCTTGTGGCCAAATGCAAACAGCACTTTTGTATGTCTTTCTGTCAACAATGTTTTTTTTTCTGCCACTCTTCTATAAATGTAAGATTTGTGGAGTACAAGATATAAAGTGGTCCTTTGGACAGATTCTTCCACCTGAGGTGTGGATTTCTGCAGCTCCTCCAGAATGACCATGGGCCTCTTGGCTGCTCCTGTAACCGGTGCTTTCCTTGCTCAATTTGTCAGTCTGGGTGGAAAAAACATGTGATAGATTTTGACAGATGCAGTCAAGGCTGTGAAATGTGTCAGTGTGTGAGTTTGCATGAGTGTGCATAAAATACATATAAAATAGAGACGGTGTGTGCAGGGTGTTGAGCAGTGTATCTTTTCTGCCACACATAGTGTTTTACATTTAGGTAAAAAGTTCAACCTCCAGAATTCAATAAACATGTGTGTGGTAGTGTGAGGACAAGTGGTCAGGAGGTTACCGGAGAGAGGTGATGCAGAGACGTAAAAACAGTCTGGAACCAGGTAGTATCCCTTTCAAAGTGTTTATTGTGACAACGAAGCACCCAAAACCAAAAACAAATCGAAACAAAACGAAATGTACAATATTTGTACAATATTTACACACTATTTACACACTGTCCACTGGTAGGAGTTAAAGGTGGATTGGCAGCTACCACCAAAATGCTAATCAACAGCTAGAAAAAAACTCCCGTCGGCATACCAGCCACGCTTAACCAGTGAGTGCCCCCCAATAGTGTACCCGCCTGCCCTTAAATACTTTTAGCCCACCTCCAGCTAAACCAACAAGCAATTAACTAGTGGGCAGGTGGGTAAGACAAATATACATAATAGGTATTATACAATATTAACATATTTACAGATAATAAAGACATGCATGTATACATTTGGACGTCCAGGTAAGTATTGATAATTATTTTACAATGTTAATGCGTTATTTTGTATGCTTTCTTTTACACAGGTACCCCCAGGCTCCCCTGCCCCAGAACACCCCTTGGTCTCTACCCAGACCATAAGGAGCCGGGTGGCTCGCTCGCCGCCATTTTCAAAGGATTCAGGTAAGCACTGTGTTTGTTGTATGAATGTCTGTGTAGGTAAAATGTACATGGGGTTCTTGGTAGATGGTGATGTGTTCAGGGGCCTGACATCATCACAATGTGCATAATGCTTTCTTCATGGGAAGTTTCTATTCTGTCAGAACTGTGTATTTTGAGAGCATGGGTGTGTACTGTGGTGACACTGTGGTAAACTAAACTGTGTCCCATGTGAGTCTGCCTGGGTGTGTATGCGTGTGACATTCGAGGTGTGAATTCAACAATGCTGACACACTCACTTAATATATCAGCTTAAACATCCCCAACACAGCTCAAACACTTTTAAAGGAGAACTCCGGTGTAAAATTGACTTTTGTTGTAGTAAAACATGATAAAAAGTACTTTCCTTTGATTATTAGCACACCTCCGTTCTCCCACAGCGTTCTGAGAACCAGAAATTTTAACAGTTTGTCCAATCACCCTTCAGACTAGGAGACACGGGGCATAATTTGCCCCTATAAATCGCTTTTAACTGTTATCCAGCTCAAAGTAGCTCCACTGCTTCTTGGTATAATCCGTAGAGCCCTGCCATTTAAAATGAGGACCTTATAAATTAAATAGTGCACAAGAATCTTATTAAAAACCTCTGTTTACATCCTATAACGCTCTCAGAACGCTGTGGGAGAACGGAGCTGTGCTATTCTACAAAGGTAAGTACTTTTTATCATGTTTTACTACAGCAAAATTCCATTTTACACCGGAGTTCTCTTTTAAAAGTATTTGTAAAAGCAGAATAAAATCATAACTGTTTAGAAATTCAATGTTCTGTGCCTCACTAAAAGCTGGATTGGGCCAAATAAGTATTTAGCATTAAATAAAGCCACCCCTGCAGGCTATAATTATATACACAATCTGAGGTTGTCTGGTAGATAACCTGAATATTCGTTCTCAAACCTCAAAAAAGCAATTTCAGAGCATTACCTTATTTCATTTAATTTATATCTTAGTCATAATTTACATACGTGCCCCAGATACTCTATGAAACGTTTAATAACCCCCTTTACAGCCCAACAATTTACTGATAACCGTCCTGATTTATTAACCATAGTATATTCTCCTATTTCCAACCTATCCTTTATTTCTAAGATTTAAAAAAAAAAGCTGTAGCCCAACAACTTTGCAATCTTAATTTAGGACTCATCAAAACACGGAGACAGCTTTAGTTAAGATAACAAATGATCTTATTTGATACAATATTTTTTATATTTTAGTTTTTAACCGTTTAGCTCCATTCACCTCATTTATTAAGGTCTGACTCGCGGGCTCCCTCTAGCGGTTATCAGTCATTTTCTGACATAATGGGGCAAAATATGGAGTTTAAAAGCTTTATAAATTGTGTCTTTAGTCCTGAAACATTTGAAAGTTTTTCCTTTTTGATGAAATGAGAAAAAGTTTCAGTATAAAAATTAATAAACATTTATGTTCCTCAGTTGCTCCATAGGAACCCATTCATTTTGAACTCGCTCTGGAGCGCCTCTGGTGGCTCTGGTGGGTACTCTCCTCTCTACAGTGTCTCTGATCAGAGAGCTGAAATGAAACAGGTTATTTGCGCCACCTGCTGCTCATTTCCCCACATTACAGCTTTTAACTGACGTTTTCTCATTATTTTGATACTGTATTATTTATAACTGACGGATTTCAGTGCAGAAACTGATTATATTTAATCAACGTTTATTCATAAAGTAATGATTTCTAAATAGGATTTAATATTAAACAGTTTTCATTAAGTTATGTATTATTATTATTATTATTATTATTATTATTATTATTATTATTATTATTATTATTATTATTAATAAAGTTCTCCCTACTGTGGGCAGAGTTTTGTCCATTCAGACTCCAAACAGAGACAGTAAGTGATGATTCATAAAACTAGTTATACATTTAATAGATTCTTTAAAAAAATTGTGTTTAGAGACGTTTAGAGGTGGGTTCTCTCAGGATTTAGAGGATTATTAGACTTTATTTCTTTGCTGTTTTACAGTGTTTGAGATGGAGCTTCTGACTGTGGTAGGGTTTGGTATTGAGACGGTGTGTGAACGCAGGACCTGTGAGAGACTGAGGATCAGGGAGAGGCTGTATGGGGTAAGATTGTTGTCTAAAAGGAAATAAATGTACCCTACGGGTCAAAAGTTTTAGAACACCTACATTTTTCCCATTATTTTTGGCAATTAAGCTCTTCAGGTCCAGTCAATAACCATAAATAGTATACAATGCATTTTTTAGCAAACAATTTCTTGGTTAACAGCTTACAGCTGTTATGTGTTAATGGAAATAAAGCGAGCTTTGGAAAGAGACAGTTTTCAAATCCATTTCTAAAGCCTTTGTCTGTAGTAAAGCAGTGCTGGAACAGATCTTGTTTCTGCACTCTCTACTGCGACATTTATACACTTGCACACAGCACATTTACACTTTCATCATAATAACGATAAAAAGAGACAAAACACGAGAACTCTTAAAACTAACTATTAAAAGTAGAATACTTTTCTTTAGAGAAATTCCAGATGAAGCCAGAGAGCACTGACTACTGTTTCCTACACCTCCCAAAGACTTTTAGAAATGGAGAAAACTGCTACAGGAAGAGTCGGGTTAGGCTGACCCACATGGCAACAGCTTTAGCCTTTGGCTTAGTTTAACACTGGACTAAGTCTCAGTTTCAGCAGTAAAGAGAAGAATTAGAGGTGAAAGTGAAGTTTAGGAATAAAGTTTTTGATAAGATGATAAAATAAATCATACAGCACTTGTAGGCGCCAGATGCCTATTTTATGCCTAGTTTTGAATTTTCCACATATTATGTGTATTTGATATTTATATTTCATGTTATAATGTCATATTGATAAGATATTTGATACTGATTTAAATTTATGCTTGATATATATATTAATAATTTAAGTAAAAACATATGTAAAAGGTTAAAATGTGGATTTAGAATAATTACAGGAAGTGACATAGTTGACCTTTAATCACATGGTGCCAATGGGGGCAGACATTTTTGATTGCTGCTGTTAGAGTGAGAGGGCAGAAGGAAGGTGGGAGCCTCACAGGTTTTTTTTGACCGTGCGATGCCGTGGCTATAGTCAGGCTGTGGAGTGACTATAATTTACATTAGTGGACGCTTAAGAGGCAAAGGTACATGTGTATTCGTTTTGGATATCATTTTTTTGTGAAATAAAAAATACAAAACACGACTTTGGTGGAAGATATCTTTGCTGTTGGATCCTGTATCACGCGTCAGCCACAAAGCTCCAACCTATGAAGATTTTTGTTTAGAATACCCTACAACTTTAGTCAAAAAAAACCTTTTTCTGCTTCGGGGGATAAGGAATTGGAAAGGATAAACTCGTGGAACTGTGAAAATGTGTTTTCAAGGCAGAAGATTAGCTGTGAAAGCTGGAGAAAGGTAACTTACCACGAGACGAGTGGATGATCATTCTGGTAAGCTGCAACTTGTATGCTATTTCAGAAGTTTGCCAGTATGTACGATGTTACTGAACAGTTAACTAGTGGAAAAAGAGAATCGAAAATGACAGAGAAAGCCATTGAAGACAAGTTACACCGCTTAACACAGTCAAGGAAAGCTAAGCTAGGCCACCTAACTAGCCAAATTAATCGGATTGAAACGTTAATGGAATTCGATGGTAACGTGGACACAGTTAAACAGAAATTGCGTGTGGACTTTCAAGATTCATTCGAAGAGTTGTGTAAGATAAACGATGGTCTGCAACAATTAATGAATGAGGAAGAGTTTGAGAGGAATCAAAAGTCGTGGTTTAACCCAAATGCGAGCCGAATGCAGGGGTTCATTAAACATGTGGAAATGTGGATTAGAGCAGCTGTAGCTCGCGCTGAACAAGCAAGATGCTGTGATGCCGAAATTCGTCCTTCAGACAGCGCTTCTGCTGTATCGGTTGCCTCTAGCAAAAGGAGTAAAGGGCGAGAGACAGTAGCTGGAAGTAGAGTATCCACCACTTCTTCAAAACTGAAGCTTAAAGCAGAGATGGAGAAAGCTACATTGCTGGCAGAGGCAACAACTTTGCAAAAAAAACAAGAATTGCAGTTGCAAGAAGCTGAATTAAAACGCCAAGAAGCTGAATTAAAGGCAAAAAGGGAACAATTAGATCTGCAAACACTTCTTGCAGCAGCGGATGCAAAAATAAAGGTTTTAGAAAATTATGAATGTGAACGCCTTTCAGAAGTGAGCCATGCATCACGCCATTCATTAACAATTGAGTCTGGATATATTCAACTGCCCTTAAGTCGAAATCCAGGCACTGACAATACAAGTGCACATGGTCAATACATCCCACTGCAGCCTCAGCCTAGTGCTGCACAGCACATTCAGTCCATGGGTGCACAGCAGTCACAGCTTACAGGCACACGGCGGTCTACAGCTACACCTGTAGCAGATGACCATGCAGTTGAAACACTCTGTAGTGTTATGACTCGCCAAAATACAATAACTGAGTTGATGATAAAGCAACAGAAAATGATGACCCTGCCACCATTAGACATTCCCACCTTTAGTGGTGACCCCCTTGATTACAACACATTTGTAAGGGCATTTGAACATGGCGTAGAATCACGCACTGAAAGCCCTATGGATCGTCTCTATTTTTTAGAGCAATTTACAAGTGGTCAACCTAAAGAGTTGATAAAAGGCTGCCTTCATATGAAGCCAGACGAAGGCTACCAGAAAGCAAAGAGGTTACTGAAGGAGCACTTTGGCAACGATTACAAGATTGCTGTAGCCTACATGAACAAGGTGGTAAACTGGACGCCTATCAAGCCAGAGGATGCCGACTCACTGAATGCTTTTTCACTCTTTCTGACAGCATGCCTCAACACCATGACTGAAGTGAGTTATATGGAGGAGCTTGATAATGTTGCGAATTTGAAGGCCATTGTTTTGAAGCTTCCTTATAAGCTACGTGAAAGGTGGAGAGGTGTCGTATTTGGTGTGCAAGAGCAACCTAACAAGAGAATCAAGTTCAAGGATTTGGTGGAGTTTATTAACAAACAAGCCAAGATCGCAATGCACCCAGTCTTCGGAGACATAAAAGATAGCACAATGGCTAAAGCACCTACACCTAAGCAAAACAATAACAAAGAGCAGAAGAAAGGCATAATCAAGAAGTCATTCATTATAAGTGCTAAACAGTTGGACAAACAGGAGGCAAACACAAAGTTAAAGGAAAACACGGATTCAGAGATGACTGCCACAAAGACGTGTCTCTTCTGTGACGGTGAACACAGCTTGGACTCGTGTACTAAGCTTAAAAGCAAGCCACACGACGAGAAGATAGACTTCCTGAAGAGCAAAGGATGTTGTTTTGGCTGCTTAAAGCAAGGCCACATGAGTAAATCCTGCAGGGCAAAAGTCAGCTGTCAGGTGTGTTCGCTAACGCATCCAACGTTGCTGCATATTAAGAAAAAGGGCATCGTTGCTGAAACAAAAAAAGAGACACAGAATTGTGAAACGCAAACTATCCTCAGTGCCTTCATTGCTGCAGATTCTGAAGGTGGTAAGCTGATTGGGGCCGGGGAAAACGACTGTACGCTGGCGATCGTTCCTGTCCAGGTAAAATCCAAGAGGAGAAACGCAGTGGTGCAGACGTACGCCTTCTTGGACCCAGGAAGCTCGGCCACATTCTGCACTGAGGCGTTGATGAAGGAGTTGAAGCTCACTGGAAGAAAGACCGACATACTGCTGAGAACTATGAACGAAGAGAAACCTGTTTGTACTCACATAGTGTCAGGCTTGGAAGTCAGCAGTTTGTCCGGTGAGGAGTTCATTGATCTTCCGGACACTTTCTCGCAGAAATCCATACCTGTTGGAAAAGAAAACATACCGAAACAAAAGGATCTTGAAAGGTGGACCTACCTTAAAGGAATACACTTACCGCATATCGAAGCCGACATTGGATTGCTCATAGGAGCAAATGTGCCCAAAGCTATGGAGCCATGGGAGGTGGTGAGCAGTGTTGGCGATGGGCCATACGCCGTGCGAACCAAGCTAGGCTGGACTGTGAATGGGCCTTTGAGGGAAACATATAGCAGTGAAACCAAAGGAAGGCTAAAGAGGACAACAGCAAACCGCATATCAGTCAGCAGTTTGGAGAACCTGTGGCTACAACAGTTCAAGGTGGATTTTCCGGAATGTGGAAAACATGAAGAAGTGGAGATGTCCAGGGAAGACCATCAGTACATGGACATGGTCACGGAATCTGCTGCACTGATTGATGGTCACTACTCCTTATGTCTACCACTCAAGAACAGATTGGTTCACATGCCAAACAATCGACCAGTAGCTGAACAGCGAGCACAAAACCTAAAGCGGAAGTTTCTCCGAAACGACAGTTACAGACAGGAGTATACAGACTTTATGGAAGACCTGATAAGGAAGGGCTATGCAGTGCAACTTACAGAGGATGAACTGAAGCACAAAGAAGGGAAGGTGTGGTATATACCACACCACGCCGTATACCACCCTGTCAAACAGACGCTAAGGGTTGTGTTCGATTGTGCAGCATCGTATCAAGGCACATCCCTGAACGACCAACTGCTTCAAGGTCCAGACTTGACCAGCAGTCTGATTGGTGTCGTGATACGATTCAGACAAGAGCATGTTGCGATCATGGCAGACGTGGAAGCAATGTTCCACCAAGTTAAGGTGTCTGAGGAAGACACTGACCTGCTCAGGTTCCTCTGGTGGAAAGATGGCGACTGCAACCAGACGTTGACGGAGCACAAGATGACTGTGCACTTATTTGGGGCCACATCCTCACCGAGTTGCGCCAGCTTTGCTTTGAGGAGGTGCGCTGAAGACCAGAGAGGACAGTTCAGACCCGAAGTGGTCCAGACTGTCTTACAGAACTTTTACGTAGACGACTGCCTCAAGTCTGTCGCTACAGAGGAGGCAGCTGTATCCATGTGTCAAGACCTCATGAAGATCTGTGCCAAAGGAGGCTTCCGTCTCACCAAATGGGTGAGTAACCGCCGAAAAGTACTTGACTCCATTCCCAAGTCTGAATTGGCAACAGAAATGAAAACGTTGGATCTGGATCATGACGATCTACCTATGGAGAGGGCTCTCGGTCTCAACTGGTGTGTTGAGTCAGACGTCTTCAAATTCAAGATCATTATCAGAGATCGCCCATTCACCAGGAGAGGAATTCTCTCAGTTATTGGTTCAGTCTATGATCCATTAGGCATTTTGGCACCCGTAGTCTTGCCAGCGAAAGCTATCTTGCAAGAACTATGCAGGTTGAAGATTGTATGGGACGACGACTTACCTGAGCATGTGAAGAAGCAGTGGATGGACTGGCTAGCTAGTCTTCCTGCCTTGGAGAATTTCTCAGTGGCCAGATGTCTCAAGCATGAAGAGTTAGGAAGTTGCGTATTTGCACAATTACATCACTTTGCAGATGCGAGTGAGGATGCGTACGGGTCGGTAAGCTACCTTCTCTTGCGCAATGCAGACAATAAGACGCACTGCACAATCATGATGGGCAAGTCCAGAGTAGCGCCTCTTAGGCCTCCTACCATTCCCCGGATGGAATTAATTGCAGCTGTGATGGCCATTAAGATGGATGGTGTCCTAAGAAGAGAGCTTCAACTGGATCTAGCAGAATCCCGATTTTGGACTGACAGTACGGTGGTACTCCGGTATCTGCAGAATGAGACCACACGTTTCCGCACGTTTGTGGCAAACAGAGTTTCGGCTATCCTAAAAAACTCTGATGTGGAGCAGTGGAGACACGTCAGCACTGACGTGAATCCAGCCGACTTCGCGTCTAGAGGGCAAAGGGTGGACCAATTCCTGAAGAACACCACATGGGTGTCTGGACCCGAGTTTCTCCATGGTCCCGAAGAGTGTTGGCCCAACACTCCATTGAGCCACACAAAACTTAGGGCAGATGATCCTGAGATCAAAAAAGTCACAGTGAATCGAGTGGAAGTGGAAGAGAATATCACTCCATTCAAAAGACTAATCAACCACTTCTCATCTTGGATCAAACTGAAAAGAATCATGGCGTGGTTCCTGAAGTTGAAGGCCATGCTGCGAAGCCTCTATCAAAAACGCAAAAAGCTGCGTGCGGTCGACACTGAGAACAGTGCAGTTCAAAGTGAACAGCTGATCCAAAGCCAGATTGACCGTTTCAAGGCGAGCATTAGACCTACTCAGCTTTCAGTGGAAGACCTGGAGCAAGCAGAACTTGATATAATCAAATTCTGTCAGAAAGAGAAATACGCAGAGGAGATTGCGGCTTTGCACAAAGGTCAGAGCGTGAAGCGCAGTAGTCACTTGTACAAGCTAAACCCAGTACTTCAAGATGACCTGTTGCGAGTAGGCGGAAGACTGAGTTGGGCAGCTATGCCAGAAAGTAGCAAGCAGCCAGTCATCCTGTCCAGAGACTTTCACATAACAGACTTACTCCTCCAACAGATTCACTCAAAGACTGGACACGGAGGGCGCAATCACATGCTCTCTGAGCTGCGCCAAAGATTTTGGATTCCGAGCGCCAACATGGCCATTAGGAAGGTCATTGGGAAGTGTGTGACGTGCCGCCGCTTGCATGGGAAAGTTGGAACCCAACTTATGGCTGATCTTCCACAAGAGCGAGTGATCCCTGATGACCCACCTTTCACTCGAATTGGTGTGGATTATTTCGGACCACTGGAGGTCAAGCATGGAAGAACCATCTTGAAGAAGTATGGAGTCATATTCACTTGTTTAGCCATTCGCGCAGTGCATATTGAGTTGGCCTCGTCATTAGACACTGATTCGTGCCTTAACGCGATTCGGCGCTTCATAGCGCGCAGAGGACAAGTGAAAGAGATTCGCTCGGATAACGGGACGAATTTCGTTGCTGCCAATCGCGAGCTGAAGGCAGCCATTGCTGATTGGAACTCCTCAGAGTTTCAGCATCTGTTCCACCAGCATGGGATCAAGTGGACGTTCAACCCTCCCACCGCATCACATCACGGTGGAGCATGGGAGAGGTTGATACGATCAATCAGGAAAGTGCTGAATTCAACTGTGAGAGAACAGATCCTTGATGAGGAAGGCCTTCTTACTGTCCTGTGCGAGGCAGAGTCGATCATCAACAGTCGTCCGATCACCAAGGCATCCAACGATCCGAATGATTTAGAGGCTTTGACGCCTAATCATTTGCTGTTGCTGAAGACGACGCCCTCATTGCCTCCAGGCTTGTTTGACCAGGACGACCTCTACTCTAGGCGCAGGTGGAAACAGGTGCAATATCTGTCCGACTTGTTTTGGAAGAGATGGATCAAGGAGTACCTGCCTCAACTACAGGAGCGCCAGCGTTGGGCCACAGCATCCAAGAACTTTGCTGAAGGAGACGTCGTTCTTCTTGTGAATGACTGTGCACCTAGAAACTCCTGGATTATGGGCAAGATCATCGAAGCAGTTCCAGACAAGAACGGTCTGGTCCGCAGAGTCAAGATAAAGACAAAGACTACCGTCTTGGACAGACCCATTACGAAGATATGTCTGCTTGTGGAGTCTGACTGGGCTAGTGGAAAAGACTAAGCCCCTACGATGAGCCATGTGCTAGCAACCTCTGGCTCTACTTTCTCTCTTTATTTCTGTACCTCCTTTCTCTCTTTCTTTTCTTTCTTTATTGCAGATGGAGCGATTATGGACTTCATAAAGTTTTGACAATAGAAAAATGGACATTTAGTTTGCTTTGTTCATAAAATCTTGGTTATGGGACAGAAATTTGCATGTTTCTTATACGTGGATATGATTCATATTTTACTTAGTAAGAAGAAGTTTTGGTAATTGTTCTATGTTACTTTGTTATTAGAACAATTAGGGGCCGGTTAATGTAGGCGCCAGATGCCTATTTTATGCCTAGTTTTGAATTTTCCACATATTATGTGTATTTGATATTTATATTTCATGTTATAATGTCATATTGATAAGATATTTGATACTGATTTAAATTTATGCTTGATATATATATTAATAATTTAAGTAAAAACATATGTAAAAGGTTAAAATGTGGATTTAGAATAATTACAGGAAGTGACATAGTTGACCTTTAATCACATGGTGCCAATGGGGGCAGACATTTTTGATTGCTGCTGTTAGAGTGAGAGGGCAGAAGGAAGGTGGGAGCCTCACAGGTTTTTTTTGACCGTGCGATGCCGTGGCTATAGTCAGGCTGTGGAGTGACTATAATTTACATTAGTGGACGCTTAAGAGGCAAAGGTACATGTGTATTCGTTTTGGATATCATTTTTTTGTGAAATAAAAAATACAAAACACGACTTTGGTGGAAGATATCTTTGCTGTTGGATCCTGTATCACGCGTCAGCCACAAAGCTCCAACCTATGAAGATTTTTGTTTAGAATACCCTACAGCACTGATAGAATAGAAACATGCAAATAGAATTTATTTGCTTTTTAGCAAAATGCTTCTACTTTCTAAATTTAAGGAATTTCCCGGAAAATCTGAAACATTTCATATTGTTCTGTTTTGAGGGGAATAAGTGCAATTCTCAGTATAAAATTTATTACATTTGTAAACCCTGATTTTGCCCAGTTGCTTCATAGGAACTATTCATTTCGGACTCGATTTGGAGCGCCCTCTGGTGGCCAGAAAAATACAGAAAACATTAATATAATAAGTGGTTAATCTCCTTTCTACAGTGTCTCTGATCAGAAATTAAACAGTTTTCAATAATGCAGTATATCTTTACTGTCTAAATCTGTTTACTCAAAACTGAAATGTACAGGATAGATTCCTTTATATATATTTTTTAGCAAAATACTTTAATTTACTTTATAAAATTAAAGGAATATTGTAGGAAAATAATTCTTGAATATTGTTTATTTGAGTTTTTAGCCGTTTAGCTCCATTCACTCGCAGGCTCTCTCTAGCGGTTATCAGTGATTTTCTGATATAACGAGGGATAATATGGAGTTTAAAATCTTTGTAAATTGTGTCTTGAAACATTTAATATTGTTCTGTTTTGAGAGAACAAGTAAAATGTTTAGTAGAAAAACTAATAAACATTTATTAACTCTGATTTCCTCAGTTGCTCCATAGGAATACATTCATTTTGGTCTCGCTCTGGATCGCCCTCTGGTGGATCAACAGAGAGAAATCATTAATAAGTGGGTAATGTCCTCTATACAGTGTCTCTGTTAAGAAATTAAAAAGTTTGCGCCACCTGCTGCTCATTTCCACACATTACAGCAGAGCGATATTTTCCACTATCAGTGTTAAACTGCTGGTGTTTTCTTATTATACTGATGTTGACGTATTGTACTGGTGCCTTATAACAGGGTTTAGCACTAACTATATTTTTAACATATGATTTATTAATATACTTTACATTACATTTATTATTTAAATTTATTATTGTCAACCAGTTTTAAATCAGACAACTGATGATATTTAATTGTATTATTATTATTATTGACCTGTTGGATTTAACAAATAATGTATTAGATATATTTAGATCAGCACTACATATTATAAATGACAATAAACAAAGAGGCTCATTTAGTTTAATTCAAGGATTCAAAGAGACTTTATTGTCATTCACATCACATGTGGTACATGAGGTAGAACGAAATTGTATTCACACAGTCCACTTACAATCTAAAGTGCAATTGTTAAAATAAGATAAATATAAAGATCAAATAAAATAGACATCAAGATAAATACACAAAATCTAAAACACAATATTAAACACATGCTGCTGTTTCACAGAACCTCTCCTACTGCAGATCTTAGATCATTTCTATTTTAAAAATCCATTTTAATTTTTTTGTTCAGGCGCCGGAGGGCACTCCAGAGCGAGTCCAAAATGAATGGGTTTATATGGAGAAAATGAGCAAAATCAAAGTTTATAATGTAGAAATATGTTTAATATTTTTTATACTAAGAAAAAACATTTTTCTTAAAATAGAACAATATTAAATTTTGTACACTAAAGAAACAATTTATAAAGCTTTTAATTTCAGTGCTCTGACTGGAACTCAAACCAATCAGATCGGAGTATCAGTAATGCACCTTTACTTTCTAAACCCCCGTTTATTCAACAAAACTGAAACATACAGGATAGTTTGTTTTTTTTTTTTTTAGCAAAAGACTTTAATTTACTTTCTTAAATTAAATTAATGTCCCGAATAAATAGTTAGTTAACAACTTTAGCCGTTTAGCTCCACCCACCCCCATTAATTGAGGTCTCACTCGAGGGCTCCCTCTAACGGTTATCAGTCATTTTCTGATATAACGGGGAAAGTAGGGAGTTTTAAAGCTTTATAAATTGTGTCTTTAGTCCTGAAACAATTAATAATGTTCTATTTTGAGAGAATAAATACAATTTTCATCATAAAAATTATTAAACATTTATAAACTTTGATTTTACTCAGTTGCTCCATAGGAATACATTCATTTCGGACTCGCTCTGGAGCGCCCTCTGGCGCATCAACAGAGAGAAAACATTAATAAGTGGGTAATCAGATCAGTCTATCTCTACCTAAAGCCTACTTTTCATAGCATAACATGGTTTTAATTTTGAACCAATTACTAAATGCTTGTTCCATTGCGTGCTGAGAATTCCTGTACAACTTAAATCATTGTGATTTTTTTTTTTTTACTTTTTTGTTTAGAGGAGAACATTTCATTCTCCTTTACCTGTAAAAGGAATTTGTCCCTTTCTTCCAACTGTGCAAAAGGACACTGGGCCAGATCCGTTTTGAGTTGTGCCGGATCCGGGCCAGACCACTTTTGCTATCTGGGTTTTGTTTAGATAAGGCTGAGTATGTTGATTTTTTTATATCAGTTTAGTACCCTCAGAATTTGACTGCTGGTGGAAAAACATTTTGCAAGGAGCAACACATATATTTAGGGAAATCAAGCTTAGCAATACATTCAGGAATCAACCAGAAATTAGAACCATGGAATTGTAAAACATTATCAGAGATTAATTCTTAGTGTCCTGTAGTGCAGTCTTTGTCCAGGAGGTGTCAACTGTTGATCCACCACAATTGGGGAACAGTTTGTGGTGGAAATTCGTGATAGACAGAATAAAATCAAACTTCTGAGTCGTATATCAAAGTGAGTAGCAAGCTTTATTGAGAGTTAGGTACACACACTGCAAAAAACTAAATCTTAGCAAGTGAAATTTTCTAAAGGCAATAAATCTTATTTTTTTCTCTGATAAGACTTTTTGTCTTACTAAGCATTGTAAGTGTTAGATTATTTTGCTTATTTTAGGGGTAATTATTTTAATCATTCTTACTTAGAATGTGTACCTTATTTTAAGTAATCTGAACTCAAAATAAGCACAATCAAGCAGAAATCAAGTTATTCTGATTCTTGTGTCCAGAAAAAAATGACTTTTTTGCTTGATTTAGGTGTTACTTCACTCATTTTGAGACTTTGCCACTGCTTTTTGTAAGAAATCTTACTAAGAAAGTTTTGCTTACCAAATTGGCAGATTGTTTTTGCTTAATATACATATATTTGTCTTAATTTGCATATATTTTGTCTAGTTTTTGCCAATGGATTTTTTGCAGTGCAGATGTCGAGCAAATCCTTCTGCCCACCTAGCTCTGAGCCCTAATGAGCTCAGTAGTCGTTTCTTATACCCCCCCACCCAGCATCCTTTCTTGGTAAAAATACATGACTCAGCATTCAGAGATATATCATAGGCTTCAACTCTCTAGGACTTTTTATCACAACACATAGTTTGAGTTCAACAACAACTGTATTCAGTAAGTGAACAAACAGGAACACTTCTTTCTTGTCTTAGAGAAGGGCCAAGGCTTCCGGCCACTATTCACAGTTCCTCTTTGCACAGAGAGAGCAGAGCACATTTTGTACAAGTGAAGTATAACACTTGTGTTGCATTTAGAATCACACAAACATGTTTTATTAAAGCATAAACATTATCAATAAATTGCATTTTCCATAACAAGTTATAGACGATTCCCTTTGTGGGAAAGTTCCTAATTTCTTTGTGTTTCTGACTTAATCCTGGTAAGGCTGGGGAAATGTAAAAGTAAGATAATGTTTAAATTTAGGGCTGTTTATAAAAAGTTTTCTTCCCAAGGCTCCGTAGCCTTTTAATGCTGATTCAAGCCAGACTTGTTTGGAAGAGGAGCTTTATAATATTACTGTCTGTAATGATTCACACTGTTTAGGATACAATTGCAAGTTTATTTAACTTTAAAGAGGGAAAAATCAGTAATCTGTAGACAGACAAAGGATCTAAAACCAAAAAATACAAAACACAAGCACAGCTCAGACTTTGCAGTGAGCGAGGTAA
The DNA here is from genome assembly GCF_023375975.1 of Astyanax mexicanus. Taxonomy (NCBI): domain Eukaryota; kingdom Metazoa; phylum Chordata; class Actinopteri; order Characiformes; family Acestrorhamphidae; genus Astyanax; species Astyanax mexicanus. Next base: position 8,429,094 of record NC_064432.1, on the reverse strand, counting down.
CAGTTGACCAGGGCCTCGAGCTCTGAGATATACAACTCTGGAAATAAATAAGAGAGCACTTAAAAATAATGAGTTTCTTTGATTTTACCAAATTAAAAATCAAGAGGAAGATGGATAATCACAAGCCATCAAACCAAGCTGAACTGCTTGAATTTGTGCACCAGAAGTGGCATAAAGTTATCCAAAAGCAGTGTGTAAGACTGGTGGAGGAGAACATGATGCCAAGATGCTTGAAAACTGTGATTAAAAACCAACCAGGGTTATTCCACCAAATATTGATTTCTAAACTCTTAAAACTTTATGAATATGAACTTGTTTTCTTTGAATTATTTAAAGTCTGAAAGCTCTGCATCTTGTTTGTTATTTCAGCCATTTCTCATTTTCTGCAAATAAATGCTCTAAATTACAATATTATTATTAGGAATTTGGGAGAAATGTTGTCCGTAGTTTATAGAATAAAACAACAATGTTCATTTTAATCAAACATATTCCTATAAATAGCAAAATCAGAGAAACTGATTCATAAACTGAAGAGCTCTTATAATATAAAAAAAAATTAGACCACTTCAAATTGATCAGTTTCTCTGATTTCACTATTTATAGGTATATATTTGAGAAAAATTAACATTGTGGTTTTATTCTATAAACCACTGACAACATTTCATTAGAAAAACAAGTTCATATCCCTTTAGAAACAACAATGCTAATGTTTTAAGAAATCAGAAATCAATATTTAGTGTAATTACCCTGATTTTTAATCACAGCGTTCATGTGTCAGGCCACACTGCTTTTGGGTGGCCTTATTCCTCTCCTGACACAAAAAATTCAAGCAGTTTAGCTTGTTTGCTTGATGGCTTGTGACCAACTTACATCTTACATGATTACAATCAGAGGTTTTTCAATGGGGTTCAGGTCTGGAGATTGACCATCAACTTATTTAAATGTCAGTCAGCAATCTATAAGTGACCTATAAAAAGAATGGCAAATGGCAGCTGGGGTGAAGTGCATGGAAAGAACAGTTCAAAACAATATCTAAGAGGCAGAACTCAAGCTAGAAAAAGGAACTTCTTCAATGAGAAACAAAGAAGAGACAGGCTGAAGTTTGTAAAAGATCATAGAAGTTGGACTATAGCGGACTGGAGTTCAAGTTTCAGCTTTGCTCAACACCTGGCCATCAAATGTTAAGATGAAGACCTGCAGAGCCCTGAACACCATTGAAAACCTATGGAATGTAACCAAGAGGAAGGTAGATGGCCAGATGCTATTAAACAGAAGATGAACTGCTTAGATTTTTGTGCCAGTAGTGGTACAAGGCCACCCAAAGGCAGTGTGAAAGACTGGTGGAGAGCATGCTGAGACACATGAAAAGGTTATTCTACCAATTATTGATTCTGAACTCTTCCTTAGATGAAACTTTAGTATTGTTGTTGTTTCTAAATAAATATAAACTCATTTTTTTATTTGAGGTTTGAAACCATTGCATCCTTTTTGTTAGTGACCATTTCTCATTTACTGCCAACAATTGCTCTAAATTACAATGGGAGAAATGTCATCAGTAGTTTATAGAACAATGTTAATTTTACTCAAACTTATACCTATGAATATGAATAGTTAAATCAGAGAAACTGATTATTTTGAAGTGGTCTAATATTTTTTTCCAGAGCTGTATAAACATACATATATAGTAAACTTGTCTCACACATTTATCAACACACACTCTCTCTCTTACACACTCAAACCCAAACATGTTCAAACTGTTAATATTTTTTCACAAATCCAATTAAACTGACTATTACAGGGATAATCAGCCCAGTACCGATCAGTTAAAGCACAGTCCTCATCTCCCTTACCGTTGGGTTCTCCAGTTATCCAGAACCTATCAGAGAGAAGGAGAGTATCAGAGTGTTTATCAGAGCAGTGAGGAGTGAGAGTCAGTAACTGCATCATGATCAGAGTTCAGATCAGGAGTCTCTTACTTAGTGATCAGTTCTGATCCGTCCACCCATTTCCAGACCCCCTCTGTTTCACCGTCACTCAGACCAATCCAAGCCTTCTGGCATTTTATCAACAGGTTAACGAAGTCCTGTTGAAGTACAATAACTGCTTACACATTTCCATTAATCCACCTCACACACACACGCATGCATGCACTAAAATTACACACATTTAATCATGTGATCTGAGACCGTCTCTCTCTCTCTCTCACTCTTAGGGCTGTCGCGGTGAAAGAATTTCCCCTGTGGTTATATATGGTGGCTCAACACCGTGATATGCAGTATGACGTGATATGCCTTCATTTTAGAACTATATAAATGTTTTTTTATAAATACTTTTTCACATGCTTTTTTACGGCTAATATAATATATTTTTTGTTTATGTGCTAACAAGCTTCACACGTGCTTTACCCAAATAAACTTAAAGCTTAATCCAGGGCTCCTCAGGACAACGAAATATTTGGAGCAGCTGCATATCATGAATCGCACATTTAATGTGGCACTCTGAGCTTAGTGGACGGCTTGGATAAAGAGTGCAAGATATAATTTAATTAAATGTATTTAAATAATAATTTAAATAACAGGTGTGCCAAACAGTGGCGTGCACAGACATTTTGGGGGGCAAGTGCTCAGGGGGGAAAAAGGGCACTTTTAAGCGCACGTGGAACACTTCATTATAAAAAAAATTACACGCACATGTTGAATGAAATTTGTCTTTTATTTGTAACATTCTCTAAATGTGAGTTTTCAATGGAAAAATGTCACACCACTCACGTTATCTATCATTGATTTGGGCTAGAGCGGCTAGTTTATCTGGCGACCAGTTGGCTAAAGATGCTTAGTAGTTTGGTGCTGTATGAGACATTTTACTGCACAACAAAATGATTTCACGTTGGGCTTAGAGGACAAACGGTAGGATTTTACTTGATGTGTATGTTACCTGGCTGGTGGGACACGGGGGAGAAGAAGCCTATCTGTTGCCGTGCGTGCTGTGCTGAAGACTCGCTGAACTGAAATGCTGCTGCAGCATCTAATGTGCCTTGCGCGCGACCGTGCGAGGTCGGGTGTGTGCGAGCTGATTTCAGGGCATTCTGTTTTCACTCGTTTTTATTCGCTCAGGTTTTCAAAAGATCATTTCAAACCGGCCTCAGTAAAATCTTAATAATAATAATATATATTTTTTAAAAAACGAAGTTTCAAAAGGGCACTTTGGTTGATAAAGGGCAGAGCTGATGTCTATGTCTGCATGCCTCTGGTGCCGAATTATGACTCCCCAGCAGAATCCGATTCTCCTTTGCGTGCACGCGTCTGATAAACATGTGGGCGATAGAGGTTACTCTCACGCTGCCCGTTATTTTTTGTGTGTAAATAATGCTTTATATTTATATTTCGCTCATTATCATGAGAATATGTTAAACACAGCTTAATCATAAAATCTGCGAAGATAACCAAGTTCAAGTCTGAATACGTGATATTTACACCTGCCGAAATGATACTCCCCCTCTGATCTCAGCACCCTTTGTGATGAGCACAGCACAATCTCAAATGAGAATTTGCCTGGAGACAAAAGTGACACTGAATGTACGCCAGAGCGCTGTAAAAAAAATAGCCGACTTCGAGATTAAGATTATAATATTACATAGGAAAAGAAGGCTAACTGGGTGGCCATTTTATAAAGCTCATGATCTGTTACAGGGCTGCTGGGATTATTTTCAGTTACTTACATTTTTAACTTGCTCTAGTGTTCTAGTGTTACAGGTAAATTATACAGTGTCCAGATTTTGCCGTAAAGGCGTAACTACTGGTACAGCCCAGTCTTCGGCACCCCCGCCATGAGACGCGTCCAGCCGGGAGTGTCACACGTGGCGCAGTAAAGGCCCTCTGTCTCTCCCACAATCAGCTCTACCTGCAATCTGCAGCCTCCGGACTCCATTGCCCAGGATGCACCTCACACTGAAACTACACTGACTCATGATCACATGACACATCACATGCTTCTACCAGGAAGTCGGTCTCCAGAATACTAGGCCTCATGGCCTATAAAAGGGACTCGTTTTGCACCTGTGCTCCGCCGAGTATTGATGGTATTTTTCCTCATACAACGCGTTTCTTTTGCCTATTTTTGTATCTCTTGTTTTTAGACCTTGCTTTGTTCACTGACTCTGATTTTTAGCCTGCCCTTTGATATTGCCTGCCTGTGTTTGACCTCTGGACTATTTTCTACTCTGGTATGTTGTATTCCTTCTGCTGTTGTTCGCCCCTGTTGATATGTTTCTGTCTGACTATCCCTTTGTCTGCACCTTTATGTAATAAAGTCACGTTTTATCTGCATCAGCGCGTGTCTGAGTCCTGTCCAGCCATGTCAGGGAGAGCGCACGGTGCTCAGCAGTTACCTTATATTTTGTTTATAACTGGTTTTAAAGAAATTACTTTCAACAACACCCGATTTACTCGGGTGAATATATATATATAATATATAAGAGTATATATAAATATATATATATATAAAGGCTTACAAATTAATTCTATAAAAAGGATAATAGTTTTTTAGTGTAATATGATGATATAATTTGTCCTACATCTTACAATTACATTTGGTCACATCTAAAACACATTTAAAATATTGGAATAAATTATTGGATTTATCAAAACTGCAATATAAATTCCCCACTCAAATATGCATCTTAAAAACATTGTATTATTTTTATTTTAGGCCAGCAATTATAATTTAATATAGTGTTACGGATATGAGCCATTTAAAGAACTATCCATAATTCCATTAAATACATTTTTTTATATTATTTTCCTTTCCTCATTTTTATAGTGTACTTTTACAGTGTACAGTTGGAACTAAGTCAATAAACACAGCTCCACGGCATCGTGCAGCGGGGGTCCCGAAGTTGAAGCCAATATAGGCCAGGCTGCGGGTAGAGATGCCTCGCAAAATCTAAACGCTGTTGAATTTAACCATAACAATATTGCGGTATGTCCCACACGCTGCGATTTTCTCGTCAATAGCTTGATATTGCTGTACTGCGGTTATCGTGACAGCCCTACTCACTCTCTCGCTTTCTCTCTCTCTCTCACTCACTCACCTGTTCTTCTCTGCTGTTGATGATCACCAGGTCTGCTTCTTTCTTTCTGCAGTCGTCTCTGCTCTCAGTCCAGCTTTTCTTCTCAGCAGAAACGTAGTAAATACTGGAGCTAAAGTCGATCCATGCCTCCTTACCGGCTTTTACTGCAAAGCAAATAAAGACAGAGGTTTTCACTGAATTTACACGATTTAACACAAGAGTAAAGCTTTACACTTTACACAATTAAGCACCATAAAAATGTTAATAAACTAAGGGCTGTTGATCGTTAAAAAAAGGAAATTGTTTAATGTGATTCACTGCATTTTCCATCTTAACACTGAAACTTTTTTCAATGTATATTTAAATGTAAAATCAATCCTAGGCCCCACATTATTCTCCATGTTGTTGCCATAGTTAAAGGAAGTGAGCGTAGATTAAGGAGTGATTCTGTTTGTTCATTGGTTATTTTTTCGGTAGGTCTGGATACTTGGCAGTTGAGGCAATGGACCATGAACATAGTGTTAGGCTGTGCTTCTGGATCCTTGTCGAGCCAGTATCAGATTGTGGTGGTTGTTGCTATTGTTGTTAGTTGAGTGAGTAGTAGATCCTGGCTGAGCCCTTTACATAACCCAAGCTGTTCAAGGTGCAGTATTTGTCAATTTCCTGTATTATATTATTGATATCTAGCTAAGCTAGTGACTACTGTGAAGAGAACAGTTGACAACAGAGGAAAGACCCTGTGACAGCATGGAAAGACAGTTGACAAGAAGGAAAAGACCCTAACGGTGCTGCCATGGGCTGGCAATCCATGGTAGCAGCCACCATGGTTAACCATGTGTGTGCAACCAAGCAAGCTACATTGAGAAAGAGAAAAGCAATACCCCCAGGAGTTGAGCGAAGGAGTGGAGGGGCCCCGCATTGAACAATACTTTGAACAGAATTGTTTGAGTCAGTCGGCTGAAGTCCAGCAGCAGGTTACGTGCCACAGTCCGCAGGATATCAATACCTTTGATACTATGGAGGCTAACTCAAGCACAGAAGGAGTGGAGGATGAAGGAGGTGTTGATAGGTCAAAGGCTAACGGAAAGCAGATTGGTAGGGAGAAAGGAATCGGTCAAAGATCCAAAGTTAAATGGCCAGGCACAGGAGACAAGATGGCATGGAGTAGTATTAATGATGATTTGAAAGGTATGTTGGAGGGTTTGAAGGGAACAGCAGAGAGTAAATTGAACAGGCTAGGTAAAGTTATTTATGATTATGGAACGTAAAGGGTCAAGATGTAGTTAAATCAAGGCGGCAGGTAGAAATAGAAAAACTGGTTAAGGAATCAAGGCTAGAAAGAGGGTGTTGGAGGAGCATTTTCAGAAAGTTTACACAGAGAAGGAACCTACCAGCAGACATGCGGCCGCTAGGTGATGTAGAGTGGAAGATCAATGTTAACCCCCCTAGGAGGAGTGAGGTTCAGGAGGTAGTACAGGCTGCAAAGGCAGGCTCTGCCCCAGGGCCAAATGGGGTTCCATATAGATTATATAAAAGTGCACCAGATGTTTTGAAGTTTCTATGGAAACTAATGGCTATAGTGTGGAAGAAGGGGATTATTCCAAAGGAGTGGCACAGAGCAGGTGGTGTTCTTATCCCAAAAGAAAAGGATTCTGTGGCTATTGATCAGTTCCGTCCCATAAGCTTGCTGAATGTGGAGGGTAAGATCTTCTTTAATGTGGTTGCACGTAGACTAGCAACATACCTGAAAATAAATAAGTTAATTGATACGTCTGTACAAAAGGCAGGAATTTCAAGTTTTTCTGGTTGCATAGAGCATAATAGTATGATTTGGCACCAGATTCAAACAGCAAGAGCCGAGAAAAGGGATCTACATGTGGTGTTTTTAGATCTGGCTAATGCTTTTGGTTCGGTACCACAAGAAATGTTGAGGGTTCCAGAAGAGATTTCAAGGTTAGTTAAAGCCTATTTTGAAGACATACAGTTTTGCTTTAGTGCAGGGGAGTGTGTCACGTCTTGGCAATGACTGGAAACAGGTATAATGGCAGGGTGTACAATTTCACCGTTAGCGTTTACAATGGCAATGGAGGTGATTATTAGGGCTTCTAAGTGGGTTGTAGGGGGGAGAGGCTGCATGATGGCACCCGGCTCCCACCAGTTAGGGCATTCATGGACGATATGAGAACATTAACGACTACGGTGCCATGTACCCGGCGATTACTAGGGAAGTTAAAGATAATCTTAGGCTGGCTAGGATGAAAGTTAAACCGATCAAGTCTAGGAGTGTATCAATCGTTAAAGGGAAGTTGATACAAGAAAGGTTTATGATGGAAGGAGAAGTCATACCATCTATATTGGAAAAGTCTGTTAAGAGTTTAGGTAGGTGGTATACTGCAGCACTAAAGGATTAAGAGCAGGTGGAAGGGTTGAGGATGGAAATGATGGAGGCCATTAATAGAATTGATAAGTCTTTTCTGCCAGGTAAATTAAAATTGTGGTGTCTGCAGTTTGGTTTGTTGCCTCGTCTAAGGTGGCCACTAACAGTTTATGATATTCCAAATTCTGAGGTTGAGAGGTTAGAAAGGGTTATGAACATGGCTATGAGGACATGGTTGGGGGTGCCGCGTTGCCTCAGTAGTGTGGCGTGGTGTGGGAGAGGGATGCTGGAACTGCCGTTGACGAGCTTGGTTTAGGAGTTCAAATGTGCTAAGGTAGGACGTGAGATGCAGTTGTTAGGGTCAAAAGACGGGCTGGTTAAAGCAGCCGCACCAGTGACTAGGTCTGGGAGAAAGTGGAATGCTCGAGAAGCAACTCAAGCAGCAAGGAGGGCACTGGAGCACAAGGATGTTGTGGGGCAAGTGCAAAATGGGAGGGCAGGATTAGGTTTAGGTGATTCGTGGAAAGCATTCAGCAAGGCCACATCACCAGAGAAAAGGCGTATGGTTACAGGGTTTATTCGTGAGCAGGAGGAGGAAGCAAGGAGAGCAAAAGCAGCAGGGCAGAGTAAACAGGGGCAGTGGATGAGATGGGAAAGTGTAGAGAAGCGGAGAATCACCTGGCGAGAGTTGGGGATTGGACACAGACACCACAAAACCTTGCTCAGTGGGTGGGTGAGGATCCAAGTTGTAAGCTATGTGCAGGAAGTGGCACGCTGAAGCACATTTTGTCGGCATGTAAGGTGAGTCTATCCCAGGGGCGCTATACATGGAGACATAATCAAGTACTTAGATCTCTTGCAGGTGCACTTGATAAGAAGCGGTTAGAAGTTAATAACATGCCCGTGGTAGGTTGCAGTAGGGTAATCACGTTTGTGCGTGAGGGGCAGCATAGTGGAGAAACAGCACAGTGCTTGAAAACTGCTGGTAAGTGGGCTGATGCATGAGATTGGAAGTCGTTAGTGGATGTAGGTAGTAAACTGCAGATCCCGGAGTGCATTCTGGTTACAACCTTGAGGCCAGGTGTAGTATTGCACTCTGAAAGTAAGCGGATAGTGTATTTTATAGAGCTAACTGTTCCGTTTGAAGACATGGTAGATGTAGCTTATGAAAGGAAAAGGCTGAAGTATACAGACTTGGTGGCTGAGGTAAGAGAGCGTGGGTGGCAAGCATATATTAGACTGGTGGAGGTAGGTACTAGAGGCTTAGTAGCAAAGTCTGCCACAAGACTGCTGTCTGAATTCGGAATTAGAGGTCGTGTGCTGAGGACAGTAGTGAAGGAGTTGTCAGATGCAGCTGAAAGATCTAGTTAGTGGTTGTGGTTCAAAAGGGCTGAGGCTACGTGGGGAAGGGAATGAGTTTGTGCTTCAACAGCAGGCTTGGAGGGGGGTGGGACCCCTGAGAAGAGCTTGCACTGAAGTTGGTGTTTAGAGTTTGGATTTCGGGGATTGGTGTGGTCCTGTGGTTCTTGTAGTAATTTGTCTTATGAAGTTTTGCAGACGTCTGAGGGTGCTGTGGTTAGTGTGTTGTTGCCATAGTTAAAGGAAGTGAGCATAGATTAAGGAGTGATTCTGTTTGTTCATTTGTTATTTTTTTGGCAGGTCTGGATACTTGGCAGTTGAGGCAATGGACCATGAACATAGTGTTAGGCTGTGCTTCTGGATCCTTGTCGAGCCAGTATCAGATTGTGGTGGTTGTGGCTATTGTTGTTAGTTGAGTGAGTAGTAGATCCTGGCTGAGCCCTATGCATAACCCCAGCTGTTAGGTGCAGGATTTGTCAATTTCCTGTATTATATTACTTACCATACACATAAATAATCTTGCTCTCTGTGTTGAAGATTAATTTATTCATCTTTATGCTGATAACACAGTCCTTTGTGCAACTGGTCCGTCTAAACAAGCTTCTTTTCACTTTAAATCTTCACATAAACACAGCTAAGAATAAGGTATTGTGGTTTCATGAGAAGGTGTATGAGCTACTCACAGGTAAAGGTCCTCACATACTGTATCTCCTTTTTCTCTTTTATCTCCTCGTGCTCATATTCTAGTCCCATACATAATTCTGCAGCTCCCTCAGTGTTTTCTGTCGTATTTTGCGGCTAGCGCAAGCACTTACAACTAATACGCGGACCGCGCGGTGCCGCTGCGTTGCCGCTGATGTGCCGGATTCGACTCCCTGCTGAATCCGACTCCCGCTTCGCGGACAGAATCGGCACAAATAAACAGCGCTTATGAATAAATAATTTTTTTATTTGGTTCGTTTTCGTTAACAATAATAATTGGTTACTTAGCAACGTCGTGGTTATCACACCAGAGCTTTATTTAAAAATAAAAATATAAATAATAAACAGATGCCTACATCTCAGACTATTTTCTGGAGCCCGACCCGACCCGGCCCGAGGAATGTGGTGGGAAATCTCGGCCCGAACCGACCCAATTTCGGGTCGGGCCTCGGGTCAGGTCAGGTTCGGGCAGACAATATAAGCTCTACCCCAGCCCCAGCAGTCTCACCAGGTGTTTCTAGGTGCCTGCTATCATATTCCAAGTGGTTAATAAGGCGTTGCTAGGCAGTTGCTATGATTTCGGAAGGGGTTACTAAGGTGATGTTTGGCAGTTGCTGAAGTATTCCAAGTGGTTTCTAAGGTGTTGCTAATTGGTTGCTATGCAGTTGCTATGATTTCAGAAGGGGTTACCAAGGTGATGTTTGGCAGTTGCTGAAGTATTCCAAGTGGTTTCTAAGGTGTTGCTAATTGGTTGCTATGCAGTTGCTTTCATTTCTGAAGTGGTTACTAAGGTGTTGCTAGGCAGTTGCTAAGATGTTCCAGGTGGTTGCTTAGGTGTTGTTAAGCGGTTGATATCATATATATGGTGGTTGCTAAGGTGTTCCTAGGCAGTTGCTAACATATTCCAAGTAACTGCTAAGTTGTTTCTAGGCAGTTGGTATGATTAAGGAAATGTTAATTAAGGTGTATCTAGGCAGTTGCTAAGGTGTTGCAGGTGGTTGCTAAGGTGTTGTTAAGCGGTTGCTATCATATATATGCTGGTTGCTAAGGTGTTCCTAGGCAGTTGCTAACATATTCCAAGTAGTTGATAACGTGTTGCTAGGCAGTTGCTATGATTTAAGAAGAGGGTACTAAGATGTTTCTGGGCAGTTGGGTTCGTTGCGCACACGGAGCTGGTGTGTGGAATACTTTGGGCCCCCATTCATTCCTATGGGGAAAAAATTGTACAAAGCTGTACAAAAAAAAAGTGTACGATGTATCGCTCCAAAAAGCACAAGCAACCTGGGTATAGGTCTTAAGATACTGCAAATTTTAGTGATTCTGACATAAAAGCTGTGGGAGAAGCGTTACAAATTTTGTGGCGAAAATAATAATAATAATAAAAAGAAGATTATATAGAACAATACGTTGGCTTTTCAAGCCAACTTAATAATTAATCACTAACCCAGGTCAGAAAATCTTCTATGGAGCCCATCTCTCTCTGCAGTCAGCTTGGTGTTACTGGTCTGTAACTGGTCTCTCTCTGCAGTCAGCTTGGTGTAACTGGTCTGTAACTGGTCTCTCTCTGCAGTCAGGTTGGTGTTACTGGAATGTAACTGGTCTCTCTCTGCAGTCAGGTTGGAGTTACTGGTCTGTAACTGGTCAATCTCTACAGTGAACTGGATCCACAGCACTGTGATGGCAGTCAGCAGGAGAACACACAGCAGACCCAGAATCACTGCAGCCAGTCTGTAGCGTCTGCTTCCTGTAGAACCCATTCCTGAAAGCAGATATGAACAGATATATGTATTACACTCAGTGGCGGATTTAGGGATTTTCTGAGTAAGGGGCCACAATATTCACAGAGGGGCCAAGCACACACACACACACACACACACACACAAATACATACAAAAATAAAAATCCAGCAGTTGTTAACTAGCTCTTGACCAGCATAGAGCATATTTTTATGGATGGCCAGCTGGTCTTGAGCTGGATTTTTAGCAGGGTTTTAAGAATCAAAAGAAAAAAGTGTATGTTGCAAAGTCAAATCTGAAAAATCTATAACAAATATATATTTGTAAATAAAGTTGGTTACTTTATTCTTCTTTCAGTTATTTAAGACAGTCTTTGATTTTATTTTTTTCTGCTTTTTTTGCTGCTAAAGTATTTTGGTTCTGGAATCTTCTGCATCATATCATTGCTTATATATTTATTTATCTACAAAATTAAATCCTTCCCAAAATAATAACAAAACAATAATAATAATAATAATAATAATAATAATAATAATAATAATAATAATAATAATAATAATAACAAAATAATATCCTTTCCAATTTTACATGTACATCCACAGAATATTCTCAAACACACACAGCATGTGGGAAAATCCAGCATTTTATTCATTTTTTAAAACCTTTTCACTTTTTCACAAATACTGTCAGACATCAAAACAATCTCTTCTACATGAACCACACTGAAGATTCCTATTGGGCTCAGTAGCGACACTAGTGGCTCGGTGTGGAACTGCATTCACCTGTAATCTGATCAGCGCTCTGAGCAAAGGACAGATGAGTGACAGGACAGAGGCACTGCAGGGAGCCAATCACGTTTCAGCTGGGGCCAATACCCTTGTGGCCCCGCCCCTACAACCACCAGTGACTATTCTTACAATAGTTTACACTTTAAAAAGAAGAATCATGTTGATTTAGATCCAACAATATAATAAAGAATTCAATACTAATGTGGTATATGAAAGTAAGGCCTTCTTTATCAATATATATATATATATATATATATATATATATATATATATATATATATATATATATATATATATATATATATATACACTACCGTTCAAAAGTTTGGGGTCACATTGAAACGTCCTTATTTTTGAAGGAAAAGCACTGTACTTTTCAATGAAGATAACTTTAAACTAGTCCTAACTTTAAACAAATACACTCTGTACATTGCTAATGTGGTAAATGACTATTCTAGCTGCAAATGTCTGGTTTTGGTGCAATATCTACATAGGTGTATAGAGGCCCATTTCCAGCAACTATCACTCCAGTGTTCTAATGGTACAATGTGTTTGCTCATTGGCTCAGAAGGCTAATTGATGATTAGAAGACCATTGTGCAATCATGTTCACACACCTGAAAACAACCTGAACAAATGAAAAGATGCTGGAAGAATGCCTGACGCCATCTGTTAAGCATGGTGGAGGTAATGTGATGGTCTGGGGTTGCTTTGGTGCTGGTAAGGTGGGAGATTTGTACAGGGTAAAAGGGATTCTGAATAAGGAAGGCTATCACTCCATTTTGCAACGCCATGCCATACCCAGTGGACAGCGCCTGATCGGAGCCAATTTCATCCTACAACAGGACAATGACCCTAAACACACCTCCAAATTCTGCAAGAACTATTTACAGCAGAAGCAGGCAGCTGGTATTCTATTGGTAATGGAGTGGCCAGCGCAGTCACCAGATCTGAACCCCATTGAGCTGTTGTGGGAGCAGCTTGACCGTATGGTATGCCAGAAGTGCCCATCCAACCAATCCAACTTGTGGGAGCTGCTTCTAGAAGCGTGGGGTGCAATTTCTCCAGCTTACCTCAACAAATTAACAGCTAGAATGCCAAAGGTGTGCAATGCTGTAATTGCTGCAAATGGAGGATTCTTTGATGAAAGCAAAGTTTGATGTAAAAACAATGTTATTTCAAATACAAATCATTATTTCTAACTTTGTCAATGTCTTGACTCTATTTTCTTTTCATTTCACAACGTATGGTGGTGAATAAGTGTGACTTTTCATGGAAAACACAAAATTGTTTGAGTGACCCCAAACTTTTGAACGGTAGTGTATATATTATATATGTGTGTGTGTGTGTGTGTGTGTGTGTGTTGTGTGTGTGTGTGTGTTGTGTACCTGTGGTCATGGTTCCCTTATGGCTCCTGGTTGTACGAGTCTCTGGGACGTCTTCATTCATGTAGATCTCTTCATATGAATACTTGCTGTCGTCAGAAGCAGTAGATTTGAGCTCTAAAACATCTCCAGAGTTAACATATATATCTTCATCCTTCTCTACTTCCATTCCCTTCCGCAACATTTCAGAACAAGTGAAAAAATCAGCAGATTTTAATTTTAATGAGAATTAGTCCTGTTTTAACTGCAGACGACAGTCTTCACAGCCTCCAGCTCTCAGAGTCACCCAGTGTCTGTGGTATAACAATATATGCGCTGCTATCAGGACAGGAAGTTGAAGTCTCGATTAGTCATTGCAATCATAGAGCACTTTAATAAGCCCCCCTTAAAATATATGCTTGCTTATTTGTGTCTCAGCAGGTAGATTTTACTGAACATGTTGTAGTGTTTGTGTGTTTTCTCTGTGTAAAAAGTTTAAATCTGGTTTGTCATTAAGGATTTGGGCTCTGTATGGGAGTTTGGGGGATTTGTGGGTCACGACCTTTGACCTCATTTACTATCTCTCAATACTGAGTACCCACACATTATTACAACTCTTTATAATGAAGTTACTCATGTTCACAGGTGATTTATGCTGGTTAAGTGTTAGTTTCTTGTGTTTCAGATGGTCATTTATTGTTGTAAGCTCTCTGTGTAAAAACTCATTACACAGGAAGCTAAAACCCACAACTTGTAGCAGAGCTGATGGCATGTAGGTTAAAGGCCCGGCTATGTGGTGTCAAGCACACTCTGACACACTCAAACACAGTAGTTTCCATGTGAACGTTAATGTTGGGTGTTCAGTGATAATAAAAAAAATCTTAAAAGAAGTCACTACAGTGGCTTCCAAAAGTATTCATGCTCATAAACTTTTTCACATTATGAGTAAATGTGATAAATAGATGTATTTTATTGAGATTGTGATAGACCAACACATACAGTGCATAATTGTGAAGTGGAATAAAAATTATACTTGGTTTTAAAATTTTTAATCAAAAAAAAAAAAAAAGTGTGACATGCAAAAATTTTCTTTGACTGGGCCATTTAAACTGTAGCGCTGACTGTATGTTTAGGGTCACTGTCTTGCCGGAAGGTCTTTTGCAGCCTTTAACAGGTTTTCTTTTAGGAATGACCTGTATTTAGTTTCATCCACCTTCCCATCAACTCTGACCATCTTCCATTTCTCTGCTGAAGAAAAGCCTCCCCAAAGCATGATGCTGCCTCCACCACACATAGAGCTTTGCGTTTAGGCCAGAAAGTTCAAACTTTGGTCTCACATGAACTCACCTTCTACCACATGTTTGCTGTGTCCCCTACATGGCTTGTGGCCAAATGCAAACGACACTTTCGTATGTCTTTCTGTCAACAATGTTTTTTTTCTGCCACTCTTCTATAAATGTAAGATTTGCGGAGTACAAGATATATATAGTGGTCCTTTGGACAGATTCTTCCACCTGAGGTGTGGATTTCTGCAGCTCCTCCAGAATGACCATGGGCCTCTTGGCTGCTCCTGTAACCAGTGCTTTCCTTGCTTGATCTGTCAGTCTGGGTGTTAATGTGACAGATTTTGACAGATGCAGTCAAGGCTGTAAAATTTGTCAGTGTGTGAGTTTGCATGAGTGTGCATAAAATACATATAAAATAGAGACGGTGCGTGCAGGGTTATGAGCAGTGTATCTTTTCTGCCACACATAGTGTTTTACATTTAGGTAAAAAGTTCAACCTCCAGAATTCAATAAACATGTGCATAATGCTTTCTTCATGGGAAGTTTCTATTCTGTCAGAACTGTGTATTTTGAGAGCATGGGTGTGTACTGTGGTGACACTGTGGTAAACTAAACTGTGTCCCATGTGAGTCTGCCTGAGTGTGTATGTGTGTGACATTCGAGGTGTGAATTCAACAATGCTGACACACTCACTTAATATATCAGCTTAAACATCCCCAACACAGCTCAAACACTTTTAAAGGAGAACTCCGGTGTAAAATTGACTTTTGTTGTAGTAAAACATGATAAAAAGTACTTACCTTTGATTAATAGCACACCTCCGTTCTCCCACAGCATTCTGAGAACCAGAAATTTTAACAGTTTGTCCAATCACCCTTCAGACTGGGAGACACGGGGCATAATTTGCTGCGATAAATCGCTTTTAACTGTTATTCAGGCTCAAAGTAGCTCCACTTCTTCTTGGTAGAATCCGTAGAGCCCTGCCATTTAAAACGAGGCACTTATAACTTAAAAAGTGCACAAGAATCTTATTAAAAACCTCTGTTTACATCCTATAACATCTCTGGGAACGCTGTGGGAGAACGGAGCTGTGCTATTCTACAAAGGTAAGTACTTTTTATCATGTTTTACTACAGCAAAATTCCATTTTACACCTGAGTTCTCTTTTAAAAGTATTTGTAAAAGCAGAATAAAATCACAACTGTTTAGAAATTCAATGTTCTGTGCCTCACTAAAAGCTGGATTGGGCCAAATAAGTATTTAGCATTAAATAAAGCCACCCCTGCAGGCTATAATTATATACACAATCTGAGGTTGTCTGGTAGATAACCTGAATATTCGTTCTCAAACCTCAAAAAAGCAATTTCAGAGCATTACCTTATTTCATTTAATTTATATCTTAGTCATAATTTACATACGTGCCCCAGATACTCTATGAAACGTTTAATAACCCCCTTTACAGCCCAACAATTTACTGATAACCGTCCTGATTTATTAACCATAGTATATTCTCCTATTTCCAACCTATCCTTTATTTCTAAGATTTAAAAAAAAAGCTGTGGCCCAACAACTTTGCAATCTTAATTTAGGACTCATCAAAACACTGAGACAGCTTTAGTTAAGATAACAAATGATCTTATTTGATACAATATTTTTTATATTTTTAGTTTTTAACCGTTTAGCTCCATTCACCTCATTTATTAAGGTCTGACTCGCGGGCTCCCTCTAGCGGTTATCAGTCATTTTCTGACATAATGGGGCAAAATATGGAGTTTAAAAGCTTTATAAATTGTGTCTTTAGTACTGAAACATTTGAAAGTTTTTCCTTTTTGATGAAATGAGAAAAAATTTCAGTATAAAAATTAATAAACATTTATGTTCCTCGGGTGCTCCATAGGAGCCCATTCATTTTGAACTCGCTCTGGAGCGCCTCTGGTGGCTCTGGTGGGTAATCTCCTCTCTACAGTGTCTCTGATCAGAGAGCTGAAATGAAACAGGTTATTTGCGCCACCTGCTGCTCATTTCCCCACATTACAGCTTTTAACTGACGTTTTCTCATTATTTTGATACTGTATTATTTATAACTGAAGGATTTCAGTGCAGAAACTGATTATATTTAATCAACGTTTATTCATAAAGTAATGATTTCTAAACAGTATAAAAACTAATAAACATTTATTAACTCTGATTTCCTCAGTTGCTCCATAGGAATACATTCATTTTGGTCTCGCTCTGGATCGCACTCTGGTGGATCAACAGAGAGAAAATATTAATAAGTGGGTAATCTCCTCTATACAGTGTCTCTGTTAAGAAATTAAAAAGTTTGCGCCACCTGCTGCTCATTTCCACACATTACAGCAGAGCGATATTTTCCACTATCAGTGTTAAACTGCTGGTGTTTTCTTATTATACTGATGTTGACGTATTGTACTGGTGCCTTATAACAGGGTTTAGCACTTTTTTAACATATGATTTATTAATATACTTTACATTACATTTATTATTGAATGTATTATTGTCAACCAGTTTTAAATCAGACAACTGATGATATTTAATTGTATTATTATTATTATTGACCTGTTGGATTTAACAAATAATGTATTAGATATATTTAGATCAGCACTACATATTATAAATGACAATAAACAAAGAGGCTCATTTAGTTTAATTCAAGGATTCAAAGAGACTTTTGCTGGGCTTGTATACTTAAAAATCTCTCCTGGTGCAGTACGTCATCCGGGAACTTTTCGCGTCCTCAAACTCGCCTACTGCGCATTCGGACACACTACCCCATCTCGCATACTGCTTTTGCATACTGTTTAGTATGGAAGTACGCGATTTCGGACGCAGCCTCTATTGTCATTCACATCACATGTGGTACATGAGGTAGAACGAAATTGTATTCACACAGTCCAGTTACAATCTAAAGTGCAATTGTTAAAATAAGATAAATATAAAGATCAAATAAAATAGACATCAAGATAAATACACAAAATCTAAAACACAATATTAAACACAAAATATAAAATATAATTCAGTGATTCTGCTGCTGTTTCACAGAACCTCTCCTACTGCAGATCTTAGATCATTTCTATTTTAAAAATCCATTTTAATTTTTTTGTTCAGGCGCCAGAGGGCACTCCAGAGCGAGTCCAAAATGAATGGGTTTATATGGAGAAAATGAGCAAAATCAAAGTTTATAATGTAGAAATATGTTTAATATTTTTTATACTAAGAAAAAACATTTTTCTTAAAATAGAACAATATTAAATTTTGTACACTAAAGAAACAATTTATAAAGCTTTTAATTTCAGTGCTCTGACTGGAACTCAAACCAATCAGATCGGAGTATCAGTAATGCACCTTTACTGTCTAAACCCCCGTTTATTCAACAAAACTGAAACATACAGGATAGTTTTTTTTTTTTAGCAAAAGACTTTAATTTACTTTCTTAAATTAAATTAATGTCCCGAATAAATAGTTAGTTAACAACTTTAGCCGTTTAGCTCCACCCACCCCCATTAATTGAGGTCTCACTCGAGGGCTCCCTCTAACGGTTATCAGTCATTTTCTGATATAACGGGGAAAGTAGGGAGTTTTAAAGCTTTATAAATTGTGTCTTTAGTCCTGAAACAATTAATAATGTTCTATTTTGAGAGAATAAATACAATTTTCATCATAAAAATTATTAAACATTTATAAACTTTGATTTTACTCAGTTGCTCCATAGGAATACATTCATTTCGGACTCGCTCTGGAGCGCCCTCTGGCGCATCAACAGAGAGAAAACATTAATAAGTGGGTAATCAGATCAGTCTATCTCTACCTAAAGCCTACTTTTCATAGCATAACATGCTTTTAATTTTGAACCAATTACTAAATGCTTGTTCCATTGCGTGCTGAGAATTCCTGTACAACTTAAATCATTGTGATTTTTTTTTTTTTACTTTTTTGTTTAGAGGAGAACATTTCATTCTCCTTTACCTGTAAAAGGAATTTGTCCCTTTCTTCCAACTGTGCAAAAGGACACTGGGCCAGATCCGTTTTGAGTTGTGCCGGATCCGGGCCAGACCACTTTTGCTATCTGGGTTTTGTTTAGATAAGGCTGAGTATGTTGATTTTTTTATATCAGTTTAGTACCCTCAGAATTTGACTGCTGGTGGAAAAACATTTTGCAAGGAGCAACACATATATTTAGGGAAATCAAGCTCAGCAATACATTCAGGAATCAACCAGAAATTAGAACCATGGAATTGTAAAACATTATCAGAGATTAATTCTTAGTGTCCTGTAGTGCAGTCTTTGTCCAGGAGGTGTCAACTGTTGATCCACCACAATTGGGGAACAGTTTGTGGTGGAAATTCGTGATAGACAGAATAAAATCAAACTTCTGAGTCGTATATCAAAGTGAGTAACAGGCTTTATTGAGAGTTAGGTACTCACACTGCAAAAAACTAAATCTTAGCAAGTGAAATTTTCTAAAGGCAATAAATCTTATTTTTTTCTCTGATAAGACTTTTTGTCTTACTAAGCATTGTAAGTGTTAGATTATTTTGCTTATTTAAGGGTAATTATTTTAATCATTCTTACTTAGAATGTGTATCTTATTTTAAGTAATCTGAACTCAAAATAAGCACAATCAAGCAGAAATCAAGTTATTCTGATTCTTGTGTCCAAAACAGTGACTTTTTTGCTTGATTTAGGTGTTACTTCACTCATTTTGAGACTTTGCCATTGCTTTTTGTAAGAAATCTTACTAAGAAAGTTTTGCTTACCCAATTGGCAATTTTTTTTTGCTTAATATACATATATTTGTCTTAATTTGCATATATTTTGTCTAGTTTTTGCCAATGGATTTTTTGCAGTGCAGATGTCGAGCAAATCCTTCTGCCCACCTAGCTCTGAGCCCTAATGAGCTCAGTAGTCGTTTCTTATACCCCCCCACCCAGCATCCTTTCTTGGTAAAAATACATGACTCAGCATTCAGAGATATATCATAGGCTTCAACTCTCTAGGACTTTTTATCACAACACATAGTTTGAGTTCAACAACAACTGTATTCAGTAAGTGAACAAACAGGAGCACTTCTTTCTTGTCTTAGAGAAGGGCCAAGACTATTCACAGTTCCTCTTTGCACAGAGAGAGCAGAGCACATTTTGTACAAGTGAAGTATAACACTTGTGTTGCATTTAGAATCACGCAAACATGTTTTATTAAAGCATAAACATTATCAATAAATTGCATTTTCCATAACAAGTTATAGACGATTCCCTTTGTGGGAAAGTTCCTAGTTTCTTTGCGTTTATGACTTAATCCTGGTAAGGTTGGGGAAATGTAAAAGTAAGATAATGTTATCTGAAATTTAGGGCTGTTTATAAAAAGTTTTCTTCCCAAGGCTCTGTAGCCTTTTAATGCTGATTCAAGCCAGACTTGTTTGGAAGAGGAGCTTTATAATATTACTGTCTGTAATGATTCACACTGTTTAGGATACAATTGCAAGTTTATTTAACTTTAAAGAGGGAAAAATCAGTAATCTGTAGACAGGCAAAGGATCTAAAACCAAAAAATACAAAACACAAGCACAGCTCAGACTTTGCAGTGAGCGAGGTAACAGTTGACCAGGGCCTCGAGCTCTGAGATATACAACTCTGGAAAAAAAAAAAATAAGAGAGCACTTAAAAATAATGAGTTTCTTTGATTTTACCAAATTAAAAATCAAGAGGAAGATGGATAATCACAAGCCATCAAACCAAGCTGAACTGCTTGAATTTTTGCACCAGGAGTGGCATAAAGTTATCCAAAAGCAGTGTGTAAGACTGGTGGAGGAGAACATGATGCCAAGATGCTTGAAAACTGTGATTAAAAACCAACCAGGGTTATTCCACCAAATATTGATTTCTAAACTCTTAAAACTTTATGAATATGAACTTGTTTTCTTTGCATTATTTGAGGTCTGAAAGCTCTGCATCTTGTTTGTTATTTCAGCTATTTCTCATTTTCTGCAAATAAATGCTCTAAATTACAATATTATTATTAGGCATTTGGGTGAAATATTGTCTGTAGTTTATAAAATAAAACAACAATGTTCATTTTAATCAAACATAAACCTATAAATAGCAAAATCAGAGAAACTGATTCATAAACTGAAGAGCTCTTTTAATATAAAAAAAAAACATTAGACCACTTCAAAATGATCAGTTTCTCTGATTTCACTATTTATAGGTATATATTTGAGTAAAATTAACATTGTGGTTTTATTCTATAAACCACTGACAACATTTCATTAGAAAAACAAGTTCATGTTTCTTTAGAAACAACAATGCTAATGTTTTAAGAAATCAGAAATCAATATTTGGTGGAATTACCCTGATTTTTAATCACAGCTTTCATGTGTCAGGCCACACTGCTTTTCTGGAGTTCAGCTTTGCTCAACACCTGGCCATCAAATGTTTAGATGAAGACCTGCAGAGCCCTGAACACTATTGAAAACCTATGGAATGTAACCAAGAGGAAGGTAGATGGTCAGATGCTATTAAACAGAAGATGAACTGCTTAGATTTTTGTGCCAGTAGTGGTACAAGGTCACCCAAAGGCAGTGTGAAAGACTGGTGGAGAGCATGCTGAGACACATGAAAGCTGTTATTAAACTTTTGGGTTATTCTACCAATTATTGATTCTGAACTCTTCCTTAGATGAAACTTTAGTATTGTTGTTGTTTCTAAATAAATATAAACTCGTTTTTTTGGCATTATTTGAGGTTTGAAAGCATTGCATCCTTTTTGTTAGTGACCATTTCTCATTTACTGCCAACAATTGCTCTAAATTACAATGGGAGAAATGTCATCAGTAGTTTATAGAACAATGTTAATTTTACTCAAACTTATACCTATGAATAGTTAAATCAAAGAAACTGATTATTTTGAAGTGGTCTAATATTTTTTCCCAGAGCTGTATAAACATACATATAGAGTAAACTTGTCTCACACATTTATCAACACACTTTCTCTCTTACACACACAAACTCAAACATGTTCAAATTGTCATTAATATTCTTTTTTCACAAATCCAACTAAACTGATGATTACAGGGATAATCAGACCAGTTCCGTTCAGTTATAACACAGTCCTCATTTCTGTAACCGTTGGGTTCTTCAGTTCCCCAGAACCTATCAGAGAGAAGGAGAGTGTTTATCAGAGCAGTGAGGAGTGAGAGTCAGTAACTCGATCAGAGTTCAGTTCAGGAGTCTCTTACCCAGTGGTCAGGTTTGATCCGTCCACCCATTTCCAGACCCCCTCTGTTTCACCGTCACCCAGACCAATCCAACCCTTCTGATCTTTTATCAATGTGTTAATGAAGTCCTGTTGAAGTACAATAGCTGCTTACAGATTTCCAACAACCCACCTCACACACACACACACATTTAATCATGTAATCAGAACTCTGTAGGAAGCCTGTGAGATCAACAGTCTCTCTCTCTCTCACCTGTTCTTCTCTGCTGTTGATGATTAGCAGGTCTGATCCTCTCTCTCTGCAGTCGTCTCTGCTCTCAGTCCAGCTCTTCTTCACAGTAGAGACGTAGTAAAGACTGGAGCTGAAGTAGATCCATACCTCTCCATTGGCTTTTACTGTAAAGCAAATAAAGACAGGGGTTTATACTGAATTACACAATTCATCACGAGAGCCACACTTTACAATTTACAAAATCATGCACCATAAAAAATTAAATTTAATAAGGGCTGTTGATCGTTAACAAAAAAGTAACTATTTAATGTGATTCATTGCGTTTTTCCTTCTGAACACTGAACATTTTTTATGTATATTTAAATGTAAAATTACTGCACCAGACCTCAATCCTAGACCCCACATTATTCTCCATATACATAAATAATCTTGCCCTCTGTGTTGAAGATTAATTCATTCATCTTTATGCTGATATCACAGTCCTTTGTGCAACTGGTCCGTCTCCAAAGGCAGTAACTAATTTACTTTAATTTACAAAATAACATTTTCACTTTAACACTTTTTTTTACTAAAACAAATTTTTTTCACTTTAAATCGTCAAATAAACACTTCTAAGACTAAGGTATTGTGGTTTCACGGGTGGTAAGGTATTGTGGTTTCTTATTAGGTGTTGCTGGGCAGTTGCTATCATATTCCAAGTGGTTGATAAGGTGTTGCTAGGCAGTTGCTATTATTTCGGAAGTGGTTACTAAGGTGTTGTTTGGCAGTTGCTGAAACATTCCAAGTGATAGCTAAGGTGTTGCTAATTGGTTGCTTTGCAGTTCTTTCATTTCTGAAGTGGTTACTAAGGTGTTGCTAGGCAGTTGCTAAGATGCTCCAGGTGGTAGCTAAGGTGTTGTTAAGTGGTTGCTATCATATATGTGGTGGTTGTTAAGGAATTGCTAGGCAGTTGCTATGATTAAGGAAATGGTAACTAAGGTGTATCTAGGCAGTTGCTAAGGTGTTGCAGGTTGTTGCTAAGGTGTTGTTAAGCGGTTGCTATCATATATATGCTGGTTGCTAAGGTGTTTCTAGGCAGTTGCTAACATATTGTAAGTAGTTGATAACGTTTTCCTAGGCAGTTGCTATGATTTCAAAAGTGGGTACTAAGATGTTTCTGGGCAGTTGGGTTCGTTGCGCACACTGAGCTGGTGTGAGGAATACTTTGGGCCTCCATTCATTCCTATGGGGAAAAATTCGTACAATCATTTTACAAAACTATTAATCAGATTGATTCACCCAGCATCATTTGAATCTTGGATCTGGAGTCTATTGATTTCCACAGTTCTAGCTAAAAAATGTGATTTGTGTTTGTGGACATTTCTGAATGGTTTCCTACGGGGAAATGTCCGAGCACATATCAGCTGTACGAAAAAAAAAGTACAATATATCGCTCCAAAAAGCACAAGCAATTTGCGTATAGGTCTTACGATACTGCAAATTTAAGTGAGTCTACCATAAAAGCTGTGGTTGGAGAAGAGCAACAAATTTCGTGTCGAGAATAAGAATAAGAAGATTAAGAAGAACAGTACTTTTCAAGCCAACTTAATAATTAATCACTAACCCAGGTCAGAAAATCTTCTATGGAGCCCATCTCTCTCTGCAGCCAGATTGGTGTTACTGGTCTGTAACTGGTCTCTCTCTGCAGTCAGGTTGGTGTAACTGGTCTGTAACTGGTCTCTCTCTGCAGTCAGGTTGGTGTAACTGGTCTGTAACTGGTCTCTCTCTGCAGTCAGGTTGGTGTTACTGGTCTGTAACTGGTCTCTCTCTGCAGTCAGGTGGTTGAACTGGATCCACAGCAGTGTGATGCCCGTCAGCAGGAGAACACACAGCAGACCCAGAAACACTGCAGCCAGTCTGTAACACCTGCTTCCTGTAGAACCCTTTCCTGAAGGCAGATATGAACAGATATATGTTTTATACTCAGTGGTGGAATTAGGGATTTTTTTTACTTTAGCTTAGTAAGGGGCCACAATATTTACAGAGGGGCCAAGTATTATTTCACTAGTCACTTGTTACATGCATGCGCACACTAGGGTGACCAGACGTCCTCTTTTTCCCGGACATGTCCTACTTTTGAGACCTAAAAAAATGTCCGGGGGAATTCCAAAATCGTTCGGGATTTTGTTTGACTGCCTCAAACATAAAACGTACAGTGCATTGTGATTAGAATTGCCACGCCGTTCCATTCCTCTCCATTCCAGGTTTCTCTGTATCGCAAATTAGTCTCGCCCTTTTCCTCAAATCTATCTACTTTGCATTGTGTGTGTGTGAAGAAGAAAGGGTGGGCTTGCCAGTGTACCCCCGAGTGTTTACAAGTGAAAGCACGTGTGTGTAGGTGAAGATATTTGACACTGAATTCTTATTCAGTGTGGGCGTACATTTTGCTAATATTACAGTGTCAAATGCTTTTAAGACAGTTGCATTGTGTCAGGCCCGTCCAGCCAAGCCAAGCACTCCATGCCGAAATAAGGACTTCCTCTAATCAGGGTACGCACACGCAGCCAGCCAGAGATCAGCCTCACCTGGGCAGAGTTGCTTAAAAGCACGTTGCTTCTCTCTACTGTCGCCGAGTATTGGTCGCTCACATGGTCTGTGTTTCCTTGTGGTACCAGCCTGTGTGCTACTCAACAAAGCGTTCTTATTCCCAAGCCTGTCCTCCCTGGTTCCTGGTGTTTCCCTGGACTCCTCCCTGCCTAAGTATCCCTGTTTAATTTGGTTTACTTTTGTAGTCTAGCCGTTTTTCTAAGCTCTGCTTAGCAGTTTTCTGTTTGCCATTTTTTTTAGCTTAGTGCTCTCTTTGTTTTTCCCCATTCCCTGTACCACTTCCTGGTTATATTGTTTTGGCAGTTTCACTTATTCCTTGTTTCCTTAGTCCCTGTTTATTTTGGCCCAGTCCAGTTTACTTTGCCAGTTTTTATATTTGTTTCATATTTTGCCCAACTTTAGTGTGTTGCACTTACCCCTTGATTGTTTGTTTATTTTGTGGTTTTGTTGTTTATTTTAATAAAATTTACTGCATCGTTGTTCATCCCAGCAGTGTCTCTTATTTCCTCTCTGCCTGTTAACATTCAGGCATGACACATTGCATGAATTCATAAAGCAGCCCTGTTTGTAGCCTTATACAAATACACGTTATAGCTGTTTAAAGGAGAGGCACATTTAACCTGAAGAATTAGAATTGAGCTGTTAGATCAGAGAAATTCTGAAAATACTTACTAGACATGAATTGAATAAAACCGACTCAATAGCACTAGTGTTTGGGTATGGAACTGCATCCACCTATAATCTGATCAGCGCTCTGCAAGTATGTATTGCTGCAGACTGGGGCTGTGACCGAAATGGCTCCCTATTTACTAGTTAGGGCACTATTGAGTATGTCAACCATTTTTCTTTGAGTGTCCGAATCATAAGGGGGGATTCGAACGTGATTGTGAGGGCACTACAAACTCCCACAATACATCATGATTTATAGTAAACTTCGCTGCTTACTAAGCGAGCTGAATGTGTCCCAAAATGCTTTGCGGGTCTCGCAACTAAGCAACAGACAGCCGAAGAAACGGAGCGGACAGCGAGTCACCGGGGTTGCCAGATTGTTACAGTGGGATTCAGATAAAACCAATTTACAGGGTAAAACGTGTTTCAAATCCACAAAATTACAGAGAAAACCACCCAAACAGCTGATGTTCGTCATATTAACAATATTACAGGGTTTATTCCAACATGATCTTAACTAAAATACCATAAATATCTTAAATATCACTGATTACAAAAATTATATTTAAATGAGTTTATCTGCATATTTGTATTATGTGTTTCGTGCCTTGTATCATTGGACAAACGAAACAAAAACGTAAAAAAGTACATAAAAACAACCTTGCAAGCAATGAAAGAAAGAAATAACTTACTCACATATAATAACGAACATAAACACAGCTTCAAATTTCCATCATCAGGACTAAAAGCTCTGTCTCTGCAGGGTTAGATATCTAACTGCAACACCGATGAGTTAAATTTCCCAACTCTTTACACTTGGTAGTTTTGTTCACCTGTCAAATCACAGCGTTTCCTCCAAACAATTTCAGACACAATTCGACATTTGGCATGAAACCACCCAATCTGGCAACAGTGCGAGCCGGTGTACGCTGCTATTTTTAAGGTTTTCTTCATGTAGTTCAGTAATGTGAGGATCATCTTCTAAACAGCGTAAATATAACAAACAGATAAACAACTTCATGATCAGCTCAGAGCTTCACTAACTTTAATTCAGAGCTCAGCTCGTGTGTTTATGGCGTTTTAAACACAGCTCAGCCCCTCTCTCACCTGTGTGTGTTTATGCGACCGGTGCTGGCGCATGATAATGATGAGTTAGTGTCCGAATTCACTCCCGTTTTACCACTAATTAGTGAACTTATTAGTATCTCCCAACATAGCGCAACACTAATGAGGGAGTAGGGAGCCATTTCGGTCACAGCCTGGAGCACCTCCAAAGAGAAGGAGGGGCTTACCTCCAAATGAGAGGTCCACAGCTCCAAAGGGGCAAGTGGGAAGTCCACCGTTTGTGCGCGAGACCGCTCTCACCACGGCACCGGCAAATGTCATAATAAAAGTGTTCCGTGATTATTATTACTATTATTCTATTACATCAAATTTAATGTTATATAGAATGTACTATCACATTATATTGTATTATATTATATAAAAGTCTACATCGTAAGGCAGGGAGACCTCACAGCTCCATTTCTCAGCCGAATGCCACAAAAAAGTCCTCCATGATTAAAAAGCTCATGGATGTCAATACATTATTAGTCAACAATTAATGATTATTTATATTTCTTAAATGTCAATATAATAAAATACGTGTAGTGTGTATGTATTTATAATAATATTGGCTATGAATAAACAACTGCCTTTATTATTTAGATCTTTACTATTTTATAATTGGAAAAATTCACAGCATGGCAAATGTTTAAACGTTTTAAATAAATAAAATGTGCTCCAGGCTGCAGCTATATCCTTATCGCGTTCTGAGCAAAGGACAGATGAGTGACAGGACAGGGGCATTGCAGGGAGCCAATCACGTTTTAGCGGAACAAGAGTAGTGGCCCCGCCCCTACAACCACCAGTGACTATTCTTACAATAGTTTATGCTTTAAAAAGAATAATCATGTTGATTTAGATCCAACGATATAATAAAGAATTCAATACTAATGTGCGTATATAAAAAATAAGGCCTTCGTCATCTATATATATTATTATATTATTATTATTATATTATATTATATTATATTATATATATATATATATATATATATATATATATATATATATATATATATTGTGTGTGTGTGTGTGTGTTAGTATACCTGTGGTCATGGTTCCCTTATGGCTCCTAGTTGTACGAGTCTCTGGGACGTCTTCATTCATGTAGATCTCTTCATATGAATCCTTGCTGTCATCAGAAGCAGTAGATTTGAGCTCTAAAACATTTCCAGCGTTTGCATATATATTGTTATCCGTCTCTGGTTCTGTTCTCTTCCGCAACATTTCAGAACAAGTGGAAAAATCAGCAGATTTTAGTTTTAATGAGAATTATTCCTGTTTTAACTGCAGACGACAGTCTTCACAGCCTCCAGCTCTCAGAGTCACCCAGTGTCTGTGGTATTTTACAATATATATGCTGCTCTCAGGACAGGAAGTTGAGGTCTCGATTAGTCATTGCAATCCCCCCTTAAAATATATGCTCTCTTTTGTGTCTCAGCAGGTAGATTTTAGTGAACATGTTGTAGTGTGTGTGTTTTCTCTTTGTAAAAAGTTTAAATCTGGTTTGTCATTAAGGATTTAGGGTCTGTATGGGAGTTTGGGGGATTTATGGGTCACAACCTTTGACCTCATTTACTATCTCTCAATACTGAGTACCCACACATTATTACAACTCTATAATTAGTTTACTCATGTTCACAGGTGATTTTTGCTGAAGTGTGTTTAAGTGTGAGTTTCTTGTGTTTCAGGTGGTCATTTATTGTTGTGAGCTCTCTGTGAAAAACCTCTTTACACAGGAAGCTAAAACCCACAACTTGTAGCAGAGCTGATGGCATGTAGGTTAAAGGCCCGGCTATGTGGTGTCAAGCACACTCTGACACACTTAAACACAGTAGTTCACAGGTGAATGTTAATGTTGGGTGTGATAATAAAAGGATATTAAAAGATGTCACTACAGTAGCATATTCTAGAAAAAGCTGTGGCCCAACAATTTTGCCCTTACCTGCAAAGAAACTAGATCTATGAAATTATTCCTGGATTTAGGCCTCATCATAGCACTGAGACAGCTTTAGTTAAGATAACAAATTATCTTATTTTATACAATATTTTTTATATTTTTAGTTTTAACCGTTTAGCTCCATTCACCTCATTTATTAAGGTCTGACTCACAGGCTCCCTCTAGCGATTATCAGTCATTTTCTGATATAGAAAATATGGAGTTTAAAAGCTTTATAAATTGTGCCTTTACTACTATAACATTTAACATTTTTCTTTTTTGATGAAATTAGTAAGTTTTTTAGTATGAAAATTAATAAACATTTATTTCCCTTAATTGCTCCATTGGAACCCATTCATTTTGAACTCGCTCTGGAGCGCCTCTGGTGGCTCTGGTGGGTACTCTCCTCTCTACAGTGTCTCTGATCAGAGAGCTGAAATTAAGTTCTCTCTACTGTGGGCAGAATTTTGTCCATTCAGACTCCAAACAGAGACAGTAAGTGATGACTTATAAAACTAGTTATAAATTTAATAAATTCTCAATAATAAAAAACCCTTAAAACAAAGTCTTTCATCTGAGAGATTTAAATCAGTCTGATTGGCGCCATCTGATGCTCATTTCCGCACATTACAGCAGAGCGATTTTTAACTTTAACAAGTTTTTATGATACAGCTTTTTATCCAGGCAGTGTATAATATGTAAATGTATATGTAAATGTATATACAGTATATGTAATGTTAATATTGTTCAGTACTCAGGTGATGAGATTTAAATAATCAGAGCTTGTCTCTTTCAGATAGTGGAGGTAAAATCAGAACAGTAAAGCTACAGAGGCTTGCATAAGGATTCATACCCCTTAAAATTTTACACATTTTGTCACTGTACAACCACAAACCTAAATGTATTTTATAGAGACTTCTGAAGGTGCTGTGGTCAGATGGGACCAAAGCGCTATGTGTGGCAGAAAAGTAACACTGCTCACCCCCCTGAATACACCTTCCTCACTGTGAAGCATGGTGGTAGCAGCATCAGATTGTGGGACACTTTTCGTCAGCAGGGAGAGGAAAGCTGGTCAGAGTTGATTGGATGGTGCTAAATACAGGACAATCCTGGAGGAAAACCTGTATGATGATGCAAATGACTTATTTATTTTTATTTTATCTCTCTGTTTTAGTTCTGCCAGAATTCTTTTTGTATTTAGAGACGACAGTGTTTGAGGTTCAGATAAACTCAGTTCTTTATAGTTTAGGATTAAGTGTCATGTTTAGTGGTACTGTGGTGATACCAGACAAACTTTGGGATGTTAGTGGTAGGGTAACCTCCCTGAAATCAATTTTTGCAACTTGGGATGTCTGACATTGTGTCTTAATATGTGATACAGACTGAGAGACAAACCTGTAACAGTAACTGGTGGACTTACTGCACTTTCACAGTGAGCTGTGATTAAACGATTAGAGGAGAAATAAGACGATGAAATAAATCATACAGCACAGCTACTGGACTACTAAACAACAGAAATTAGAAACATGCAAGTAGATTTTATTTGCTTTTCAGCAAAATGCTTTATTCTTCTTTCTAAATTTAAGGATTTTCCCGGAAAATCAGGTAAATTCATATTTTTAGTAGACTTTTTAGCCGTTTAGCTCCATTCACCCCCATTCGTGGAGGTCTCACTCTGATTAGAGATTAAACGATTTGCGCCACCTGCTGCTCATTTTCCCTCATTACAGCGGAGCGATATTTTCCACTATCAGTGTTAAACTGCTGATTCTAAACAGGTGTTTTCTCATTATACTGATGTTGAATTATTTCACTGGTGCTTTATAATACAGGGTTTATCACCAATGATACTGAAGTAATAATTTATAAAGTTTTTAAACTATTTTAATTTGAGTTTTTAGCCGTTTTGCTCCACTCATCCCCATTCATTGAAGTCTCACTCGCCGGCTCCTTCTTAAGGTTATCAGTGATTTTCTAAAATAACGGGGGTGGGGGGTATGCTTTACAAATTTAAAATCTTTACAAATTGTGTCTGCTGTACTGAAACAGTTCCTATTGTTCCGGTTTGAGGAAATGGCTGTCAAGATTAAGCTAAATGAACTAAACTTGCCGAGCAGAGCGGAAAAATATATTATTGGTTACGATAAATTGTTAAGCTGTCTAACCAAAAATAAATAATATTAATAAGATTAAATGAGTTTTGCTAAAGCTAATCGCTAATGCTTACTAATCCTATGCCATACTGAAGCTAAAATGCTAAGCTAACCTATGACATTCTAGATGGCATTTCATTAAAAAGAAATCAAAAGTCACATAGTTTAAACCAAGTGAAAACAGAGAACATTTAAATCACTAAGAATTAAAAAATATAATAGGCTGTGAACTTTTGCTAAGGTTCTTACAGATCAATCTAGCTCCACCTAAAGTCTACTTTTCATAGCATAACATGCTTTTAACTTTGAACCAATTACTAAATGCTTATTTCATTGCGTGCTGAGAATTCCTGTAGAACTTTACTTTTTTTTTTTTTTTTTTTTTTTTAGAGGAGAACATTTCATTCTCCTTTACCCGTAAGAGGAATTTATCCCTTCCTTTGTTTAGATAAGGCTGGCTGATTATGTTGAATTTTTTTATATCAGTTTTGCACCCTCGGAAATTGGCTGTGTTGGGTAGAAAAACATTTTACAAGAAGCAAAACACATATATTTAGGGAAATCAAGCCCAGCAATACATTCAGGAATTATACAACATTATCAGAGATTAATTCTCAATGTCCTGTAGTGCGGACTTTGTACAAGAGGTGTCACTGTTGGTCCACCACAATTGGGGAACAGTTATAGTCGATTCCCTTTGTGGGACAGTTCTACATTTCTTTGCGTTTATGACTTAATGCTGGTAATGCTGGGGAAATGTAAAAATCAGATAATGTTATTTGAAATTCAGGGCTGTTAATAAAAAGTTTACCTCCCAAGGCTACGTAGACTTTTAATGCTGATTCAAGCCAGACCTGTTTGGAAGAGGAGCTTTATAATATGTCGTTTTCACTGTTGTATTTAATGGATTTAAAGTTGTTCTGGAATTCAACTACATTCAGCAAACACAAACAACTGTCTGTAATGATTCACACTATTCAGGATACAATTGCAAGTTTATTGAACTTTAAAAAAGGAAAAAAAGGAGCAGGCAAAAAACAGTAATCTGTAGACAGGCAAAAGATCAATAACCCGAAAATATAAAAACACAAGCACAGCTCACTATATAACTAAATATAAACACCAGACCTTGAAGTGAGAGAGTTAACAGTTGGCTGGCCCTAGAACTCTGGAGCTCTGAGATATACAGCTCTGGACAAAATAAGAGACCACTTAAAAATAATCAGTTTCTTTGATTTTACCAAATTAAAAATCAAGAGAAAGATGGATGATCACAAACCATCAAACCAAGCTGAACTGCTTGAATTTTTATCCAAAAGCAGCGTGTAAGACTGGTGGAGGAGAACATGCCAAGATGCATGAAAAATGTGATTAAAACCAGGATTATTCCACCAAATATTGATGTCTGAAGTCTTAAAACTTTATGAATATGAATTTGTTTTATTTGCATTATTTAAAGTCTAAAAGATCTGCATCTTTTTTGTTATTTCAGCCATTTCTCATTTTCTGCAAATAAATGCTCTAAATGACAATATTTTTATTTGGAATTTGGGAGAAATGTTGTCTGTAGTTTATAGAATAAAACAACAATGTAATTTTACTCAAACATAAACCTATAAATAGCAAAATCAGAGAAACTGATCATTTTGAAGTGGTCTAATATTTTTTCCAGAACTGTAAAAACATACATATATAGTAAACTTGTCTCACACATGTATCAATACACACAAACCCAAATGTGTTTAAACTGTAATTAATATTCTCTTTTCACAAATCCAGTTAAACTGACTATTACAGGGATAATCAGCCCAGTACCGATCAGTTATAGCACAGTCCTCATCTCCATCACTGTTAGGTTCTCCAGAATGCCAGAACCTATCAGAGAGAGGAGAGTATCAGAGTGTTTATCAGAGCAGTGAGGAGTGAGAGTCAGTAACTGCATCATGATCAGAGTTCAGTTCAGGGGTCTCTTACCCAGTGATCTGTTCTGATCCGTCCACCCATTTCCAGACCCCCTCTGTTTCACTGTCACCCAGACCAATCCAAACCATCTTATCTTTTCTCAATGTGTTAATGAAGTCCTGTTGAAGTACAATAACTGCTTACACACAAAACTGATCAGAACTCTGTAGGAAACCTGTAAGATCAACAGCACCTGTAGAGATCTTAAACTGTCTGAGACAGTCTCTCTCTCTCTCTCTCTCTCTCTTTCTTTCTCTGTCTCACCTGTTCTTCTCTGCTGTTGATGATTAGCAGGTCTGATCCTCTCTTTCTGCAGTCGTATCTGCTCTCAGTCCAGCTCTTCTTTCCATTAGAGACGTAGTAAAGACTGGAGCTGAAGAAGATCCATCCCTCCTCACTGGCTTTTACTGCAAAGCAAATAAAGACAGGGGTTTATACTGCATTTACACAATTCAACACAAGGAAAAAACTTTACAATTTACACAGTTATACACTATAAACATTTAAATAAAATAAGGACTGTTGATCGTTAACAAAAAATATATTATTTAACGTGATTCATTGTAATTTCTGTCTTCACACTGAAACTTTTATTAATGTGTATTTAAATGTGAAATTACAGCACCACACCTCACCGCAAACATCCTACCACACCTCGCAGCACCAGACCTCAATCCTAGACCCCACATTATTCTCCATATACATAAATAATCTTGCTCTCTGTGTTGAAGATTAATTTATTCATCTTTATGCTGATATCACAGTCCTTTGTGCAACTGGTCCGTCTCCAAAGGCAGTAACTAATTTACTTTTATTTACAAAATAACATTTTCACTTTAACACTTTTTTTTACTAAAACAAAATTTTTTCACTTTAAATCTTCAAACAAACACTGCTAGGACTAAGGTATTGTGGTTTCACAGGAAGGGTTTTGTACTCCGGCCCCACCATTCTTATTAGGTGGTTGATAAGGTGTTGCTAGGCAGTTGCTGTGATTTTGGAAGTGGTTAATAAGGTGCTGTTTGCCAGTTGCTGAGGTATTCCAAGTGATTGCTAAGGTGTTGCTAATTGGTTGCTATGCTGTTGCTTTCATTTCTGAAGTGGTTACTAAGGTGTTGCTAGTCAGTTGCTAAGATGATCCAGGTGGTAGCTAAGGTGTTGTTAAGTGGTTGCTCTCATATATGTGGTGGTTGTTAAGGCACTGCTAGGCAGTTGTTAACATATTCCAAGTAGTTGCTAAGTTGTTGCTAGGCAGTTTAAGGAAATGATAACTAAGGCAGTTGCTAAGGTGTTGCAGGTGATTGCAAAGGTGTTGTTAAGCGGTATCATATATATGCTGGTTGCTAAGGTGTTCCTAGGCAGTTGCTAACATATTCCAAGTAGTTGATAACGTGTTGCTAGGCAGTTGCTATGATTTCAGAAGTGGGTACTAAGATGTTTCTAGGCAGTTGGGTTCGTTGCGCACACTGAGCTGGTGTGTGGAATACTTTGGCCCCCCATTCATTCCTTTGGGGAAAATTTTGTACAATAATTTTACAAAACTATAAATCAGATTGATTCACCCAGCATCATTTGAAACCTAAAAAATTCTACGAGTCTATTAATTTCCACAGTTCTAGCTAATAAACTGTGATTTGTGTTTGTGGACACTTTTGAATGGATTCCTATGGGGAAATGTCCGAGCATAAAAATATCAGCTGTACAAAAAAACTTACGATATATCGCTACAAAAAGCACAAGCAACCTGGCTATAGGTCTTAAGATACTGCAAATTTTAGTGATTCTAGCATAAAAGCTGTGGGAGGAGTAGCGTTACAAATTTTGTGGCGAGAATAATAATAATAATAAAAAGAAGATTGCGATTTCAAGCCAACTAAATAGTTAATCACTAACCCAGGTCAGAAAATCTTCTATGGAGCCCATCTCTCTCTGCAGTCAGCTTGGTGTAACTGGTCTGTAACTGGTCTCTCTCTGCAGTCAGGTTGGTGTAACTGGTCTGTAACTGGTCTCTCTCTGCAGTCAGGTTGGTGTAACTGGTCTGTAACTGGTCTCTCTCTGCAGTCAGCTTGGTGTAACTGCTCTGTAACTGGTCTCTCTCTGCAGCCAGGTTGGTGTTACTGGTCTGTAACTGGTCTCTCTCTGCAGTCAGCTTGGTGTAACTGGTCTGTAACTGGTTTCTCTCTGCAGTCAGCTTGGTGTTACTGGTCTGTAACTGGTTTCTCTCTGCAGCCAGGTTGGTGTTACTGGTCTGTAACTGGTCTCTTTCTGCAGTCAGCTTGGTGTAACTGGTCTGTAACTGGTTTCTCTCTGCAGCCAGGTTGGTGTTACTGGTCTGTAACTGGTCTCTTTCTGCAGTCAGCTTGGTGTAACTGGTCTGTAACTGGTTTCTCTCTGCAGCCAGGTTGGTGTTACTGGTCTGTAACTGGTCTCTCTCTGCAGTCAGCTTGGTGTAACTGGTCTGTAACTGATTTCTCTCTGCAGTCAGCTTGGTGTAACTGGTCTGTAACTGGTTTCTCTCTGCAGTCAGCTTGGTGTAACTGGTCTGTAACTGGTCTCTCTCTGCAGTCAGGTTGGTGTAACTGGTCTGTAACTGGTCTCTCTCTGCAGTCAGGTTGATGTTACTGGTCTGTAACTGGTCTCTCTCTACAGTCAGGTTGGTGTAACTGGTCTGTAACTGGTTTCTCTCTGCAGCCAGGTTGGTGTTACTGGTCTGTAACTGGTCTCTCTCTGCAGTCAGGTTGGTGTTACTGGTCTGTAACTGGTCTCTCTCTGCAGTCAGGTTGGTGTTACTGGTCTGCAACTGGTCTCTCTCTGCAGTAAGGTGGTTGAACTGGATCCACAGCAGTATGATGGCAGTCAGCAAGAGAACAAAAAGCAGACCCAGAAACACTGCAGCCAGTCTGTATCTCCTGTTTTCTGTAGAACCCATTCCTGAAACCAGATATGAACAGATATATGTTTTATATTCAGTATACTTAGGAATAGGAATAGGAATAGAGGCCACAATATTCACAGAGGGGCCAAGCATTATTTCATCAGTCACACCTTGATCAAACTTTTTCATGTAATTTAAAAAGGCTTACACAGTAAAATCTATGGAGTTAATTGTGCACCACACACACACACACACACAAGATCTGCAATCAAAATTCTTTCAAACAGAGAGAGGGGTAGAAGCAGAAAATAGAGAGGGAAAGGCAGCAGGCAGTGGGGAAGAGGCAGCAGAAGGAGGGAGAGATGCAGCGGACGGAGGGGGAGAGGCAGCAGACAGAGGGGGAAAGGCAGCGGATGAAGGGGGATAGGCAACGGACGGAGGGGGAGAAGCAGCGGACAAAGGGGGAGAAGCAGCGGACAGAAGGAGAGAGGCAGCGGACAGAGGGGGGGAGGCAGCGGACAAAAGGGAATAGGCAGCAGATGGAGGGGGAGAGGAAACGGACGAAGGGGGAGAGGCAGTGGATGGAGGGGGAGAAGCAGCGGACGAAGGGGGGGGAAGCAGCGGACAAAAGGGGAGAGACAGCGGATAGAGGAAGTGAGGCAGCTGACGGAGGGGGAGAAACAGCAAACAGAGAGGGAGAAGCAGCGAACGGAGGGGGAGAAGCAGTGAACGGAGGGGAAGAGGCAGTGGACAGAGGGGGAGAAGCAGCAAACGGAAGGGCAGAGGCAGCGGACAGAGGAGGACAAGCAGCGGACGTAGGGGGAAAGGCCTGGGAGGGAGAGTAGCAGCAAACAGAGGAGGAGAGGCAGCAGACAGAGGATGGAGAGGCAGCAGACAGAGGGGAAGAAAAAGCCAACGAAGGGGGAGAAGCAGCAGACCGAGGGGAGAGGCAGTAAACGGAGGGGAAGATGCAGCAGACAGAGAGGGAGAGATAGGGCTGCCACGATTAGTCGACTATTAAAATAGTCGACGACTAATTTAATAGTCGATTAGTCGTGTTTTTTTTTTTCTTTGTTTTTCTCTCCAAACTGCTGCGACTGCCTTTCTGTCCTGGACGCACATGCGCAGTAGTGGAAACCGGGGTAGGTAGTGGACGACATCTCAGGACATTATACAGACAGGCTCTGGTTTCATGGCTACCCCGCTACAGAACTCAAAAGTGTGGGATCACCAAGAAAATAAAAGTGAAACGCGTGCAATGCAATATCTGCAATGAAGAACTTGCCTTCCTCGGCAGCACAACCGCGATGCACGAGCACCTGAAAAGGAGGCATGTTGTGGCTGATTAAATGACGAAGAAGCTAAATTGCTATTTAGCTGCTAAAATTAGCGTAAACAGAGCGTTAACTTAGTACTTAACTTACTCATCTTGATAGCTTTAAAACAGAGGTCACTAATAGGCGGACCGCGATCCGGATCCGGACCCAGACGTTGTCACAAATGCCGTCCCAAACCGATAAACTACAGAGAAGGATTTCATTCTGACAGTGGCTTCTGTTTTCAGTGCTTTTCGGTGCAGTAAACTCACAGATCAGTCATGTGTGGTGTAAAATCACCAAACGCTCTCCTCTGCCAATCAGATCTGTGCAGACCGCTGCCCTGTGTACGGTAATGTACACAATATCTGGACAGAGAGGCATTTTTTATTAATATACTTTTTTTTCATAATAGTTCAAACAACCTCACGGTTGAGATGTTTCATAAATGCCAGTGCCTTATCCTTATTTTACACAGTTGTTTACACTTTATGCTAAACAGTAAAATAATTGTCTGTTACAACAAGCTGCATATTTCATTAAAGGTTTAATGAACTATGATTTTAATTGTTTTTATTTTTAGTTATCATATAGCTGAAATCTAATGTTGGTTGTATAATAGCAGCTGCATTCTATTGTGATAAACTGTGTTTTATATTCAATTAACGTATGATCCGATTAGTCGACTAATCATAAAAAATAATCGGTGATTAGTCGACTATAAAAATAATCGTTTGTGGCAGCCCTAGGGAGAGACAGCAGACAGATGGGGGAAAGGCAGAAAATAGAGGGGAAGAGGCAAAAGATAGAGGGGTAGAGGCAGCAGACAGATAGGGAGAGGCAGAAGATAGAGGTGGAGAGGCAGCAGACAGAGGGGGAGAGGCAGCGAAATGTGGGGGAGAGGCAACAAACGGGGGTGGTAGGAAACAAAATGAGAAACGCAGTAGAAGGGAGGAGGAGAAGCAGCGGATGGAGGGGGAGAAGCAGCTGACTGAGGGGGAGAGGCAGTGAACGGAGGGGGAGAAGCAGCAGATGGAGAGGGAAAGGCAGAAGAAGGGAGGGGGTTAGCAGCAAACAGATGATGAGAGGCAGGGGATGGAGGGGGAGAAGCTGCGAACGGAGAGGAAGAGGCAGTAGATAACACCTTAACAACTGCTTGGTAAACCATAGCAACTGCACAGCACCCACTTAGCAATGACCTGAGATTTCATTGCAACCATGTATCCGAATGTTTTTGGATACTACTGTATTACCCCAAGTTTAGTCAAATGTTTTTGGCAACCACTCTTCACAGTTTTCAGACAGAAACAGCTTAGCAAGCATTTTAATGTAATCTGCAATTTTGATGCACAACATTAACTCCTTCCAAATTTTACATGCATTTTTACATGTAAATAGACAACATTTTCTCAAACACACACATGTAATAAAATTCAGCATTTTATTATATTTTTTTTTATCTTTTTATTTTTCACAATTACTGTCTGTTCAAAACATCAAAACAATCTCTTCTACATTAATTATGCTGAACATTCCTATTGGACTTAATAGCACTATTATACTATAACACCCACTAGTGCTGGGGTATGGAACTGCATTCACCTAAATTCTGATCAGCGCTCTCCAGAAAATGATCCATTAGATATCAAACTATATTTAAAAGACTAATTGTTATTTTTATCTGACCCGGAATAAACAAATGTCATTTCCACCACATTTCATTTAACACATAAATAAACAGTGCAATAATATAAACATCCTAGAATTTTCTAGAACCATTAGCTTAACTATTTGTACCAGTTACTGTCATAGAATGTATTATTCAGGCAAAGCTTAAAGTGTTTTGTGTACTACGCGTGTTGCCGTAAGGGGAAGTTTTGGGGGCTGCGGAACTGAGAGCATGTGAGAGACAGCAGCTGGGATTTTCTTTGTATATAAACACAGATAAAGTTGTACAAAAGAAGCATCTGCAAGTGTCCTCAGTTTATTACATGGTGTCAGAAGCTGGTGAACAAATCTACACCTGAAAATGTCCAAGTTTAACCCACCTGAGAGCTTTTCGAGAAACCGTCGGAGTGGGCTGAGTGGAAGAAACGTTTCACCCGCTATCGCACAGCGACCAAGCTGGATAAGGAGGAGGGCAGCGTCCAAGTAAGCACCCTCATATATGCTTTAGGCAGAGAAGCAGAGAATATTTTCAGCTCATTTACTTTTGCAGATGGAGAAGATACAGACTATAATGTAGTCATGGCCAAGTTTGATGCTTACTTCATTCCAAAACGTAACGTTATTCACGAGAGAGCCTGCTTTCACCAACGCGTGCAGCATGGGGGGGAGAGAGACATTTATCCAAGCTTTATACGAACTGTTGGAGCACTGCGAGTTCAGAGCTAATCTCGAGGAACACATTAGAGACCGAATCGTGGTGGGAATCCGGGATAAAGATCGGTCACGAAAATTGCAGCTCATTCCAAACCTCACGCTGGAGATGACCGTGCAGGAGGCTCGTCAGTCAGAGGAGGTAAAAGCACAAGTTTGCCAGCAAGGCGAGGCTGCGTGCACCATACAGAAGGTAGCTCAGGGACACAGAAAACACGCAAAATGGCCAAAACAAAACACAGATCGGGACAAAGAGAGGGATCTCAAAGACAAGGGACACAATAAATGTGGTAGATGTGGCAAAATACCACACAAGAAAACGAAGAAATGTCCAGCTCTTAAGTCAGCATGCTACAGGTGCAGGAAAACAGGGCACTAGCAAAGAATGTGCAGAAGCAAACTAATGAGTGAAATCACTAATAGTGAGGAGCAAGCATCCTACTTTCTGGGCTCAGTTAACAGCACTAACTCCCAGGAGGATGAATGGACAGTACAGCTTAATATAGGTAGCACTCCTGTACTATTTAAAATAGATACTGGAACTGATGTGTGTGTTATGAGTGAAGACACATTCAAAATGCTGAAACCTGATAAAAAGCTGCTGGATGCTAAAGCTGCACTTAGTGGACCAGGAGGGCGTTTGAAGTGTGTGGGCCAATTCAGTAGATTGGCTCAGTAGATCAGTAGCCCAGGAAATGGGACTAGTGAAAAGAGTACTCCAGGTCAGCAATGCTGGGGAAGAATTTGGCCTGCTTAAGACACAGCCAGTGAAAATTGTGCTACAAGAAAATGCCCAGCCCTATGCAGTTCACACAGCTCGCAGGATACCCATACCACTCCTGAAGCCTGTAAAGGAGGAACTAGAGAGAATGGAGGCCAATGACATCATACAAAAGGTGACAGAACCAACAGAGTGGTGTGCACCCATGGTGCCAGCTCCAAAGAAATCAGGAAAGGTGCGTATCTGCACAGACCTCAAAAGCAGTCAAAAGAGAGAGATTTATTCTTTCAACAGCAGAAGAAATCATTGCTGGCCTGAGTGGCCTCACAGTTTTCTCTTCATTAGACGCAGCAGCGGGGTTCTGGCAAATTCCGCTCGACAAAGACAGCCAAAGACTCACAACCTTTATAACGCCTTTCGTCAGATACTGCTTTAAGCGTCTGCCCTTTGGGATCAGAAAGATGGTGGAAGGCCTACAGGGGGTGTCTGTTTATATGGACGACATAATTATTCACGGAAAAGACATGACTGAACACAATGAGCGCTTACAAAGGGTACTGGTGAGGTTGGAGTCAGCTGGTCTAAAACTGAATGCAGAGAAGTGTGTCTTGAGGCAAGTGATCGATGCAGAAGGAGTGCGACCCGATCCAGCCAAGGTGTCTGCAATTAACAATCTCTCTCCACCAGAGAACGTCCAGGAGCTCAAAAGAGTGCTGGGACTGGTCAGCTATCTGGGAAAGTACATTGCCAACCTAGCCACAGTCGGTCAGCTGTTGTACGAGTTATTGAAAACCAACTCTGTTTGGACATGGGGTCCTGCACAGATGTCAGCATTTCAGCAGGTTAAAGAACAGCTCACAACGTCACCCACTCTTAAGTATTACGACGTCAACAAG
Organism: Astyanax mexicanus; assembly: GCF_023375975.1. Classification (NCBI taxonomy): domain Eukaryota; kingdom Metazoa; phylum Chordata; class Actinopteri; order Characiformes; family Acestrorhamphidae; genus Astyanax; species Astyanax mexicanus. The sequence continues at coordinate 8,388,354 of NC_064432.1, read as the reverse complement.
CCTACAGCAGTTTCTGCCGATGCAAGTAGTTATGGGATTGGTGCAGTACTGATGCAGCTTCATGGACAAGACTGGAGAGCAGTGGCATATTGTTCCAGACGTTTAAGTGACGCAGAGACCAGGTATGCCCAGATAGATTGCTTGGCAGGTGTTTGGGCATGTGAGCGATTTGGAAAATACCTGTATGGCCTAGCGGGGTTCAGATTAATCACAGATCATAAACCCCTCGTGCCTCTGATAAACTCTAAAGACCTTGACATTGTACCAATCCGATGTCAAAGATTGTTAATGAGGCTGATGAGGTTTAACCCCACAGCAGAGTATGCACCGGGTAAGACCCTGGTCATAGCTGACACACTGTCAAGGAGCCCCTGCAAAGACACACAGAGTAGAGCTTAGATTCTCTGCCCGACCTGACCCGAGGACCAACCCGAAATTGGGTTGGGTCGGGCCGAGATTTCCCACCACATTCCTCGGGCCGGGTCAGGTCGGGCTTCAGAAAATAGTCAGAGATGTAGGCATCTGTTTTCTAATTCTAACGAAATAACGAAAACTGAAAAAACATTTGTGTTAACGGTAATTAAAAGGAAAAAACATAACTAACTCAAACTGTATTGTGTGTTTATAAAACTAACTAAAACGAACTGAAATTACTGATAGAATACCCTAATTTTTGTGTTTAATTGTTGTACAGCGGGCGGTGTTGTGCAGATTCTGTTTGCGAAGTGGAGTCGGATTCAGCAGGGAGTCGTATACGGCACAGCAGCGGCATCATTCTGATTATACATCATTATACATCATTATATTTCGCTCATTCAATCAGCCCGAAAACAGCCAGTTTATGGGGCGGATCGGGTTGGGCTTGGGCTCATAATGACAGTTTATGGTTCGGGTTGGGTCGTGCTCGGGCAGAACGTGCACGTTTTTGGGCCCGATCTAAGCTCTAACACAGAGTGACAACACACACACAGATGTAGAGTGTTATGTTGCATCTGTCATTGAGGGCATACCTGCCACAAAACAAAAGATGGACTGCATCCGAGCCACCACAGAAACAGACGAAGGGATGCAGATTCTGAAGAGGTACATAGAGTCAGGTTGGCCAGAGCACATTGAGAATACACACACCAGTGTTAGAGAGTTTTTCCCTGTGAGAAGCAAACTGTCTGTTCACAGTGGGTTAGTGACCAGAGGCAAACATGATCATACCAAAAGCACTGAGAGCAGAGATACTAGACCGTATTCACGATGGACATCAAGGCTTGTCTAAGTGCAGGGAGAGGGCAAACACCTCTGTATGGTGGCCAGGTATATCATCCCAAATCAAAGACAGAGTCCTATCATGTCAATCATGTCACGAGCACAGACGAGCCCAGTCTAGGGAACCGCTGCTCACTACGCCACTTCCTGGCAGACCATGGAAAAGAATTGGAGTGGACCTGTGCAAACATAAAAAGCAAAATTACCTAGTGGTATCAGATTACTACACAGGTATATAGAAATTTTGCACATGCCAGTGACAACTAGTGCCCAGGTTGTAAAACAGCTGAAGGCCACTTTTGCCCGGTACGGCATTGCTGAAGAGGTGGTCAATGACAACGGGCCTCAGTTTGCAAGCACAGAGTTCAAGGAACTAGCTACAGCGCTTGACTTCACACATATAACCTCCAGTCCACACAATCCCCAAGGAAACGGGCACGCAGAGAGAGCCGTTCAAACAGCAAAAGAGATATTACGCCAAAAAGATCCTCTACTAGCTCTTATGTGTTACCGAGCCACCCCTTGCAGCAATAAGGGTGCGAGCCCAACAGAACTATTAATGGGTCGCAAGATTCGTGCCACCTTGCCTACCCTTGAGAGTAACCTGCAACCCAAATGGCCTAGCAGAAAGAGCATCAAGGCCAAGGCTACTCTGGAGAAACAAAAACAAGCCTACTATTACAACAGACGCCATGGAGCAAGATGTTTACCCCCATTGCGACCAGGTGACAATGTCTTGACTAAGTTGGATGGTCAAAAGTTATGGTCAACACCCGCAAAAGTGACCAAAGAAAGCATCACGCCAAGGTCCTATATAATTGAGACAGAGCATGGCACCACATTCAGACGTAACCGTCGTCACCTTCAAGCTGTGCCAGCAGTACCACCAAAAGTTACCACTTCCACCCCAGGCCTGCCTCGGACAATGTCTCTGACCAATCAGCTGACACACCTGTAAGCTCAGAGGAGAACCTTTCTGTTCCGACGTGGAATGGACCACCTGTCATCGATGGGATGGTTAGTAGACCTGTAGTGAGAATGGACTTATAGGTGTACTCTCATGAGTGGAAAAAAAAAACTGTCCGAAGTATTAGAATTGTATTTGGTAGAGACTGTAAAATGTGTTGGTTAAGAGAAAAGTTCAAGGACAGGTAACATATGTTTAGGTGTGATTATTAGCCTATTGGTTTAGGTTATTAGCCATTTCTTACCAGAGATCTAAATTCAGTTGAATGGAATGTTTTGTTATTACCCTTTATAATGTAGTTGAAAGTCCCACTTTTACTATATTAAAGGAAGAGATTGTATTTTTTTTGTGGGGAGATGTCATAGAATGTATTATTCAGGCAAAGCTTAAAGTGTTTTGTGTACTACGCGTGTTGCCATAGGGGGAAGTTTTGGGGGCTGCGGAACTGAGAGCATGTGAGAGACAGCAGCTGGGATTTTCTTTGGATCTAAACACAGATAAAGTTTAAGTTACTACTATTTACAACAATAATTAATTTCTGAATGACCTCAATTACCTGTCCTAAGGATCAAAATGCTGAACTGTACATTTTTCACAGTGTGAAATGCAGTATTACTTTGGGTAGGTCCTTGTAAATAATAAATGATTTGTTTTGTTACATAAAGTAATGCAAGTCATCAATAAATGTAAATATGATTTTAATATGAGCTGACTAATGTTTGGAAATTTTGTGAAAAATATGTGCGGTGATGGAAAAACAAGCTGTGATGGAAATGACAAGGTGTTGTGGAAATGACAAAGACTAAACACAGAGAAAACGTAGATATATTTATTAGAAAAAGCATAAATTATTCAACTTCATTTACAACACACCACACCTGTTGACTTTAGTGTTGCAATAAGCCAACATCTAAATTCTGGCTTTTTGGCAAAATCTTCAAACTCTCACAGAACTGTAACAGTACATGTGGTAAACAAACCAAAAACTGGGGGTAGAGGTCTGTGTAAACCCTCTTCTTGAGGAGTGTAGGTAGCGAGGACGTGAGTAAACGCACAAACTCAAGGACACACACACGAGTTCTTAATACTTTCTATTTAGTCCTTTTTTCTCTTGTCTCCGCACACCAGCCACACCACAGCCTCCCGCTCTCGTCTCTCCCACTCTCTCTCTCCCCCCTTTTCTCTCCTACAAGTTCTACCAATTACCCCAGTCAGAAACCCTGCTTTTTTCTTACACTACTTCCCCCTTACAAAAAGAAACGTCCTGGTTTCAAAGCTGCAAATTGCACTGGACAGATGCTATAAAAGAAATTAACAATTGAGAACAGTCCAACAGAACGTAACACCTGTACTACAAACAATGCTTAAATGCATATTTCAACAGTCAACAGTTAAGAATGTATTTTTATGTCCACGCCAACTAAAATAATGTGTGTGTGTGTGTGTGTGTGTGTTTTACCAGTCCCATATGTATACAGTGTGTTCTAGGCAGGATATAACTCAGTTAGTGTCCCTGAAGCGTAAAGGAGGTCGTACACAATGACCTGATCGTGTCCTGAGTTCAGACAGTCCCAAAGTGTGTCTCATCTGGCGATCATAGTATCGCTTTTGTTGAGCCCCGGCTGCAGCAATATTGTCAGCCACAGAATGAAAAGCCAAACGGAGACGTCTCAGCACTGAATTGGCATACTCACTCGGAGTGTTGTGTGGCACAGGAATATAACGGTGGATCTCCCAGAAGGAGGTCAGTGGGCAAACGTGCTTCTCTCCCATGAGCTAAAAAGAAAGGTGTGTGTTTGGTTGAGGAGTGGACACTCGTATTGTACGCAAACTCCACTTGCTTTAAATGGTCATCCCATTCGCCCCCTTTAGTATATAAGTACTTGGCCAGTTGGTCTTTAATGGACCGGTTTGCCCGCTCAACCATTCCATCCGACATCGCATGATAGGGAGAGGTGCGTGTTTTGTGTACACCAAGGCGTAAGCACAGTTCCTTAACAAGATCTGAATCAAACTGACTACCCTGGTCTGTATGCAGACTGTGAGGCACCCCATGGCAGCTGATGTAATCCTCAAACAAACATTTTGCCACTGTTGTGGCTTTCTGATCTGGAAGAGCGTACATGTTCAAGTATTTAGTGAAGTAATCCATTACTACAAGCAAGTAACGATTACCTTTCTTGGTTAGAGGTAATTCAGTGAAATCTGCTGCTATCTTTTCAAATGGCATGGAAGTGACAATGTTTTTCATTGGTGCTTGCTGGTGGGGAACCTGTGGTCGCCGCGCCTCACATGCAGCACACTGGAAACACCATTCTGCAATGTCCCTTGACATATGTGGCCAATAGCATCGGAGCAGTGCACGTTGCAGAGTCTTTTGTGTGCTAAAATGGCCTGTAAGTGAGTGGCCATGTAAAGTTTCAAAAACTTTCTGCTGCAAGCTACTTGGGACTACAGCTTGAAGGGCTGTGTCACCCGGAGGGGGTCTGACCTTACGGCACAGAACTGAGTCAACGAAAGAAAGTCTGTGAAATTCTTTCCAAAAATGACGCAGGACAGGTGAGTGAGCTTTAAGCTTGCTGAAAGGTGGCCTAGCCCCAGCTAAAACCCATTGAATGACTGTATTCAACACAGGGTCGGCTCTTTGAGCTTCAACAAGCACTGTGCCTTGAATATCAAGAGACAGGTGCACATCCTGTATGGAGTTAGAGTAACTTGGCTGCCCATGCATAGTCATAGTTGAAGATGAAGTTGGGTGCAGAGCAGACTGAAAATCTTTGTCAGGTCCCATGAGTGTGGCACTGGAAGAGAATTGCTCTTTTCTGTCTGAGTATGGACCGAGTGCGAACCCTTCTGGTGACTGACAGCTACTGCAGCACAGCCTCCACCTATGGAAGGTCTGCAAGACATTGAGTCAGCATTGGCATGTTTGGGTCCTTGTCTGTATTCGACAGTCCAGTCATATGGGTCAATTTCAAGTGCCCATCTTGCTCTGCGACTTGTGGGGTCACAGTCCAGTGGCATTTTCCTGAGACCAAGTAGAGGCTTATGGTCTGTGATGATGCGAAAGGAATGGCCTGTCAGGTACTGGCGGAAATTGCGAATTGACCACACAATAGCCCACAGTTCCCTGTTATAAGTGGACCAGCGCCATTCTGTGGGCGTCAGGACATGGCTGGCTTAAGCAACAACAGTTTCCCTGTTTTCCTCATTCAGTTGAGAGAGCACACATCCGACAGCAACATTGGAGGCGTCTGTAAAGAGAAGAAACTCTTTCGTGAAATTTGGATAGGCCAAAATTGGTGCATGGGTGAGTGCATGGCGGAGACAATCAAATGTACATTGTTCTGTGTCTGTCCATACAAAAGGCTTACCCTTCTGGGTTAGAGCATGTAATGGTTGTGACAGTTTCGCAAACTGGTGTATGAACCGCCTGTAATATGAGCATAGGCCTAAAAATGCTCTGACTTCCGTGGAATTTTTCGGGGTAGGCCAGTCCTTCACTTTCTGTATGTTTTTAGGGTCTGGCTGTAGACCACTAGAAGAGACAACATGACAACATTGTTGCTCTCAGACGGTCAAACACTTCTTGTAAGTGTCCTATATGTTCAGTGAAACTACTGAACAGAATAATATCGTCAAGATATACAAGACATGTTTTCCAAGACAGTCCACGTAGGACAAGCTGCATCAGGTGCTGAAAAGTTGGGGGGGAATTTACCAGTCCCATTGGCATCACTCGGAACTGGTATAATGCGCGGCCAGTGGTAAATGCTGTCTTTGCTTTGTCTTGCTCATCAAGTTGCACCTGCCAGTATCCTGATGAAAGATCTATTGTACTGAATACAGCTGAACCATTGAGTGCATCCAAAGTGTCATCCGTTCTTGGCAACGGATGTGCATCCTTGACTGTTACTGAGTTTAAGCCTCTGTAATCAATGCAAAAACGCCATGTGCCATCCTTTTTTCTCACCATTACAACAGGTGCCGCCCATGGGCTGTGGCTAACTTCAATAATGCCTTTATCCGACATCTCATCCACGTGTGACTGAATTACTTCTCGCATTTGTGGGGATGTACGATAAGCTCTCTTTCTAATAGGGTGTCACAGTTTGTGGTAATTTTATGTTTGACCAAGTCTGTCCTGCCAAAATCTGTGGGGCTTGTACTGAACACATCACTGTACGACAGGAGCAAAGCATTCAATTCAGCCTGCTGGGCTTCAGAGAGACTACCACACTTAATATCAAATGGCAGTGAAGGTGAATGGATAGTTGGAGTAGCAGTCACAGTAACAGTCACAGTGTCCAAACTTTGGCCAGTAACTGACTTGGATAGAATGAAGTTCTTTTTCAGGGGCTGTTTGCATAAAGAAGGAATGGACATGCGTGTATTTTCATTTATGAAAGAAATACTGGACCCTGTGTCTAACATTATGTTCATATTCGTGCCTTCAACAATGCCATTTATGTAAGCAGTGAATGTTTCTCTGTTTACAGCAGACACGTGGTTTTCAGGCTCAGCAAAGTTACTTGTGGGGAATGTGTCATGTGGTGAAAGCTGTGATGTCCCTTGGTTGCTGGACAGCCTAGGTGAATTGTCACATGGGGCTGGTAAAGGTGTAGCTGATGAGTGCCCTGCCACATCAACTAATGGTAGTTTCCCTGAGGATTATGCTGGAAAACCCCACTGTCATGGTGGGAATGACCATGGCTATGCCGTTCAGTCTGACTGTCTCCCCTGCTGAAGCCTGTGTGATCCTGGAAAGAAACTCTCTTTGCGTGTGGGCTTGGGCTTCTGTGGTGAAATGCTGATCCACTGTGCTGTGACATAGCAGGGTGGTACTGTCATCTACTGTCACCACGGGAATCAGTGTGGCGATCAGAGGAATGTGGCGAATGATAGTAGTCTCTTGGGTTCTCCCTATAAACACCTCGTCTAGTATAGTCCCTACTGTGGTGTGAGGAAGATCTGGAGTAGTGCTCTGGTGAAGTGTGGTAGCTGGGTGAATGTCTACGGGGTGACTGATCCTGAAATGAGCTCAGAGCAGATGAATTTCTTCCTGGGCTCCTCCTCTGAGGGGACGGAGAGCTATGTGACCTCATAGATGCATATTCATCATCATAACGCATGCTCTCCCTATCTCTTAATTTAATTTTCAAGGCAGCCAGATCTTTGCTCAAGCCTTTAACTGTGTCATTGAGGTCATGTACAGCTTGTAGTAAAGTCGTGTCAGTTTGTGAGATGGCACCGACAGGCTGCGTTGCTGCAGACAGAGAAATTGGAGGCACTAGTTTAGCAGCATGACGAGCACGCTCAGCTAGGGCTGCTGCCTCAAATGCCTCTTGGAATGTTTTTACACCTTTCTCATGGCACTTAATCTGAAGTTCTTGATCCAATCTGGCTATAAAGCGTGAAAGTTTCATGTACTGTTGCGTTTTGCTCAAAATCTGGAAAAGCTTCCTTCACAAGTCGGCAAACATCCGCCGCATATACTTCCAGTGCTTTATTTGGCATTCTGTGACGTGAATTAGGGAAAGTCTGAAAAGACGCAATTACATCTTTCTGACCAAAAGTATCTTGCAAGCATTTCTTTGTTGCAGTGAAGGAACTTTGAGTTTCAGCCGGCAGATTATCCCAAACAATGAACAGTTCAGGCGGCAGTCGAGTAGGCAGCTCAGCAGCTAAAACTACATCTAGGTCAATTCCAGTGTTTTTGTAGCGAGCTTCTTGAATTACCTCGTAGCGCCGAGCCCACAGCTGAAAGGACTCGCTGCCATCATTCCGAAATGGCGGAGGTAGAGGGATATCCTTTGGTGCCCACTGGGCGCTGGTGCTTCGTGCCTGGATAGCAGGTGCTGCTGAAGCTCCGCTGGTAGAGCTGTGTGCCTCCTCGTCCGACATAGTTTAGCCGTTCTGCTTGTCTTGAGTAAATCCTTGTGAACCGAGCTCGAAAACTAACTCCACTGTCAGCTAACTACAAAACAACAAAACGACGAAAGCCAGTTAGGCTAACTTAGCTAGGCTAGCAAACTCACTGTGCTTACAGCTTGTGCTGGTTATGCTCTGCGATTAAAGTTAAGACGAATCTCGAACGCCTTGAAAACACCGCTGCCACCAGTGTAAACCCTCTTCTTGGGGAGTGTAGGTAGCGAGGACGTGAGTAAACACACAAACTCAAGGACACACACACAAGTTCGTTCTTAATACTTTCTATTTAGTCCTTTTTTCTCTTGTCTCCGCACACCAGCCACACCACAGCCTCCCGCTCTCGTCTCTCCCTCTCTCTCTCTCCCCCCCTTTTCTCTCCTACAAGTTCTACCAATTACCCCAGTCAGAAACCCTGCTTTTTTTTCTTACAGTCTGCACTCTCGCGGAAGTCCTGCGGGACTCGAGGGACCCGTCAGAATATGTTGCGGCGTGGGACAGAACTGAATTGTTCTTGGAGGGAGTGGGAGTTTAATCAATCCAGGCGATGTGGGAGCCTTAACATGTAGTCCCGCTCCCGCAAATTGATAAATAGTTAAGAAAATCATAATAATCACGCTATGATTCCCATGCAAGCAACAAAAAACCCTCAAGAAAATTCTCAAAGTGGAGGATAGACCGACGCACACACACATTACACATTACACACACACACACACACACACACACACACACACACACAGGCACGCAAGCACACACAAACACGCAAGTGATGGGAGATTTTCAGCATCTCCAATACACCTGACGGCATGTGTTTGGACTGTGGTAAGAAGCGTGACAGCACTATTCAGCAGTGAATTGCTGTTTTAATAAATACATAAATAAATTTGAAGTACTAAATGTAATTAATTCAATTCCTAGCGGGAGTGGCGGAAATGTGTAAGTGGCGGGCAGGCACGGGATTAAAACAAACGATTTTTTGCGGGAGCGGGAGATAAGGGGACAAAAACACGCAGGAGCGGGCAGGAGTGGGTTTAAAAAAGCAGTCCTGTGCAGACCTCTAACTGGGGATTTGGCAAGAATGATTAATTCTTTTTGAGAGTCAATAGAGAGTCTCTCTTCAATGAACACTAAACTGGAAAATGCAAAGAACTATATAGTAACTGTGTCATAGACAACTGTGTGTGTGTGTGTGAGTGGTGTGTGTGTGTGCATGTGTGTGTGTGTGTGCGCACGCACGCCATATAATAAGAACTGTATTTGAGATTCAATATTGACAAAATCAATGAACTATTAACCTTCATTCTTAAAAATGCAAAAAAATCTTATTTCTAGTTATGAACTATTTTGTATCTGTGTGTGTGTTTGTGTGCCATATTAAAAACAGATAAAATAAAATTATTAAAGTACATTGTAAATGTATAAAGTATATATAGTATATAGTAAAAGTATAGGGCCTGAATTGATTTACTTAAAACAATCTGTATCACTCATATCTATAATCTGAAATGTCATTTCCACCACATGCAGTCATTTCCACCACAGAGGGAAGTGTGATGGAAATGACTGTGGTGGAAATGACATTTCTACTTTTTTTTTAACAAAAAATGGATGATGGCGTCACTGATTAGCTTTGGATTGATAGTTAGCATTTCATGCATGCAAAATAAAGCTTTTCATGTTAAATTTGTGATCTTTTTCAAAACAACAATGGAACTACAGCATGTTTGGAAATGACATACAATAAATATATTTTCTGATCAAGCAATATTTACCTTGTTTTTTCTTCAACAGTTGTGAGTGGAAAATTAAGTGGCTTCCATGTCCAACATGTGCTCTGATGTCACTTTACATTTCCGTGGAAACAACCCAAACAATCTTTCACCAGAACTTTTTAAAAGCGAAAGTAGGCATTGTGGTGGAAATGACGCCAATGCTCTGAGACAGGTATATTTTGTATAAAAAATAATATTGGCAGTGGACTCAAATAAAATATTTGTATATATTTTATTTATTTCAGTATTCCTTACTACAGCTGCATCAACAATTCTCATATAAATTATATTTTTAACCTTTTTTTTTCATTGTGGAAGTTTGAAACTCTGGGGGTGAGACAAGGAGAAAATAGTGATTTTGCAACTTCCAGGTGGATAAAAAAAGTATTAAAAAATCATATTTAGAAGGTGGTAAATTTTTATAAGAGTTTTTTTTATCACCATTTCCCTACAGAAAGAGGTATTTGTCCCAAATTGCAATTATTTTTAAAAATATGACCCGGGACTCTAAAATTGCACAAATTCTAAGAAACACCCATATATATATATATATAAAATCACTGGGCATTGCCCCCAGCTGACACCTGATTGGCTCCTGTCACTCATCTGTTCTTTCCTGGAGAGCGCTGATCAGAATTTAGGTGAATGCAGTTCCATACCCCATCACAGTGATTTTATATATATATACATTGTGTGTGAGTGTACCTGTGGTCAGGGATTCCTTATGGCTCCTGGTTGTACGAGTCTCTGGGACGTCTTCATTTATGTAGATCTTTTCATATGAATCCTTGCTGTCGTTTGAAGCAGTCGATTTGAGCTCTAAAACATTTCCAGAGTTTGCATATATATCTTCATCCATCTCTGGTTCTGTTCTCTTCCTCAACATTTCAGAACAAGTGGAAAAATGAGCAGATTTCAGTTTTAATTCGAATTATTCCTGTTTTAACTGCAGACGACAGTCCTCACAGCCTCCAGCTCTCAGACTCACCCAGTGTCTGTGCTATTGCACATATAAATATACATATGCTGCATTTAGAACAGGAAGTTAAGTTCTCAGCATTCGATACAAACCCCAGAGCATTTTAATACCCCCCCCCCCCCCCCCCTCGTACTATCTGTACTCTTTTGTGTCTCAGCACGTAGATTTTACTGGACATGTTGTAGTGTTTGTGTGTTTTCTCTGTGTAAGAAGTTTAAATCTGGTTTGTCATTAAGGATTTGTGGTCTGTATGTGAGTTGGGGGGATTTTCTTTGTGTTGCGGTTCTGCACCTATGGGTCACGGCCTTTAACAGCATTTACTATCTCTCAATACTGAGTACCTTATTACAACCCTTTATAATAAATTTACTCATATTCACATGGGATTTATGCTGAAGTGTGTCTGTGTGTAAGTGTGTGTTTCTAGATGGTCATTGTGAGAACCACAGTGAGAGCTATAATTCACTATTGGAGTAAAAACAACTGACCAAAAATAACAATAATAAGGCCCATCTCATATTTACCAACAAACATCTTAATGATCCCCAGGACTTTGGGTAAATATTCTGTTTACCAGACAATCCTTAAGGAGAGTGTTCGGCCATCTGTTCATGACCTCAAGCTCAGGAGTACTTGGGTTCTGCAGCAGGACAATTAAAAAAAAATCAATGAAGGTTCTGAAGAGGTCTAGTTAAAGTCTGATTGAGATGTTGTGGATGATCTTAAACAGAACATTTATGCTGGAAAACCCTCCAATGTGTCTGAATTAAAACAATTCTGTAAAGAAGAGTGGACCAAAATTCATCCACAGAGATGCCTGTTGCCTGTTATCGCAAACACTTGATTGCAATTTTGAAACCAAACGTATGAAAGTCACCCAGCAGCTCTGAACCGGGTTTTCAGAAAGCATCTCAGAACAAAGATGATTCTGAAATAGTGGAAGCTAAAAAAAAAAGCTAAAAACACAAGTTTTAGAAACAATGGAAACTTTATTATAAAAGACATGTTTAGTTCAAAATTAGCATTTAATAATTAGGATTGATATTGTAATTTTGTTACAAGTATAGAAAATAAGACAAAAATAGATAAAATAGAGATGAACAGCAGAATTAAAATAAAACCTTCAAATAGCCCAACATTAACAGTGGTGTGTATTCACTTTAATAGTAAGTAGCTATAGCTATATTTAAGCTAAAGTAGATAATGGAAGCAAAAGAGACTATTATTTGGTTATTTGTGAAACACGAACAGACTAGGACACTCCTACACAAATAAAAAATGCCTTTGCTTCTCATACATTTTTATCGAAACAAGATCAGCTGTTTTGTTGCTGTCTTCATGCTCATTTGTTTGGTACACAACCATGACAATAAGCTCTATTGCTCAAGAGGTCAGCCTGATTTTAACCAGTCCCACAACAAAGGAACTTGAACTGCTTTGCCTTGCAAAAGTTTTGAACTGTGTGAAAAGGGTCATTACACTTAAAAAATAAGGCAGTGTGGCCTTATTGGCTGGATTCAGGTGAATTAACTAGTCACTAAAAACATAACGCAACTTATTACCACAAGCCCCATAAAAGCAATAGCAGTGTGATGCAAGTATATGCAAATATAACAGGGTTCTAAAATAAAATGATTGTAAATAGGCTTGAAAAAAACAAATTTTAACACTTAAACACTTTAATAATCAATACATGCATTTTTTACAGATTTTATACAGCATTTTCAGTAACTTATCTATGTTAATGTGAATCACAAATTAACGCCTATGACTCATTCAGTTATTCAGCCTTAGTTAAGAGCTCTCTCACAGATCCCGACTACAGGGTGTTGACAGGGGAAATCATTCCAAACTAATTAATCAGATTTAGCTCTCTGGAAGTTGGTTATAGCACAGTCTTCATCTCCTCCATAATCATTGGGTTCTCCCGTCCACCAGAACCTGAAACACACAGAATCAGAGTGTTTCATATTTAAGGGATACAGTGAAGATCTGCATCATGATTAGAGTTCAGTTCAGTGTTTCTTACTGAATGGTCAGTGGGGAGCCGTCCACCCATTCCCAGACCCCCTCTGTTTGTTGGTCTGTCAGACCAATCCAAGCTTCAGTTCTGCCGAATTCTTTATTGAAGAACTCCTGAAATTCAAAACATTGACATAAAAAATAAAGTGAAAACTACTAATTAATCTCTCTTATTCTCTTTCTCTTTTAATGCAAATGAAATGAATGCATTGTTTTATTTTCTGAATTAAGACAATGTGCACCATTACTCTGAGAGACGAATACTGGTTGACTAAATTGACTAAATAGTAGATGCATCACCCAGCAGAAGGAGTGTAAATCTAATGAAGGTTAATCTACAGCTACAATAGATACAGACATCACCAGTGTTACTTGTTGTACCATGCATGAAGGTGAAAATGAATTTCGGAGCAACACTGAAATTCTTTTTTCTTTTTCGACTGCTTCACAGGTGATGGATGTGTGTCAGATGTCAGTGTGTTGTCAATTTGGTGAGGTACTTTTATAGGTGATGTATTGAATACTGACTTTTTGCCAGAAGCTGCAGATTTGTCACACAGCAGAATGAGTGTAACAGATCGTTCTCTGATTCTTTTTATTAGTTTATGAATGAGAGTTAATCTACAGTTACAGTAGATACAGGAATCTACTGTAATTTGTTGTATCTGTGCTGCTGTGTGCCGCACATGAAGGGGATTCATATTTTGCAGCAACAAACTGTATTCTTTTGTTTAGCATTTAGCCACTTGTTAACAGCATAGCAACCACTTTTCACAGTTTTCAGACAGAAACAGCTTAGCAAGCATTTTAGAAAATCTAGCATTTTATTCCTTTTTTTTATCTTTTTATATTTTGATCAAATACTGTCAGTTCTAAACATGTGTGTCTGTGAGTGTACCTGTGGTAATGGTTCCCTTATGGCTCCTGGTTGTACGAGTCTCTGGGACGTTTTCATTCATGTAGATCTCTTCATATGAATCCTTGCTGTCGTCTGAAGCAGTCGATTTGAGCTCTGAAACATCTCCAGTGTTTGCATATATATCTTCATCCGTCCCTGGTTCTGTTCTCTTCCGCAACATTTCAGAACAAGTGGAAAAATAATCAGATTTAAATTTTAATGAGAATTAATCCTGTTTTAACTGCAGACGACAGTCCTCACAGACTCCAGCTCTCAGACTCACCCAGTGTCTGTGGTATTGCACATATAAATATACATATGCTGCGTTTAGAACAGGAAGTTAAGTTCTTGCTAGTTGATACAAACCCCAGAGCATTTTAATAAGCCCTCCTCGTACTATCTGTACTCTTTTGTGTCTCAGCACGTAGATTTTACTGAACATGTTGTAGTGTTTGTGTGTTTTCTCTGTGTAAGAAGTTTAAATCTGGTTCGTCATTAAGGATTTGTGGTCTGTATGTGAGTTGGGGGGATTTTCTTTGTGTTGCGGTTCTGCATCTATGGGTCACGGCCTTTAACAGCATTTACTATCTCTCAATACTGAGTACCTTATTAGAATCCTTTATAATACATTTACTCATATTCACATGGGATTTATGCTGAAGTGTGTGTGTCTAAGTGTGTGTTTCTAGATGGTCATTGTGAGCTCTCTTTGAAAAACCACATTAAAAAAGGAAGTTAAAACCCACAACTTGTGGCAGAGCCGATGGCATGCAGAATAAAGGCCCGGCTATGGGGTGTCAAACACACTCTGACACACTCAATTTCATTTTCCTTTCACTTCAGACTGCACTACAGATGTTCTATACATACTGAGTATATATGAAGATATATATTTTTCTTTATAATTACCAGTCAGTTCTGTTCAATGCTTTAGAGAGCATGAATGTTTTAAAGACACTGTGATAAACTGACTTTTAACATCTACTGAAGAAGACAGATTTTGACAGATACAGACAAGGCTATGAAATGTGTTAGTGTGTGTGTGTGTGAGTTTGCATGAGTGTGTGTGTGTGTGTGTGTCACATGGTAGCTGCATGTGCAGTGCATTATGCTAATGCCAGCTTACAGACCACTGGTTAAAGTCACCAAACCAGTTCTTAAGCAGGTACGAGTGTGGCCAGAGGGTTCCTCAGAGGCACTTCAGGACTGTTTCAGCACAATAGACTGGAATACGTTCAGAGAGGCTGCCACCCACAACAACTCCACGGACATCCAGGAATACACAGAAACGGTCTCTGCCTACATCACCAAGTGCATTGATGATGTAACCGACCTCAAGACCATCACTGTTCGAGCGAATCAGAAACCATGGCTGACAGGAGAGGTCCACAAGCTCCTGAAGGCTAGAAATGCAGCCTTCACAACAGGAGACCAGGCAGGCCTGAGGACAGCCAGGGCCAACCTGTCCGGCAGGATCAGGAAAGCTAAGAGGCTGTACTCAAAGAAGATTTCCCAAAACTTTAGTGACAGCAGAGACACACAGAACCTGTGGCAGGGTATCCAGTCTATCACAGGCTATAAACCACAGCCACAGACCTGTAACAGCGACACATCTCTGCTGAACGACCTGAATGGGTTCTTCGCAAGGTTTGAGCCACTCAACAACACACCCGCCCAGAAATCCATCCTTCCTCCTGGTGACCAGGTGCTGACGCTGTCCCCAGACAGTGTGAGGAGAGCATTCAGCAGGATCAATGCTCAGAAAGCTCCTGGGCCTGACAACATTCCTGGTCGTGTGCTGAGAGACTGTGCCTGGGAACTCGCAGAGGTTTATACTGACATCTATAACACCTCCCTGAGTCAGGCGGTGGTTCCCACATGCTTCAAAGCCACCACCATCATCCCTGTCCAAAAGAAGGCATCGCCATCTTGTTTCAATGACTATCGTCCAGTTGCACTCACCCCCATCCTCATGAAGTGCTTCGAACCACTAGTCATGCATCACATCAAGTCCTCGCTACCTCCCTCCCTGGACCCCTACCAGTTTGCATATCGGTCAAATCGCTCGACCGATGATGCCATCTCCACTGTTCTCCACTCAGCCCTCACACACCTGGACAAGAAGAACACCTACGTCAGACTGCTGTTTGTTGACTTCAGCTCAGCATTCATCACAATCGTCCCCCAACAGCTCATACACAAACTGGACAGTCTGGGGCTGAGCACTTCACTGTGCAACTGGCTGTTAGACTTCCTGACTGGAAGACCACAGGCAGTGCGGGTTGGCAGCAGCACATCCAGCATCACCACACTGAACACAGGGGCTCCCCAAGGATGTGTACTGAGCCCCCTTCTGTTCACTCTGCTGACCCACGATTGCACACCAGCACACACCTCCAACCTCTTCGTCAAGTTTGCGGATGACATGACGGTGGTGGGTCTCATCAGCAACAACGATGAGTCACACTACAGGAGAGAGGTGAGCCGCCTGGTCTCTTGGTGCAAACGCAACAATCTCTCTTTGAACACAGAGAAGACCAAGGAGATTGTTGTGGACTTCAGGAGAACTCACACACAGCACACACTTCTGTCCATCAACGGAACTGCTGTGGAGAGGGTGAGCAGCACCAAGTTCCTGGGTGTGCACGTCACAGAGGACCTCTCCTGTAGCACCAACTCAGCATCACTGGCCAGGAAGGCAAATCAGCGTCTCTACTTTCTCCGCAAGCTGAGAAGAGCTTAAACTTAAATAGTACCTGTCTGAAAACATGAAGCAGATAAAAGATCTCAAAAAGCAACACATCATGCTCCGATGAGAAAACAAACTCGATGAAGGTTCTGAAGAGGTCTAGATAAAGTCTGATTGAGATGTTGTGGATGATCTTAAACAGAACATTTATGCTGGAAAACCCTCCAATGTGGCTGAATTAAAACAATTCTGTAAAGAAGAGTGGACCAAAATTCATCCACAGAGATGCCTGTTGCCTGTTATCGCAAACACTTGATTGCAATTTTGAAACCAAACGTATGAAAGTCACCCAGCAGCTCTGAACCGGGTTTTCAGAAAGCATCTTTTCAGAACAAAGATGATTCTGAAATAGTCGAAGCTAAAAACACAATTTTAGAAACAATGGCAACTTTAATATAAAAGACAGGTTTAGTTCATAATTAGCATTTAATAATTAGGATTGATACTGTAATGTTGTTACAAGTATAGAAAATAAGACAAAAATAGATAAAATAGAGATTAACAGCAGAATTAAAATAAAACCTTCAAATAGCCCAACATTAACAGTGGTGTGTATTCACTTTAATAGTAAGTAGCTATAGCTATATTTAAGCTAACGTAGATAATGGAAGCAAAAGAGACTATTATTTGGTTATTTGTGAAACACGAACAGACTAGAACACTCCTACACAAATAAAAAATGCCTTTGCTTCTCATATATGATTTTTTTTTTTTTTATCGAAACAAGATCAGCTGTTTTGTTGCTGTCTTCCTGCTCATTTGTTTGGTACACAATCATGACAATAAGCTCTATTGCTCAAGAGGTCAGCCTGATTTTAACCAGTCCCACAACAAAGGAACTTGAACTGCTTTGCACTGCAAAAGTTTTGAACTGTGTGAAAAGGGTCATTACACTTTAAAAGCTAGGTTAAGATAGGCTAGTTGAGGCAGTGTGGCCTTATTGACTGGATTCAGGTGAATTAACCAGTCAATAAAAACATAACGCAACTTATGACCACAAGCCCCATAAAAAGCAATAGCAGTGTGATGCAAGTATATGCAATTCTAACAAAAAATAAAAAATAAAAGGATTGTACATAGGCTTGAAAAAAACTAATTGTAAAACCTAAACACTTATATAATACATAATCAATACATGCATTTTTTTTTACAGATTTTATACAGCATTTTCAGTAACTTATCTATGTTAATGTAAATCTTTTTACATTTCTGCGGACGTCCTAGGCTAGTAGGCTCTATTTGGGTCTATTGAGTAGCTTCCTCTCTGCTAAAGAAATCTCTCTAGCTCTATTTTTCCCAGTTTTAGTTCCTTTCAGAATGAGCCATTAAAGGGCTCATTTAAGGACACTTTTATGCAAACAAGCTTTTCTGGCCATGCTTCATGTGTACACTGAGTGGTTACCACAGGTTACTGTTGGCGTATGCTAAATGAAAAACTGTGACAGAAACACAAAACTCATTTGTATTTGAAAGTGCTTACTTATCTCCCTTATCTGCCGATTTGCTACAAACAGTAGGTACAGATCCCTCCTTCACATGAAGTCTGCTGGCTAATCCTGCTGTTTACTGTCTGAGGTTCTCCACCAGCAGACGGAAACGACGTATCTTCTAATGATCTGGGGTGCGTTTCCCGTACAAAGACGGAGCCTAGCATTGAACTAACGTGGTACGATGCATCGTTAAACTAACTAACATCTGAAGTACGACCGTTTCCCGAAACCATCGTACTTTGTTGGTACCACAGAAGTCTGAACTATGTTGGTTTGAACCACCGTGGTCTTAACTAAGGTTTTTCCAGATGTGTTCGGCCAGACTTTCCCAGCAGAAAACGTGCAAAACTCACAATCTTTAAAATATTATGCCAAAAATATGTTACTAATGTATCATTTAGGCTATTTATATTGTAATTATCACCAGAACATAACGGACAACAATACTATTAATAAAATAACAATGAACTGCAAGTAAAATGTAGACAATAATTGCTATATATTCATTATTATTTGTAACAGACAGTGTTACTTAAAAAAAACATACACATATTTGCTATAGCAATATTTTTTTAAAATAAAATAATCACCATTCTGAAGAAGTCTTATTAAAATGAGACATGAGAAATGTGTTACTCAGTGGTTCAGCAGAGCGCCTACGACGTGCAGCGCGCGGTGTTCTGTTGAATTGTGCAACCCATCGAGATGTGCTTCTCAACACCAGCGCCCATGCGTGGAAACATTTTTTATTTATTTATTGTTTTTTTTATGGTAATTCTGTTCTTTTTGGTTGCATTAAAAAACCAGAAACCCCTTGCCATTATTTCTGAGTATTACAAATGTGTAAATGACAGCTGATGATAATGAAAGTAATTATAAGTTAGCAATAATAAAAAAATAAGGTTTATAATCACCCTAATAACCCTAAACTGTCTCCTGATATTTTGATTCAGGCTTTCCAAATATTCTACCGAAAGCATGTTTAAATATGGGGCTTTTTCTAGCAATTTTATATTTAAAAATTAAATATGCACTAGGATAATACGGTTTGACAGGGTAGCAAAACTCGACAGACACTGGATGGAAGCCTAGTTCGAATCCCAGTCGTGGTTTTATTCTCTTAATGTTTTTTTTCATAATGGCAATTAATGTTATTATTTTTTACATATATATTAATGTAGCCTACATATTTCTACGTATTTCCTGTAATATATTATTTAACAAATACTAATTGATAACATTTGTATAGGCCTAGAAACACGTTGTATTGGCTAAATAATAAATTTTCTTTATTCACACTCTGTCTGGCCCTGTTACCTCCAGAGGATAATTAGGTAATTCAAAACACCTGCTTATTGCATATCTTATTCACAGAGTGCATATAGCACAGTGGGTTTAAAAAAATAATTATTAACTATTTCATAAATGTTCACAGCACAAGTTATCTTTACTCAAGAGATGCTTGCTTGAATAATTGACATACATCTTTCCAAGACTGTAAAATACATTTTAGCTAAAGAGCACTTCTCTTTTCACTACACTGAATTCATGTTTGCCAAATAAAGCTAAATGTTAAAGACATACATTAACAAAAGGACTGAATTATTCGAGGTGTGAATTCATCAATGCTGACACACTCACTTAATATACCAGCTTAAACATCCCCAACACAGCTCAAATACTTTTAAAGGAGAACTCCGGTGTAAAATTGACTTTTGTTGTAGTAAAACATGATAAAAAGTACTTTCCTTTGATTATTAGCACACCTCCGTTCTCCCACAGCATTCTGAGAACCAGAAATTTTAACAGTTTGTCCAAACACCCTTCAGACTGGGAGACACGGGGCATAATTTGCTGCGATAAATCGCTTTTTACTGTTATCCAGCTCAAAGTAGCTCCACTGCTTCTTGGTAGAATCCGTAGAGCCCTGCCATTTAAAACGAGGCACTTATAACTTAAAAAGTGCACAAGAATCTTATTAAAAAACTCTGTTTACATCCTATAACATCTCTGGGAACGCTGTGGGAGAACAGAGCTGTGCTATTCTACAAAGGTAAGCACATTTTATCATGTTTTACTACAGCAAAATTCCATTTTACACCTGAGTTCTCTTTTAAAAGTATTTGTAAAAGCAGAATAAAATCATAACTGTTTAGAAATTCAATGTTCTGTGCCTCACTAAAAACTGGATTGGGCCAAATAAGTATTTAGCATTAAATAAAGCCACCCCTGCAGGCTTTAATTATATACACAATCTGAGGTTGTCTGGTAGATAACCTGAATATTCGTTCTCAAACCTCAAAAAAGCAATTTCAGAGCATTACCTAATTTCATTTATTTATATCTTACTCATAATTTACATACGTCCCCCAGATACTCTATGAAACGTTTAATAACCACCTTTACAGCCCAACAATTTACTGATAACCGTCCTGATTTATTAACCATAGTATATTCTCCTATTTCCAACCTATCCTTTATTTCTAAGATTTAAAAAAAGCTGTGGCCCAACAACTTTGCAATCTTAATTTAGGACTCATCAAAACACTGAGACAGCTTTAGTAAAGATAACAAATGATCTTATTTGATACAATATTTTTTATATTTTTAGTTTTTAACCGTTTAGCTCCATTCACCTCATTTATTAAGGTCTGACTCGCGGGCTCCCTCTAGCGGTTATCAGTCATTTTCTGACATAATGGGGGCAAAATATGGAGTTTAAAAGCTTTATAAATTGTGTCTTTAGTACTGAAACATTTGAAAGGTTTTCCTTTTTGATGAAATGAGAAAAAATTTCAGTATAAAAATTAATAAACATTTATGTTCCTCGGTTGCTCCATAGGAACCCATTCATTTTGAACTCGCTCTGGAGCGCCTCTGGTGGCTCTGGTGGGTAATTTCCTCTCTACAGTGTCTCTGATCAGAGAGCTGAAATGAAACAGGTTATTTGCGCCACCTGCTGCTCATTTCCCCACATTACAGCTTTTAACTGACGTTTTCTCATTATTTTGATAATGTATTATTTATAACTGACGGATTTCAGTGCAGAAACTATATTATATTTAATCAACCTTTATTCATAATGTTGATTTCTAAACACTTTTCATTAAGTTATGTATTATTATTATTATTATTATTATTAAAGTTCTCCATACTGAGGGCAGAGTTTTGTCCATTCAGACTCCAAACAGAGACAGTAAGTGATGATTCATAAAACTAGTTATATATTTAACTAACGGTGATAAACTGCTGATGTTTTACTTTAACAAGTTTTTATGATACAGCTTTTTATCCAGGCAGTGTATAATATGTAAATGTATATGTAAATGTATATACAGTATATGTAATGTAAATATTGTTCAGTACTCAGGTGATGAGATTGAAATCATCAGAGCTCATCTCTTTTAGCTAGTGGAGGTAAAATCTACTGAATATCACAGAAGAGCTTCTCTGGTTTCTCTGGAGTTCAGGTGCTATAGACAGAAGTCATGGGACACAAATCACTGTCCCATTACTTTTGGCACATGATTGTATAAGTTCAGAACCCTGGACAGTTCCAGTAAAGCGGATACATTCATTACTCTTAATCACAGTGATCAGCTGAGATCAATAATGAATAAATCAGCACAGTAATGATGAATGGGCTTCAAGTCCTCCAAGTTGGTGTGCAGGACACAACAAATACTGAAAGCAAAGTTTCACATACTTTTGCCACTTGCAAATATGTAATATTGGATCATTTTCCTCAATAAATAAATGAGCATTTATAATATTTTGTCTTATTTGTTTAGCAAGATTATATTTATCTACTTTTAGGACTTAAACTCTCACTCTCTAACACAAACTCTCAAACACCACTGTCCACTTGATATCTGAACATTTTTTACCCCAAATAAAGTCACATACTATTTTTTAGACATATAATACACCTCAAATACATAGCTTCATTAGATGACACCTCTAAGAGAAAATATCCATCAATAGATTTTATACAGACAAAAAAGCTTTTCTGTGATGTTAAAATTTTTGTATAATTGTATTTAAAGTTCTGACAATAGGACCCCACTAACCACAAGGTCACCTCTAGAACTCATGGACTTAACTACAGTTCATGTAACTTCTCATAGTTATAAAAAGAAATTGTAATAATTGAGATTATCCAATATGTGTAAATGAACACTTTAGAACATCCTGTTGTTCAACTTCAATTAAGGACTTTCTCACAGATCCAGGGAACAGGGTGATGACAGGGGTAATCAGCCCAGGTTAATATATCAGATTTAGCTCTCTGAAAGCTGGTTATAGCGCAGTCTTCATTTTCATAATTATTGGGTTCTCCTTCAGCCCAGAACCTGAAACACACAGAATCAGAAAGTTCAATATTTTACATCTAGATTTTTAAAGAGCTACAGTAAAGAACTGCATGATGGTCAGAGTTCAGTTCAGTGTTTTTTACCTAGTGGTCAGAGCTGAACCGTCCACCCATTTCCAGACCCCCTCTGTTTCTGCATCAGTCAGACCAATCCAAGCTTCAGTTTTGCCAAAGTTTGCATTGATGAATTCCTGTAATTGAAGCAGAACACAAAATTACAAGCATCTGATAAACTGTCTCAAAATCAAAGTGTTTATTAATGTGATAAATGTAATACATGTAAGAAATAAAGCTTTCAAATTTATTTTTTATTTTATTTTAGTCTAGTTAGCCCTGAAAGGATCTATCAAACACAGAGTGAGAATGAGTGTAACAGATCCCTCTCTGATTCTTCTTATTATTTATTAATGAGAGTTAATCTACTGTTACATTTACAGTGTAGTTTGTCATATCCGTACTGATAATGTGGGATTCATATTTTGCCCCAACAAACAATATTTTTCTTCTATTGTTTATTCTGTGCCAACAACCTGCCTTAACTTCCTGTAATTGGTCCAGAAAGTCCAAAATCATCCAAAAGAGTGTTTTTACACTGCAAACGAACTAAAACATGGTGTGGATCAGCTAATTTACCTGTTCCTCTCTGCTGTTGATGATCAGCAGGTCTGCTTGTTTATTTCTGCAGTCTGTCCTGCTATCGCTCCAGCTCTTCTTCTCAGTGGAGATGTAGTAAATACTGGATTTAAAGTACTTCCATTCCGGTTTACAGAGCTTCACTTAAAAAAAAATACCAGAATGAAAGATGGTGAGGTGTCTGTTTAATCCTCAGTGTTTTATCGTTTACTCAAGAAATTACTGAAACAATTCTGTTTTGTTTTACAGTAGCTAGCTAGCTTAGCTATGTTGTATAAATAACTCTCAACATTGGTACACAATCCTGTTGCCGGATTCCACATTTTACACGGTGCCACAGAGCTGCGTCTGTGGTTGAAGAAGGTAAATTTAGCCCAAATATCAGATCTTATCATTTTGTAGAGGATAAATGAACACCTGAATATCCTAACCCAGAGAAACGGGTTTTTGGATCGAAGGTCCAGTAAAACTCTGGTGTGCCTGCTGCTACACACCCCGTACTCCTGCACTCATATTTTAGGTCTAAAGCAAACTGCCATTTCCTCCAACAGACATAAACATAAATGTGGAATAAAAAAACCTCTTGAAAGTGGGCGTGGCAGACTAAGGCGGAGAGGGGTCACAAGTATATATAACACATGAATAATTATGGATTTCTTAGCAACCATTTAATATATCACAGCAAACGCTTAGCAACCACAACAGCAAAACATATGTAACTAAATATGTAATATACCATACCAACCAATTGGAATACAATTGCAAATGCATAGTAATTGTCTAGTAACCACCTGGGATACCACAGCAACACCTTAGCATTTCTTTATATAACTTTTTCACGTTTTTTTTTCAGGAGCAGCATATCCAGTTCACCTTTGTTAGCTCAGGGTTAACAATCACTTAAATCCTCATAGACTGGCTAGTCAAAATTAGCATTAGCACAGCAGTTGTCATTTCTAGCACAAAGTGGACACTCAAAAAATGAGTTTTAAAGGAATATAAAAACTGTTTGACTCACTCAGTTCCGAAAGCACATTCTGGAGTTCTTTTTCTTTCAGGAACTGGTTCCTCTCTGCAGTCAGGTTGGTGTAACTGGTCTGTAACTGGTCTCTTTCTGCAGTCAGGTTGGTGTAACTGGTCTGTAACTGGTCTCTCTCTGCATTCAGGTTGGTGTAACTGGTCTGTAATTGGTCAAGCTCTACAGTGAACTTGAACCACAGCAGTATGATGGCAGTCAGCAGGAGAACACACAGCAGACCCAGAAACACTGCAGCCAGTCTGAAGCACCTGCTTCCTGTAGAACCCTTTCCTGATATGAACAGATATATGTCACAATATATCTGAGTATTATTTCATCTGTCACACCCTGTTCAAACTCTTTACTGTGTTTTTTTTGCAGGGCTTTAAGAATGTTGCAAATTTAAATCAGAAAAATATATAACAAATATATATTTGTAAATATAGTTGGTGATTTTGCTGCTGAAGTATTTTGGTTCTTCTGCTTCATTTTACTCATTTTTTAAACCTTTTTCACAAATACTGTCAGTTCAAAACATCAAAACAATCTCTTCTACATGAATCACGCTGAAGATTCCTATTGGGCTCAATAGCGACACTAGTGGCTCGGTGTGGAACTGCATCCACTTATAATCTGCTCAGCGCAAGGGCAATGCAGAGAGCTAATCACGTTTCAGCTGGGGCCAATAGCCTTATGGCCCCGCCCCTACAACCACCAGTGACTATTCTTACAATAGTTTACTCTTTAAAAAGAATAATCATGTTGATTTAGATCCAACAATATAATAAACAATTCAATAGTAATGAATACTTATATATATATATATATATATATATATATATATATATATATATATAGTATGTGTGTGTGTGTGTGTGTGTGTTAGTATACCTGTGGTCATGGTTGCCTTATGGCTCCTGGTTGTACGAGTCTCTGGGACGTCTTCATTCATGTAGATCTCTTCATATGAATCCTTGCTGTCGTCAGAAGCAGTAGATTTGAGCTCTAAAGCATTTCCAGAGTTAACGTATATATCTTCATCCATCTGTACTTCCGTTCTCTTCCGCAACATTTCAGAACAAGTGGAAAAATCCGCAGATTTTAGTTTTAATGAGAATTAGTCCTGTTTTAACTGCAGACGACAGTCTTCACAGCCTCCAGCTCTCAGAGTCACCCAGTGTCTGTGGTATTTTACAATATATATGCTGCTCTCAGGACAGGAAGTTGAGGTCTCGATTAGTCATTGCAATCCCCCCTTAAAATATATGCTCTCTTTTGTGTCTCAGCAGGTAGATTTTACTGAAGATGTTGTAGTGTGTGTGTGTGTTTTCTCTGTGTAAAAAGTTTAAATTTGGTTTGTCATTAAGGATTTAGGGTCTGTATGGGAGTTTGGGGGATTTGTGGGTCACAACCTTTGACCTCATTTACTATCTCTCAATTCTGAATACCCACACATTATTACAACTCTATAATTAGTTTACTCATGTTCACAGGTGATTTATGCTGAAGCGTGTGTGTATAAGTGTGTGTTGTGTTTCAGGTGGTCATTTATTGTTGTGAGCTCTCTGTGAAAAACCTCTTTACACAGGAAGCTAAAACCCACAACTTGTAGCAGAGCTGATGGCATGTAGGTTAAAGGCCCGGCTATGTGGTGTCAAACACACTCTGACACACTTAAACACAGTAGTTCACAGGTGAATGTTAATGTTGGGTGTGATAATAAAAGAATATTAAAAGATGTCACTACAGTAGCATATTCTAGAAAAAGCTGTGGCCCAATAATTTTGCTCTTACCTGCAAAGAAACTAGATCTATGAAATTATTCCTGGATTTAGGCCTTATCATAGCACTGAGACAGCTTTAGTTAAGATAACAAATTATCTTATTTTATAAAATATTTTTTATATTTTTAGTTTTTAACCGTTTAGCTCCATTCACCTCATTTATTAAGGTCTGACTCACGGGCTCCCTCTAGCGGTTATTAGTCGTTTTCTGATATAAGAGGGAAAATATGGAGTTTAAAAGCTTTATAAATTGTGTCGTTAGTCCTGAAACATTTGATTTTTTTTTTTTTTGAGGAAATTAGAAAAAGTTTCAGTATAAAAATTAATAAACATTTATTTTCCTTAGTTGCTCCATAGGAACCCATTCATTTTGAACTCGCTCTGGAGCGCCTCTGGTGGGTACTCTCCTCTCTACAGTGTCTCTGATCAGAGAGCTGAAATTAAACAGGTTATTTGCGCCACCTGCTGCTCATTTCCCCACATTACAGCTTTTAACTGGCGTTTTCTCATTATTTTGATACTGTATTATTTATAACTGACGGATTTCAGAGCAGAAACTGATTATATTTAATCAACGTATATTCATAAAGTGATGATTTCTAAATAGGATTTAATATTAAACACTTTTTTTCATTAAGTTATGTATTATTATTATTATTATTATTATTATTATTATTATTATTATTATTATTATTATTAAAGTTCTCCATACTGGGGGCAGAGTTTTGTCCATTCAGACTCCAAACAGAGACAGTAAGTGATGATCCATAGAACTAGTTATATATTTAATAGATTCTTAATAATAAAAAACCCTTAAAACAAAGTCTTTTATCTGAGAGATTTAAATCAGTCTGATATTAAACGGGATATTGGCGCCATCTGCTGATCATTTTCCCACATTACAGCAGAGTGATTTTCCACTAACGGTGATAAACTACTGATTTTTAACTTTAACAGGTTTTTATGATACAGCTTTTTATCCAGGCAGTGTATAATATATAAATGTATAGTCAAGTAGTTTTATTGTCAATACTGCATATGTACAGCAGTTACAGATAATAGATATAATAAAAGAGAATGGGAGACACTATGTGTACAATACAGCAGGGACACAAATAGACATACATGTCCTGCCAGGTGGAGGGCTTTTCGTGTGAGGCGGGAGCTGTACAAGTCCTGAAGGGAGGGGAGAGAAGTGCCAACAATCTTCTCAGCTGCTCTCACGATGTGCTGGAGTGTCCTGCGGCAGGATGCTGTGCAGGCCCCGTACCACACGGTGAAACAGCTGGTCAGGATGCTCTCGATGGCCCCTCTGTAGAAGGTGGTCATGATGGGGGTGGGGCCTCCAGCTCTTCTCAGCTTGCGGAGAAAGTAGAGACGCTGATTTGCCTTTCTGGCC
This sequence comes from Astyanax mexicanus, assembly GCF_023375975.1. NCBI lineage: Eukaryota > Metazoa > Chordata > Actinopteri > Characiformes > Acestrorhamphidae > Astyanax > Astyanax mexicanus. The sequence goes on along the minus strand of NC_064432.1, from coordinate 8,361,080 downwards.
AGTGATGCTGAGTTGGTGCTCCAGGAGAGGGCCTCTGTGACGTGCACACCCAGGAACTTGGTGCTGCTCACCCTCTCCACAGCAGTTCCGTTGATGGCCGGAGGAGTGTGCTGTGTGTGAGTTCTCCTGAAGTCCACAACAATCTACTTGGTCTTCTCTGTGTTCAAAGAGAGGTTGTTGTGTTTGCACCAGGAGGCCAGGCGGCTCACCTCGCTCCTGTAGTGTGACTCATCGTTGTTGCTGATGAGACCCACCACCGTCGTGTCATCCGCAAACTTGACGAAGAGGTTGGAGGTGTGTGCTGGTGTGCAATCGTGGGTCAGCAGAGTGAACAGAAGGGGGCTCAGCACACATCCTTGGGGAGCCCCTGTGTTCAGTGTGGTGATGCTGGATGTGCTGCTGCCAACCCGCACTGCCTGTGGTCTTCCAGTCAGGAAGTCTAACAGCCAGTTGCACAGTGAAGTGCTCAGCCCCAGACTGTCCAGTTTGTGTATGAGCTGTTGGGGAACGATTGTGTTGAATGCTGAGCTGAAGTCAACAAACAGCATTCTGACGTAGGTGTTCTTCTTGTCTAGGTGTGTGAGGGCTGAGTGGAGAACAGTGGAGAGGGCATCATCGGTCGAGCGATTTGACCGATATGCAAACTGGTAGGGGTCCAGGGAGGGGGGGAGCGAAGACTTGATGTGATGCATGACTAGTCGTTCGAAGCACTTCATATACAGTATATGTATATAGTATACAGTATACAGTATATGTAATGCAAATATTGTTCAGTACTCAGGTGATGAGATTGAAATCATCAGAGCTCATCTCTTTCAGCTTGTGGAGGTAAAATCTACTTAATATCACAGAAGAGCAACTCTGGTTTTTCAGGTGCTAAAGATAGAAGTCATGGGACACCAGGGACACAAGTCAATGTCCCATTACTTTTGTAATCAGCCGAGATCAATAATGAATAAATCAGCACAGTAATGATGAATATATGATGAGGAGTTAGACCGTGTGTTTATTCTCTGTTGGAGCAGGACTGTGAGAGGAAGAGCAGATCTCCTGATGAAGAGGAGGATCTTCTTTAAAGACTCAATGAAGATTAACAGACTGTAGTGAACATGCACAGCTTGCTGCTGCTCCTGTGTTCTACAGTAATGTGTGTGTGGAGAGCTTTATCTATGGATGCAGAAACTCTGGATCTGCTGGTACTAAGCTGCTGATTGGCTCCCACTTGTGAATCATTAGTAGAGATGATTACATCGGCTAATTTCTTACTAATATCTTTGACCTGTAGAGAAATGTTACATAAGCTGGTGTCCACAAACTTTTTCATCCTCCGGAACTCAGGAGAGTTTAGAGTGTTCTCAGCAATACAGGAGCTGAGCCAAATCCTGTTATTTACACTTAATATAAAAAGAAAAAGCGGAAAAATTCAGCTCATGAACAAACTTATCTCCACAGTTTAAACAGCTTGAGCTGGCCATGCTGGGTTTTTTTTAACAGATGTGTTAAAGTCTCCCAGTAGATCTGAACTGGGTTTCTGAAAGCGTCTCAGAATAAAGATGATTCTGAAATAGTGGATCAGATCCACCAGTTAACTCTGAGATACTGCATTATATTAGACATGTGAATCAGAAGTTCCAGTAAAGAAACTAGAAAAACACAGTTAAAAGTTAAAATAATAGAAACTTTATTATAAAAGACAAATTTAGATTATAATCAGCGTGTAATAATCAGGAAAATATACTGCAATTCTGCTACAGGTAAAGAAAACAAGATTGCAGATCACAAATGATAAAAATAGAGAAATTAACAGCAGAATCATATTAAAACCCATAAAAATAGCCCCAGGTTCACAGTGATGTGTATTCACTTTAATAGCAGGAAGCTATAGCTATATTTAAGCTCAGCTAAAGCTAAAATAGATAACAAAAGCTTGTAAGACAATCATGTGTAGCTGATTCTTCAAAGCCATTTCACACGGTTGTTTTTACCTCCTGTGTTTTGTAAATGAGGCTAGAATCTTTATCTCTCTCCAGGCGTGTAATAGTCGGACCCCAGGGTAACTTCAAAGCAACTGAAGGCCTCTTTCACACTGGCTAATGTTAATATCCACAAGTCCACCATCAGTCCATCATCACCAACACTAAGAACATTGTCTCTCATCTGCAATTTGCTAAAGATCAAGTCGCTCTACCAGACAATGATTTAAGAAGAATAAGAATAAGAATGAAGTGAATGTTTTGGAATGGGGCCAAGTCAAAGTCCTGACCTTAATCCTATTCAAATGTTGTGGAACGTCCTAAAGCGAGCAGTTAATGTGAGGAAACCCACCAACATCCCAGAGTTGAAGCTGTTCTGTACAGACAAATGGGCTTCAAGTCCTCCAAGTTGGTGTGCAGTTCACAACAGATACTGAAAGCAAAGGTTCACACACTTTTGCTACTCATTTTCCTCAATAAATAAATGAGCAACTATAATATTATGTCTCATTTGTTTAGCTGGATTATCTTTATCTACTTTTAGGACTTAAAATAACACATTTTCAAACACCACTGTACACTTGGCAGCTGAACATTTAAAATTCTCAGGCATTTCAAATTCTAAGCTTTTCTGTGATCTTCATATTTTTATATAATTGTATTTATATAATTAGGCTCTATTGGGAAACGGCGTCATCAGGATTTAAACTAAGTTCTGGCAATAGAAGCCCACTAACCACAAAGTAACCCCTTAAACTTCTCATAGTTTTAAAAAGAAATTGTAATATCTGTAAGGGCTGGCTCCAGGGCTAAGCATCCTCCGGCCAGCAGAGGGGGGCAACGGGCAGCCTCTGGTACCAATCAGACCTAATCAGGCACACCTGTGGCCTGCTTTTAAAAGAGGGAGGAACACAGACCAGCAGTTGCTGTGTCTTTGTTGTGAGTGAGTGTGTGTGTGAGTAGCCAAGTGGGTGCTATACTTTCGAGCTCTCGAGTCCCTGAGATACCTTCTTTCTTTCTGTCCTTCTTTCTTTCCTTTCCACAAAGAAACAAACAAGAAAAAAAAAGAAAAGAAATATATATATATTAATAGATAAACAAATAATTGAACTGTGGAAGGAAGGCTGTGCCTTCCTTTCCTTTTCTGTTTTCCCATTTTTGTTTTCAGTTTACTTATTCTGTTGGAGGAGCCATTTTGTTTTGTTTAATTATTTTTCCCTACTCCTAGGAAAGCCAGCTTCCTCCTGGCATCCTTTGTTCTCTTTTTCCCGCCAAAATCCCCACATGAGGTGTTTGCTTTTCCTTAGTTTTCTACATCTTTTCTGGATTTGCTAGACGAGTGGTTGAGCGCTCGTCTGACAACCAAACCACAGTTTTTATTTAGTCCAACACAATCTGCTTGCAGTCTTGTTTACTCTGCTCTTGGGTCCTATTAACTACCTTCACTAGGTAGCTCACCCAGTTAGGTTGGATTGTGAATTAAAAGACCTGGGTTCGATTCCCTTTCTGGGTGAGCCGTTACAATGTAAAATGGTTTTGTTTACTTAGCTTAGCTTAGCTTTAGAGGTGAATTAGAAGAAAAACATGGTGACACCCCTGTTCCTTACAAGTGTTGCATAATACGCCTAAGGATCCAGTGCGCCTTATAGTGCAAAAAACACAATAATTCAGATTATTTAATACGTGTAAATGAATGTCTTAGAACATTCTGACGTTCACCTTCAATTAAGGACTTTCTCACAGATCGCGACAACAGGGTGATAACAGGGATAATCAGCCCAGGTTAATATATCAGATTTAGCTTTCTGAAAGCTGGTTATAGCGCAGTCATCATTTTCATAATTATTGGGTTCTCCTTGAGCCCAGAACCTGAAACACACAGAATCAGAGTGTAGAGTGTTCACTATTTCACATCTAGATCTTCAGAGAGCTACAGTAAAGAACTGCATGATGAACAGAGATCAGTTCAGTGTTTCTTACTCAGTGGTCAGAGCTGAACCGTCCACCCATTTCCAGACCCCCTCTTTTACTTCATCAGTCAGACCAATCCAAGCTTCAATGCTGCCAAAGTTTGCTTTGATGAATTCCTGTAATTGAAGCAGGACCCATAATGTAATAAATGTAATAAATGTTATAAATAAAGCTTTCAAATGGCATTTTTTTTATTTCAGTCTAGTTAGCTTGCCAGTGTTGCCATATCTTATAATAGTCCGTTAAAATACATTTCCTGTTGTCATTAATACAGAAAAACATTTACTGTTTCTGAGACCTGTTACAAGGCTTTTTTGACCACCTTTCAGGATGTTTTTGACCACAATAAATTCAGACATTTTAGCGCTAAAATTAAAACAAATTTAAAACAAAATGATCAGCAATCTTGCTTTTTGTTTAAACCCTATACTCTAAAACTGTAATTGTCTAAAACTGTTAAAAATATATAACTATGTTTTTATTAAAAAAAAAAACCAACATTTAATGTAAGGCTGGTGGCTGCTTTTTTGTGAGACCGCGTCTTTGCCGGTGCTGCCTCTCCGATAGTGTTTTTGTACTGTGCCTATGGGATCTAGCACCTCCCAATAGTATACCGTGAGATCACTTTTGCCCTATGTGGGTATCCTTACCCTGCATCCAGAAACCCTAAAAGTTGCTCCTCCTCTACTCCGTGACCCAGAGTTTGCCAGTGTGTTTAGTGTGCTGTAGCATTAGCTAAAAGCTAATATATGTATATGTACAAATTCTTTTTTCTTCTTTAGAATGAGTAGGTGTGGCTTACGTTCAGGTGCGCTAAATAGCACGGAAATTACCGCAATATTTCATAGGTGCTATTATTAGCATCTATGTGTGTCTCAGCAAATTCATGAATTAATACATTAATTAACACAAATAATTATACACTAAAGTATATATAATTTTTATTACGGCACTGGTTAATGTAAAGTGGTTTTAATATAGTATTTTATACAAATGTCACGCCTGACGCTGAAATCGCACCTGTCTTTCTCACACTTAGCTCCACCTGTGATCTACAGTCTTCAGACTACACTACCCAGAATGCACCACACACTAACGTCAATCCCCCACGCAACCAATACAACATTACACTGCACACGACAATACCTGAAAGCCAATCGCCCACTTATTGATGACACCTGTCCCACGCAGTATAAATACACCTCCAATCTACTCACTCATTGCTGAGTATTGCCTGGCTAACTCCCACTTTATGACGTGTTTTTGATTCTTGTATTTTGAGCTCTTGTGTACCGTTCTCGTTTTTCCCCGATTTCTTATCTTTTCTTATCTTCTCTTTTCCTGATTTCTTATTTTTTCTATTGATTTACTGGTTAACAACCTGCCTTACCTTCTCGTTATTGGTCCAGGAAGCCCAAAATCATCAACGAACAGAAACATGGTTTTGAACAGCTCACTTACCTGTTCCTCTCTGCTGTTGATGATCAGCAGGTCTGCTTGTTTATTTTTGCAGTCTGTGCTGCTATCGCTCCAGCTCTTCTTCTCAGTGGAGATGTAGTAAATACTGGATTTAAAGTACTTCCATTGTGGTTTACAGAGCCTCACTTTAAAAAAGGAAAAAAAAAAAAAAAAAGATGGTGACGTGTCTGTTTTATCGCCATGGCAAAATCAGTAAAATTCTGTTACTTTCGTAATTTTGTCACCTTACAACTACAAATGGAAATGGGTTTTATTGAGATTTTAAGTGATGAACCAACACAAAGTAGCATATAATTGTAAAGTGAAATTAAATGACCTCGGAAGTCACTGGTTTAGTTAATAGAGTACAGCTATGTGTATTTTAGTCTCAGTATTAATATAAACAGCTGTTCTGTGAAGGCCTGAGTGGTTTGTTAGAGAGCACTAGTAAACAGCATCATGAAGATCAAGGAACTCACCAGACAGCTCAGAAAATATCTGAGAAGTTCTGGAGAAGTTTAAAGCCCAAGCTTTGAACATCCTAAAGAGAAAAATGGAAAACGTATTCTACAACTGCAAACCTACCAAGACATGATCGTCCACCTAAACTGACAGAGGTCAGAGAACAGCCAAGAGGCCCATGGTCACTCTGGAGGAGCTGCAGAAATCCACAGCTCAGGTGGGAGAGTCTGTCCATAGGATAACTATAAGTGCACTCTACAAATCTGGCCTTTATGGATGAGTGGCAAAAGAAATCATTGATGAAAGAAAGACATGAGAAGCGCCTTTGCAGTTTTGGCACAAGCCATGGCACAAGCCACTGTGAAACTATTGCTGTGGGGATGCATTTCTTCAGCAGGGACGAGGAATGTGGTAAGAGTTGATGGGAAGTTGGATGGAACTAAATTACCCCTAAACAATGACCCTAAACATACAGCCAGAGCTACAGTTGAATGTATTGTATCAAATAATATTTGTGTTAGAATGGCCCAGTCAAAGTCCTAAAGACCTAAATTCCATTGAGCTTCTGCGACAAGACGTGAAAACTGCTGTTCACAGACGCTTTCAGAATAACAGTTTATTTTACAACAATTTCTGCTTTTTCTGCAGTATCATTTTGGGGCGGGAAAAATCCACCTATTTCTGACATGTCCCACCACTTCCCCTGTTTCTACACCAATGCATGAATAAATATGGCTGCTGTGGATCCCCCTGCAACTGCTTAGCAACACTTTAGCAAACTCAGCACCACCCAATAAACCAACACAGCTGCCTAGAAACTACTTAGTAACACCTTAGCAACCACATAAAATATCATAGCAAACCCTTAGCCACCAATTAAGAAAGACCTATGTAACTACATATGTAACATACCATTATATTAACCACTTACGAAAACCTACGCATCAGTTGTAATATCATTGTCAATGCCTAGCAACCACTTAGCAAATCCTTAGCAACCACCTGGAATACAAAATGAACTGTCTAGCAACCACCAGGGATACCACAGCAACACATTAGCATTTTTTTATAACTATAACTAATTTAAAATATTCACTCACTCAGTCCTGAAAAAGCCTTCTGGAGTTCTTCTTTTTCTGTCTGTAACTGGTTTTTCTCTGCCGTCTGCTGGGTGTTACTGGTCTGTAACTGGTTTTTCTCTGCAGTCAGCTGGGTGTTACTGGTCTGTAACTGGTTTTTCTCTGCAGTCAGCTGGGTATTCCTGGTCTGTAACTGGTCTCTCTCTGCAGTCAGCTTGGTGTTACTGGACTGTAACTGGTCTCTTTCTGCAGTGCGGTTGGTGTTACTGGATTGTAGCTGGTCTCTCTCTGCAGTCAGGTTGGTGTAACTGGTCTGTAACTGGTCTCTCTCTGCAGACAGGTGGTTGAACTGGATCCACAGCACTGTGATGGCAGTCAGCAGGAGAACACACAGCAGACCCAGACCCACTGCAGCCAGTCTGTAGCATCTGTTTCCTGTAGAACCCTTTCCTGAGAGCAGATATTAACAGATATATGTTTTATACTCAGTGGTGGATTTAGGGATTTTCTGAGTAAGGGGAGGCAGCAGATGGACAAGGAGAGCAGCTGGAGGGGGAGAAGTAGCAGACCAAGGGGAGAGGCAGAGAGGGAGATACCGTGGACAGATGGGGAGAAGCAGCAGATGGAGGGGGAGGGGGAGTGGGAGAGGCAGCAGACAGAGGGGGAAAGGCAGTGGATGGAGGGGGAGAAGCAGCAGATAGAGAGGGAGAAGCAGTGGACAGAGGGGGAGTGGCAGCAGACAAAGAGGGAGAGGCAAAAGACAGAGGGGGAGAGACAGCAGATAGAGGGGGAGAAGCAGCAGATAGAGGGGGGAAGCAGATAGAGGAAGAGAAGCAGCAGATAGAGGGGGGAAGCAGATAGAGGGGGAGAAGCAGCAGATAGAGGGGGGAAGCAGATAGAGGAAGAGAAGCATTAGACGAAAGGTGAGAAGCAGCAGAAGGAGGGGGAGAAGCAGATAGAGGAAGAGACGCATTAGACGAAAGGCGAGAAGCAGCAGAAGGAGGGGGAGAAGCAGCAAATAGAGGGAAAGAGGTAGCAGATAGAGTGGGACAGGTAGCTGAGAGAAGGGGAGAGGCAGCAGACGGAGAGGGAGAAGCAGTAGATGAAGGGGGAGAAGCAGCAGATAGGGGTGAGAAGTAGCAGACAGAGGAGGAGTGGCAGCAGACAGAGAGGGAGAGGCAGATAGAAGGGGGGGGGAGCAGCAAGACGGGAGGGGGGAAGCAGCAGTTAAATTATGCTTCTCTGTAACCCCACATACATACATTAAAAGTGGGTAGTGCTCCACTAATTACGAGGGGCCGGTCTAAACCAAAAATGCCAGGGCCGATTTTTTTGTCCCAGTCCAGCCCTGATATTAGCCATGTATCCGAATGTTTTGGACACTACTATATGTGTGTGTGTGAGTGTACCTGTGGTAATGGTTCCCTCATGGCTCCTGGTCGTTCGACTCTTTGGGACGTCTTCATTCATGTAGATCTCTTCATATGAATCCTTGCTGTCGTCAGAAGCAGTAGATTTGAGCTCTAAAACATTTCCAGTGTTTGCATATATATCTTCATCCATCTCTGGTTCTGTTCTCTTCCGCAACATTTCAGAACAAGTGGAAAAATGAGCAGATTTCAGTTTTAATGAGTTTTAATGAGAATTATTCCTGTTTTAACTGCAGACGACAGTCCTCACAGCCTCCAGCTCTCAGAGTCACCCAGTGTCTGTGCTATTGCACATATAAATATACATATGCTGCATTTAGAACAGGAAGTTAAGTTCTCTGCTAGTTGATACAAACCCCAGAGCATTTTAATAACCCCCCCCCCCCCCCCCTCATGCTATCTGTACTCTTTTGTGTCTCAGCACGTAGATTTTACTGAACATGTTGTAGTGTTTGTGTGTTTTCTCTGTGTAAGAAGTTTAAATCTGGTTTGTCATTAAGGATTTGTGGTCTGTATGGGAGTTTGGGGGATTTTCTTTGTGTTGCGGTTCTGCACCTATGGGTCACGGCCTTTAACAGCATTTACTATCTCTCAATACTGAGTACCTTACAACCCTTTATAATACATTTACTCATATTCACATGGGATTTATGCTGAAGTGTGTGTGTCTAAGTGTGTGTTTCTAGATGGTCATTGTGAGCTCTCTGTGAAAAAACACATTAAAAAAGGAAGTTAAAACCCACAACTTGTGGCAGAGCCGATGGCATGTAGGTTAAAGGCCCGGCTATGGGGTGTCAAACACACTCTGACACACTCAATTTCATTTTCCTTTCACTTCAGACTACAGATAATCTGTACATAATGAGTATATATGAAGATATATATGTTTCTTAATAATTACCAGTCAGTTCTGTTCAATGGTTTAGAGAGCATGAATGTTTTAAAGACACTGTGATAAACTGACTTTTAACATCTACTGAAGATGATGACAGATACAGACAAGGCTGTGAAATGTGTTAGTGTGTGTGTGTGTGAGTCACATGGTAGCTGCATGTGCAAAGAAACATTCGAGGTGTGAATTCAACAAAGCTTACACACTCACTTATTATATCAGCTTAACTTCCCCCCCAACACAGCTCAACTCTTCAGCTCATTAAACAAAACATTATAAAAATACAAAATAGATTTCAGTTTTAGTTTTAGAGTAAATTTACCACAGGTGTCAAAAGTATTGACATTCATTACTTAATAGGTACAGGTCATATTTTGTCACCTCAGTGCCATTAAAAATGTTATTAAAATAAAAATCTGAAAAGTGTGTAGTGGATTAACCAGAGGATTTCTTCATTGCTTGGACACAAACACACACTACCCCCACTTTACGGCCTATAAGGAACCTTCGAACCCAGAACACTCTAAAAAAACCTTGGAGTAATCTTTTTTTCAAACAACCTTAAATTTCAAAATGACATTTACTGACTATTTCTTCACTCAGCCTCGCTCAAGAGCCCTAAATGCGAGTTTAGGGTAAAATTCTGTTTACATTCCTCCAAGTCATAAACTTCGGAGTTAATGTAAACATTTGGAACATTTGCAACACATTTGCAACACCATCACTAGGACGGGACTGCGGATTTAAGAGAGTGTCAAAACTTAATTAATGCCTTGGAAATTGTTAATTCACCAAATATTATACCAATTTAGGGGTTTGTGCCTAGTTATTTCTGCAATCACTTAGAAATAAGATTAATGAAATTAAGAGAAATGTTCTAAGCTTGGAAATTCCATTGACCGTTTGTAAGTGAGACTCTCTGCTCTCTGTTCACCAACCTCCCCCACCGTCGTAAATTCCGATGCCAGCCGCTTATCTACACTCAGCAGAGAAGAGGAATTTCTCACTGAGAAGATTTTGCTTAAAATACATATATATTGACTATATAAAAAAGGTGTTTTATAGAATGTTTACTAGATAATGGTATATGTGTCTGGTATATGGTATATGTGTTTGGATGTGTCCTGATTAAATTCTCCTACACATTCAAGTCTGAATCAACAAGGTTTAACTAGCATTTGATAATTTAGCTTTATTTGGTTATCAGTGGTTTAACCATGTATTATCTTTTAAGTGATTTAATTGGGTTTAAATAATAACATGACTCTTGATCTCTTTCTGACAGAGTACCATCCATCATTGTATTCCTAAGATTATCTTGAGTATTACAAAACTGTTTGTGGGCAAAATATATATATATTACATTTATTGTGATTCAATTGTAAGATTGTTTCCTGAATTTATCCTCACAAACTGGTATGCTGAAGAATGTATTTTGATCCACTGTTTAGTTGAGTTTTCTTTTGGTTTGGTCTATTAGAAAAATAGACCACTAGCTGAAGCATGTTGACCATGTGAGGAGGGGGGGTTTATGGCCCTTTGTGAATCCCCACCAAAGTTTGAAATTGCTCCTAGACCAATCAAAACACAGACATTTGGGCCACAGGGCCAATCATAGCTCAGGGGCCAAACAGGCCACAGAGACTAATAGTTAAACTGGGCAGACACAGTTCAGTTGCCAGTTTAGAGTTTCCAGTTCAGTTCGGAGGAGTTGGAGGAGAAGCAGTTGGAGTTAGAGAAGGAGTGGAAGAAGATGAGTTGAGGAAAACAGTTAGAGGAGAGAGGTTAGGGAGCCCAGAGATGGAGAAAGGATATACTATTAGTGTAGTCATCTTAAGTTAGTTTTCTTAGACTAGTGCATTTAATCTTCAAGTATATTAATATTAGCTATCCTAGTTTAAATAACTAGGCTATTTTATGATCTACAGAGTTCTCCTGCTTGCCAAGATAGTTAATATAGTTCAGTAAACCAACTAGACCAACCGACGGATCACCGAGAGAGTACGCCAGCCGAGCCAGCTCCAGGGAAGGCCTTCCCTGTGCAGAGACTAGAAGCGGGTGTCGTCCAGGTGCGCCGCTGGCCCACAGAGCACCATCTTTACCCTGCGGATGGGTCCACACCGGACCTTCTAGGGGTGCAGGATGTCAGCCGAACAAGAGGTTTAAACAGCGGACCGAACCGATGGGGACCCCCCTTTGTAGACGTCTCAGAGTAAGGCAGTTTGGGTATTTCTCTCAGCAATTGGTGTTTTGGTTGGTCAAGTCTAGTTTGGTTATTGTTCTTAACTCTCTTCGTAGTATAGATTAATTTTTAGTTATTTGGCGAAAGGGATGATCTTTGTAGGCCGTAAAATATCTTACTTATCTACTTATTTTAGTGTTCTCATTTGATTAGTTTGACCTCATTACATTTAGACCCTTATTTAGAAATATTCACTTAATAGTTCTATTAATCTTTATTCCTTTCATACCAGTATTATAACGTGTTTGTTGTTTATTTCTCATTTATCATTCTACACTATGATTTGATATCTAATGGCTACATTTATGACTTTTTAATGAATTATTTACTCATATATGTGTGATTTAATAAATACTTTTATTTTACAAAACCTGTCATTTCAGTGTGTTTTTCTGGATAACTTGGTTATGAAAATTTCTGTCACCTGTAGAAACCACACCCTGAGATGTCTTGTGTTATTAATTAATTTGATTAATTAATTAATTAATTAATTAATCTAATTAAATTAATTTAATAACTGGCGCCCAATTAAAAATATTTCAACATCTCAATTAGCACCAGGTATTAAACCACTGAGCCGCTACAAGTGTGACATGCAAAAGTATTCAGCCTCCCCTTTTCACTTTTTGGAAAGTTGAGTTTGATTTTACTAACCACAACCAGGCCTGATCACTGGGAGACCTGCAGGATCAAGAAATCACTTAAATAGTACCTGTCTGACAACATGAAGCAGATAAAAGGTCTCAAAAAACAACACATTATGCCCTGATGAGAAAACAAACTCGCTGACATCTATCAGTCTGGAAAAGGTTACAAAGTCATTTCTAAGGGCGTTTTCACACCAGCACTATTTGGTCCAGTTAAAACGAACTCTGGCCCGTTTGTAACTTTAGTCCGGTTCGATTGAGCAGGTGTGAAAACAGTAATCGCACTCGGGTGCGGATCAAAAGAACCGGACCGGGACCAGCTAGAGGAAGTGGTCTCGGTCCGGTACCAAACGAACTCTGGAGCGGTTCTCTTGTGGTGAGAACGTGATCCGGTCTCGATCGGATCCAGCTATTAAATATAAGCCATTTATTTGAGCTAAACTGCTGATAAAGGAACTCATTAACTGATTCGGACCAGAGAAACGAACTACAGGTGTGAAAACGCCCTAAAGCTTTGGGACTCCAAAATTCACACGTTGAGTAAAAAACATGGAACACTGGTGAACCTTCCCAGGAGTGGCCAGCCGACCAAAATTATTTCAAAAGGGCATGGACAACTCATCCAGAAGGTCACACACGAACACAGAACAACATTTAAAGAACTGCAAGTCTCACTTTTTTTAGTTAAGGTCAGAGTTGATTATTGAATAATAAGAGAGGGGGACTGGTCGAAAATGGTATCCATGGAGAGGCAAAAAACACTGCTGACCAAACAACAGCAGCAGCAGATACTTTTACAATTAAATATTATACAAACGTTATGTTTAATGTTATATTATTCTCTGTTTCACTCTATTTAAAAGCTCACATTAGCGAGAATATTCATGCGCAAAGTATGATAGTTACCTTGTCAGTGAGCTAGTGAGTTAGCTAGTTACCTACTCAGTGAGCTAGTGAGTAACCTAGCCAGTGAACTAGTGAGTTACATAGTAAGTGTGCTACTCAGTTAGCTACTTACCTACTCTGTGAGCTAGTGAATTATATAGTTACCTATTCAGTGAACTAGTGAGTTACATAGTAAGTGTGCTACTCAGTTAGCTACTTACTTACTCAGTGAGCTAGTGAATTATATAGTTACCTATTCAGTGAACTAGTGAGTTACCTAGCCAGCAAACTAGTGAGTTATCTAGCCAGTGAACTAGTGAGTTAGTTACCTACTCAGTGAGCTAAGTTAGCTAATTACCTAATCGGTAAACTAGTGAGTAACCTATTCAGTGAGCTAGTGAGTTAGCTAGTCAGTGACCTAGTGAATTAGATTGTTACCTAGTCAGTGAACTAGTGAGTTACCTACTCAGTGGGCTAATGAGTTAGCTGGTTACTTACTCAGTGAGCTAGTGAGTTACCTCAGACAGTGAGCTAGTGAGTTACTTAATCAGTGAACTAGTGAGTTAACTTACATAGCCAATGATCTAGAACTAGTGAGTTACATAGTAAGTGTGCTACTCAGTTAGCGACTTACTTACTCAGTGAGCTAGTGACTTAGATAGTTGCCTATTCAGTCAACTAGTGAGTTACCTAGCCAGCAAACTAGTGAGTCATCTAGCAAGTGAACTAGTGAGTTAGTTACATACTCAGTGAGCTATTAAGTTAGCTAATTGCCTCAAAAGTGAGCAAATGAGTTACCTAGTGAGTGAACTAGTGAGTTACCTACTTAGTGAACTAGTAAGAGTTATCTAGTCATTGAGCTAGTGAGTTAGCTAGTTACCTACTTTGTGCATGAATATTTAGCACATCTCGCTAATGTGAGCTTTTAAATGGAGTGAAACAGAGAATAATATAACATTAAGCATAATGTTTGTATAATATTTAATTGTAAAAGTATCTGCTGCTGTTTGCTGGAAGCTGCTGTTCACTCCGTTTTTGGAAGGACGCTTGAAGCTGGCGGGGTGTTTGAGGGCGTGGTCAGTCTCAGAGGAGGGTTCAGGGAACCGTCAGTCCAGAACCAGCTGACCAATGGAAATTCAGGGGGAAGGCCTTCTTCTAAGCCCCGCCCACCCGTGAAAACTGTGCCAAAACTCAGAAGCAAAAATCTGAAGCAGAAGCAAAAGAGAGATTCCAGAAGCAAAAGTCTGTAACAGAAAAATCCCCCAAAAATCCCTAGAAAATTCACAAAAACACATAAATAAAAGCAAAGACTGGCAAAATCCAAACAGAAATAATTTTCAAATAACTGCAAAGAATAATAAAGTAACCAAGTATATTTAAAAATATATATTTGATATATTTTTTTTCTGTTTTGAATTTGCAACATACACTTTTTGCTTTTGATTCTTAACATTTTGATTGCGGATTTTATTTTTTTGCGTAAAACTTTTGGCACAAAATTCACTCCATACATAAAAGCAATAGCAGTGTGATGCAAGTATATGCAAATATAACAGGGTTCTAAAATAAAATGATTGTAAATAGGCTTGAAAAAAAAAAAAAACAAATTTTAACACTTAAACACTTTAATAATCAATACATGCATTTTTTACAGATTTTATACAGCATTTTCAGTAACTTATCTATGTTATTGTGAATCACAAATTAACGCCTATGACTCATGAATATAGATGGATTGATACTTCTGAAAATGCTCATAACTTTTGAAAACTGTTTGAAAATTGTAATATTTGAGATTGCTTATTTCATGTAAATGAATGCTAAGAATGTAATATTTACTCATTCAGTTATTCAGCCTTAGTTAAGAGCTCTCTCACAGATCCCGACTACAGGGTGTTGACAGGGGAAATCATTCCAAACTAATATATCAGATTTAGCTCTCTGAAAGTTGGTTATAGCACAGTCTTCATCTCCTCCATAATCATTGGGTTCTCCCGTCCACCAGAACCTGAAACACACAGAATCAGAGTGTTTCATATTTAAGGGATACAGTGAAGATCTGCATCATGATTAGAGTTCAGTTCAGTGTTTCTTACTGAATGGTCAGTGGGGAGCCGTCCACCCATTTCCAGACCCCCTCTGTTTGTTGGTCTGTCAGACCAATCCAAGCTTCAGTTCTGCCGAATTCGTTATTGAAGAACTCCTGAAATTCAAAACATTGACATAAAAAATAAAGTGAAAACTACTAATTAATCTCTCTTATTCTCTTTCTCTCTTAATGCAAATGAAATGAATGCATTGTTTTATTTTCTGAATTAAGACAATGTGCACCATTACTCTGAGAGACAAATGCTGGTTGACTAAATTGACTAAATAGTAGATGCATCACCCAGCAGAAGGAGTGTAAATCTAATGAAGGTTAATCTACAGCTACAGTAGATACAGACATCACCAGTGTTACTTGTTGTACCATGCATGAAGGTGAAAATGAATTTCGGTGCAACACTGAAATTCTTTTTTCTTTTTCGACTGCTTCACAGGTGATGGATGTGTGTCAGATGTCAGTGTGTTGTCAATTTGGTGAGGTACTTTTATAGGTGATGTATTGAATACTGACTTTTTGCCAGAAGCTGCAGATTTGTCACACAGCAGAATGAGTGTAACAGATCGTTCTCTGATTCTTTTTATTAGTTTATGAATGAGAGTTAATCTACAATTACAGTAGATACAGGAATCTACTGTAATTTGTTGTATCTGTGCTGCTGTGTGCCGCACATGAAGGGGATTCATATTTTGCAGCAACAAACTGTATTCTTTTTCTATTGTTTAATAGGTGACAACAACCTGCCTTGCCTTCTCGTTATTGGTCCAGGAATCATCAACAAACTGAAACATGGTGTGGAACAGCTCACTTACATGTTCCTCTCTGCTGTTGATGATCAGAAGGTCTGCTTGTTTATTCCTGCAGTCTGTCCTGCTATCGCTCCAGCTCTTCTTCTCAGTGGAGATGTAGTAAATACTGGATTTAAAGTACTTCCATTCTGGTTTACAGATCTTCACTTTAAAAAAGAAAAAAGAAAAAAAGATGGTGACGTGTCTGTTTTATCTCCATGCCAAAATCAGTAATATTCTGTTACTTTCGTAATTTTGTCACCTTACAACTACAAATGGAAATGTATTTTATTGAGATTTTAAGTGATAAACCAACACAAAGTAGCATATAATTGTAAAGTGAAATTAAATGCCCTCAGAAGTCACTAATTTAGTTAATTAGTTAGTTCATTCACTTTACCAGCCTTAAGCTATTATATTATATATTATATGTATAATCTTATATCTGTACTTGCTGTCATTTTTGGGAAGGAGAGTATCATAATTTCAATTCTCTGTCCTGTACATATGCAGTATTGACAATAAAACTACCTGACTTGACTTGACTTGACTTAATTGATTCCAGCTGTGTTAGTCTCAGTATAAATATATAGATATATCCACCTAAACTAACAGAGGTCAAAGAGCTCTGGAGGAGCTGCAGAAATCCACAGCTCAGGTGGGAGAGTCTATCCATAGGATAACTACAAGTGCACTCTACAAATCTGGCCTTTATGGATGAGTGGCAAAATAAATCATTGATGAAAGAAAGACATGAGAAGAGCCTTTGAAGTTTTGCCACAAGCCATGTATTTTTGATCAAACTACAAAGCGCAGGGTGTGTCACCCTGAACACACCACCCCCACTGTGAAACTATTGCTGCGGGGATGCATTTCTTCAGCAGGGACAAGGAATGTGGTAAAACGTCTAGCAACCACTTAGCAAATCCTTAGCAACCACCTGGAATACAAAATGAACTGTCTAGCAATCACCAGGGATACCATAGCAACACATTAGCATTTTTTAAAATAACTATAACTAATTTCAAATATTCACTCACTCAGTCCTGAAAAAGCCTTCTGGAGTTCTTCTTTTTCTTTCTGTAACTGTTTTTTCTCTGCCGTCTGCTGGGTGTTACTGGTCTGTAACTGGTCTCTCTCTGCAGTCAGGTTGTTGTAACTGGTCTGTAACTGGTCTCTTTCTGCAGTCAGGTTGGTGTAACTGGTCTGTAACTGGTCTCTCTCTGCAGTCAGGTGGTTGAACTGGATCCACAGCACTGTGATGGCAGTCAGCAGGAGAACACACAGCAGACCCAGAAACACTGCAGCCAGTCTGTAGCATCTGTTTCCTGTAGAACCCTTTCCTGAGAGCAGATATTAACAGATATATGTTTTATACTCAGTGGTGGATTTAGGGATTTTCTGAGTAAGGGGCCACAATATTCATAGAGGGGCCAAGTATTATTTCACCAGGCAAACCTTGTTTAACACACACACACACAAACACACCCAGTAAATCTGAAATCAAAATTCCTTCCAACAAACAGAGGTGGAGAGGCAGAAGATAGTGGGGAGAAGTAGCATCTGGAAGGGGAGAGGCAGTGGACAGAGAGGAAATGGGAGAGGCAGCAGACGGACAAGGAGAAGCAGCAGCTGGAGGGGGAGAAGTAGCAGACCAAGGGGAGAGGCAGAGAGGGAGACACCGTGGACAGATGGAGGGGGAGTGGGAGAGGCAGCAGACAGAGGGGGAAAGGCAGTGGATGGAGGGGGAGAAGCAGCAGACAGAGAGGGAGAGTCAGAAGATAGTGGGAGGGGGAGAAGCAGATAGAGGGGGTGAAGCAGCAGAAGGAGGGGGAGAAGCAGTAAATAGAGGGAAAGAGGTAGCAGATAGAGCGGGACAGGTAGCTGTTAGAAGGGGAGAGGCAGCAGATGAAAGGGGAGAGGCAGCAGATGGGGGGGGGAGCAGCAGACGGAGAGGGAGAAGCAGTAGATGGAGGTGGAGAAGCAGCAGGTAGGGGTGAGAAGTAGCAGACAAAGGGGGAGTGGCAGCATGCTTCTCTGTAACCCCACATACATAAATTAAAAGTGGGTAGCCGGTCTAAACCAAAAATGTCCCAGTCCAGCCCTGATAGCAACCATGTATCCGAATGTTTTGGACACTACTCTATTACCCAAAGTTTAGTTTTTGGACTTTAGCATTTAGCCACTTGTTAACAGCATAGCAACCACTTTTCACAGTTTTCAGACAGAAACAGCTTAGCAAGCATTTTAATTTAATCTGCACAAAATGAACTGTAAAAATCTCCTTTCAAATTTTACATGCATTTTTACATGTACATAGACAAAATATTCTCAAACACACATGTGAGAAAATCTAGCATTTTATTCCTTTTTTTTTATCTTTTTATATTTTGATCAAATACTGTCAGTTCTAAACATGTGTGCCTGTGAGTGTACCTGTGGTAATTGTTCCCTTATGGCTCCTGGTTGTACGAGTCTCTGGGACGTTTTCATTCATGTAGATCTCTTCATATGAATCCTTGCTGTCGTCAGAAGCAGTAGATTTGAGCTCTAAAACATTTCCAGTGTTTGCATATATATCTTCATCCGTCTCTGGTTCTGTTCTCTTCCGCAACATTTCAGAACAAGTGGAAAAATAATCAGATTTAAATTTTAATGAGAATTATTCCTGTTTTAACTGCAGACGACAGTCCTCACAGATTCCAGCTCTCAGACTCACCCAGTGTCTGTGGTATTGCATATATACATATACATATGCTGCGTTTAGAACAGGAAGTTAAGTTCTTGCTAGTTGATACAAACCCCAGAGCATTTTAATAAGCCCTCCTCATGCTATCTGTACTCTTTTGTGTCTCAGCACGTAGATTTTACTGAACATGTTGTAGTGTTTGTGTGTTTTCTTTGTGTAAGAAGTTTAAATCTGGTTCGTCATTAAGGATTTGTGGTCTGTATGTGAGTGTGGGGGATTTTCTTTGTGTTGCGGTTCTGCACCTATGGGTCACGGCCTTTAACAGCATTTACTATCTCTCAATACTGAGTACCTTACAACCCTTTATAATACATTTACTCATATTCACATGGGATTTATGCTGAAGTGTGTGTGTCTAAGTGTGTGTTTCTAGATGGTCATTGTGAGCTCTCTTTGAAAAAACACATTAAAAAAGGAAGTTAAAACCCACAACTTGTGGCAGAGCCGATGGCATGGCACACTCAATTTCATTTTCCTTTCACTTCAGACTACAGATTTTCTGTACATACTGAGTATATATGAAGATATATATTTTTCTTTATAATTACCAGTCAGTTCTGTTCAATGGTTTAGAGAGCATGAATGTTTTAAAGACACTGTGATAAACTGACTTTTAACATCTACTGAGGAAGACAGATTTTGACAGATACAGACAAGGCTATGAAATGTGTTAGTGTGTGTGTGTGAGTTTGCATGAGTGTGTGAGTCACCCAGCAGCTCTGAACCGGCTTTTCAGAAAGCATCTCAGAACAAAGATGATTCTGAAATAGTCGAAGCTAAAAACACAGTTTTAGAAACAATGGCAACTTTAATATAAAAGACAGGTTTAGTTCATAATTAGCATTTAATAATTAGGATTGATATTGTAATGTTGTTACAAGTATAGAAAATAAGACAAAAATAGATAAAATAGAGATTAACAGCAGAATTAAAATAAAACCTTCAAATAGCCCAACATTAACAGTGGTGTGTATTCACTTTAATAGTAAGTAGCTATAGCTATATTTAAGCTAAAGTAGATAATGGAAGCAAAAGAGACTATTATTTGGTTATTTGTGAAACACGAACAGAATTAACCAGTCAATAAAAACATAACGCAACTTATGACCACAAGCCCCATAAAAAGCAATAGCAGTGTGATGCAAGTATATGCAAATATAACAAAAAATAAAAAATAAAAGGATTGTACATAGGCTTGAAAAAAACTAATTGTAAAACCTAAACATTTATATAATACATAATCAATACATGCATTTTTTTTTACAGATTTTATACAGCATTTTCAGTAACTTATCTATGTTAATGTAAATCTTTTTACATTTCTGCGGACGTCCTAGGCTTGTAGGCTCTATTTGGGTCTATTGAGTAGCTTCCTCTCTGCTAAAGAAATCTCACTAGCTCTATTTTTCCCAGTTTTTGTTCCTTTCAGAATGAGCCATTAAAGGGCTCATTTAAGGACACTTTTATGCAAACAAGCTTTTCTGGGCATGCTTCATGTGTACACTGAGTGGTTACCACAGGTTACTGTTGGCGTATGCTAAATGAAAAACTGTGACAGAAACACAAAACTCATTTGTATTTGAAAGTGCTTACTTATCTCCCTTATCTGCCGATTTGCTACAAACAGTAGGTACAGATCCCTCCTTCACATGAAGTCTGCTGGCTAATCCTGCTGTTTACTGTCTGAGGTTCTCCACCAGCAGACGGAAACGACGTATCTTCTAATGATCTGGTGGATGGGGCTCTGTTGAGGTTTGACGGGTGAGAGGTAGTGCCAGGTTGGTTCTATGCAGGTTTCCTTATTGTGACGTCACAATAAGGAAGCATCCAAACGACTCAAAGAAGCTAATGATTCCTGACACCAAACTCTTTCAGCTAATTTACACAAAAACAACGCAAAAAGAGAGTTTTGCATATGTCCCTTTTAAAATGCATTTCGGACAACAGCATGCCACTAATCACAAGCTAACGCCTATGACTCATGAATATAGATGCATTGATACTTCTAAAAATGCTAAAAATGCATAACTGTTGAAAACAAATTGAAATATTTGAGATTGTTTATTACATGCGAATGAATGCTAAGAATGTAATATTTACTCATTCAGTTATTCAGCCTTAGTTAAGGGCTCTCTCACAGATCCCGACTAAGGGTTGATGACAGGAGTAATCAGCCCAAACTGATAAATAAGATTGAGCTCTCTGAAAGCTGGTTATAGCACAGTCTTCATTTCCATGACTACTAGGTTCTCCTTGAGCCCAGAACCTGAAACACACAGAATCAGAGTGTTCACTATTTCACATCTAGATCTTCAGAAAGCTACATTGAAGAACTGCATCATGATCAGAGATCAGTTTCTCTTACGTAACGGTCGGTGCTGAGCCGTCCACCCATTTCCAGACCCCCTCTGTTCCTTCATCAGTCAGACCAATCCAAGCTTCAGTACTGCCAAATTCTTTCTTGAAGAACTCCTTAAGTCCAGAACATTGAAATAATAAGCAAAAAAAACCTACAACAACATCTCTCTCTCATTCTCTCTCTTTTAAATGCAAATTAAATTAATGCAAATTTTATTTTCTGAATTGAGACAATGTGCACCATTAGTCGGAGAGACGCATGTTCAGTCCAGCTCAGCTCATGTCCAGAACATGTGTTGCCTCTCATCTGATTCTTGCATTCATTAACCACAGAGTATAACAACAAACCCAACTACACTCAACTGCATCCTCCATGTACATACATCATACTAGAGCAGGGGTGTCCAAACTTTTTTTGTTGGGGACAGAAGGAGAAATATATTTGAAATCACGGGCCACAGACTCTATAATGAAACAAATAATGAAATATACCACTTTAAATATTACATTTTTCCTGATTATTTCATTTACACACCATTTTACTTGACTTACTACCTTTATTTTTGACAGTGTTGTTTAAACTAAGATTTTTCAAACTGATGTTTAATTTCATGATGTCTCTTAATATTAAACTCCTTAATTACGGCAACTTTTAGACTCTTTGGCCCCGTTTTTCTGCGCTAGAAATGAGCACTCTCTCCACTTTTAGACTCTTTGGCCCGTTTTTCTGCGCTAGAAATGAGCACTTTCTCCGCTTTTAGACTCTTTGGCCCGTTTTTCTGCGCTACAAATGCGCACTCTCTCCACTTTTAGACTCTTTGGCCCGTTTTTCTGTGCTAGAAATGCGCACTCTCTCCGCTTTTAGACTCTTTGGCCCGTTTTTCTGCGCTAGAAATGAGCACTCTCTCCACTTTTAGACTCTTTGGCCTGTTTTTTCTGCGCTAGAAATGCGCACCCTCTCCGCTTTTAGACTCTTTGTCCTGTTTTTTCTGCGCTAGAAATGCGCACCCTCTCCGCTTTTAGACTCTTTGTCCTGTTTTTTCTGCGCTAGAAATGCACACTCTCTCCAATTTTAGACTCTTTGCCTTGTTTGTCTGCGCTAGAAATGCGCACCCTCTCTGCTTTTAGACTCTTTGGCCCGTTTTTCTGCGCTAGAAATGTGCACCCTATCTGCTTTTAGACTCTTTGGCCCGTTTTTCTGCGCTAGAAATGCGCTTAACAGCGGGCCAACTGTACTAGAGCATCAATTACTTTACTTCTCTCCATTTCAAGGATTTACACCAGGAACATACACAGACTCAAACTCGCAGGTTTATCTAATCCTAGTACCTATTTTATTGTCCCTCAGACAATACCGTCTACTAAATCTAAGGCTGTGACTGAAATTGTTCCTTACTACACCCATGCTCCTCCATGCACAGACACTATAGAATATTGTCTGATATGTCGGGTGTCCAAACTTTTTACCAATAGCTTGTTTATCCGGCAGCTCCTCCATAAACACAGAGTACTGGAGAGCAATGCAGAGAAGGGGTTCAGATTTAGCTGATGTGTGGGACGGAATTCATTCCTACAGGGGAAATTTGTGCTCCTCATCTTCGTGACTTTCAACCTCGCACTCGCCTCCACCCCATCACCACCCTCATCTTAATCACTCACCTAGCTGCGGGGGAGGGAGGGGACCTGGCTTGAGAACCGTCTCAAGCTGTTCTGAACTGAAGTAACAACATCACAGTTCCCCTCCCTGCATTGTGTAGGCGGGGTTCATTATAGCAAAAAAGAGGATGTGAAAGAAGCATGAAGAATATATATGGAACAGAAGAAGTGAATCTTATTATCATGCAGAATGCTGTGAATTAGAGGAAGTATCTAAAAATCTATATGTCACAGCCTAAGACCTTGGAGCAGTTCCTAATCCAGCTTAAGTTTTTTGGGGGGCTGGCTTTCTACTCCAAACAGTAAATCACTGAATTGTGAAGTCTCAAAAAACATATCCTCAAATGCTACTGACGTCTACGTGTTCTACTACCCTTCTTATGACTGGTTTCACATTTTTTTAGATGGTGTTTCAAATCCTGCCTTTTTAAGAGAATACAACTTTCTTCAAATGCATGTGCATTAATCAGCAGAATGACTGTAACAAATAAGGGTTATTCTACAGTTACAGATGTACTCTAACCTGTTGTACCCGTAGTTGTGTGCGATGCACATGTGCATGTGAAGGGCAGTTGAATTGTGGTGCAATTTAGTTTTTTTTTCTTCTTCTATTGTTTACTGTTTACAATTGCCTGCCTCAGCTTCCTGTGATTAATCGAAAAGTCCAAACACATCTAAAAAAACAAAAACTGAAACTTGATGTAGAGCACCTTACACACCTATTTTGATTAGAACCAACCAGAAAAAAGGACCAGACCAAACAAGCTAGTTCTGAAAGCCTCACTGCAACCCCCAAAACATTAGTATTCTCTTACCTGTTCCTCTCTGCTGTTTATGATCAGAAGATCTGCTCCTCTCGTTCTGCAGTCCCTTCTGCTGTCATTCCAGCTCTTCGTCTCATTGGAGATGTAGTAAATACTGGATTTAAAGTGCTTCAGTCTACCAAGCCTCACTTTTAAAAGACAAAAAGGCCAGAATGAAAGATAGTTATGTGTCTGTTCAATCTCCATGCCTAAAGCAGAAATTACTGTTTGTTACATCTAACAAGAGGGCGAGGGGACTGGTCATGTTCCAAACCTTAAATGCAGTACAAAACAACTAGCTTTACAACTACAGCAGTTGTAAAGTGATTCAATGGAATAGTTGGTTGAGGATAAGGACGAGCAATAGATGAATAGTTGGGTCAGGATAAAGGAGAGGAATAGTTGGGTCAGGATAAGAGAGAGGTATAGTTGGGTCAGGATAAGGAAGAGGAATAGTTGGGTCAGGGTAAGGAAAAGGAATAGTTGGGTTAGGGTAAGGAAGAGGAATAGTTGGGTCAGGATAAGGAAGAGGAATAGTTGGGTCAGGGTAAGGAAAAGGAATAGTTGGGTCAGAATAAGGAAGAGGAATAGTTGGCTCAGTTTAAGGAAGAGGAATAGTTGGGTCAGGGTAAGGAGGAGAAAAAGTTGGGTTAGGGTAAAGAAGAGGAATAGTTGGGTCAGGATAAGGAAGAGGAATAGTTGGGTCAGAATAAGGAAAGGAATCTATACATGAATCTATCCATTCATCCATCTACAACCACATAGGATACCACAACACTATAGTAAACCACTTGGCAATGCCTTAGAAATCACACAGCATACCACTCAGCAGAAAAACCACTCAGCACAAATTTTGCAACCACCAGGAGTATCATATCAGTCACCTAGCAACACCATAGCAATCACTTGGGATGCCACACCCTATCAACCAATTAGAATACCACAACAACTGCCTAGGAACTGCTTAGTAACTATATGGCATATGATAGCAACCACCACAAAAATACAACAGAATCCACTTGGGATACCACAGGATTTGCCTGGCAACCGACTGGAATACAACATTACCACACAAGGTGGACACTTTAGAAAGATTTCAACATCACTGACACTGTCAAATATTACTAAAATAAAATGGGTTTAATTTAAAAAGCTTTTTAGGGTGTAACAATTCTTTCAAATATTTTAAACATTTACTCACTCAGCTCCGAAAGCACCTTCTGGGACTTGTCTCTCTCTGCAGCCAGGTTGGTGTAACTGGTCTGTAACTGGTCTCGCTCTGCAGTCAGATTGGTGTAACTGGTCTGTAACTGGTCTCTCTCTGCAGTCAGGTTGGTGTAACTGGTCTGTAACTGGTCTTTCTCTGCAGTCAAGTTGGTGTTACTGGTCTGTAACTGGGCAATCTCTGCAGTGAACATGAACCACAGTAGTATGATGGCAGTCAGCAGGAGAACACACAGCAGACCCAGAAGCACTGCAGCCAGTCTGTAGCGTCTGCTTCCTGCAGATCCCTTTCCTGAAACCAGATATGAACAGATATATGTATTATACTTACAACAGTTTACACTTTATAATGAATAATAATGTTGATTTATATGATAAACAATACAATACAGATGCGTTTTGGTTTGTAAACCAAAACACCTTTATTATCAGCTACTGTAAATATGTGTAAATATACCTGTGGTTCCCTTATGGCTCCTGGTTGTACGAGTATCTGGGACGTCTTCATCCATGTCAATCTCTTCGTATGAATCATTGCTGTCATCAGAAGCAGTAGATTTGAGCTCTAAAACATTTCCAGTGTTTGCATATATATCTTCATCCATCTCTGGTTCTGTTCTTATCCGCAACATCTCAGAACAAGTCAGAACAAGCGCGAGTCACCCAGTGTCTGTGCTATTGAATATATATATATGCACTGCTGCTCTCGGGACAGGAAGTTGAGTTAGTCTCAGCAGATAAATTTCACTGAACATGTTGTAGTGTGTGTGTGTTCTCTGTGTAAGAAGTTTAAATCTGGTTCACCATTAAGGATCTGGGGTCTGTATGTGAGTTTGGGGGATTTGTTTGTGTTGCTGGTTTGCATCTGAGGGTCATGACCTTTATCATCATTTACTATCTCTCAATACTGAGTACTCACAGGGGATTTCTGCTGGTGTGTGTTTGTGTGTCTGTTTCTTCTGTTTCAGATGGTCATTAATGGCTGTGAACTCTCTGTAAAAACCCACAGTAAACAGGAAGTTAAGACCCACAACTTGTGGCAGAGCTGGTGGTATGTAGGTTAAAGGTCCAGCTGTGTGGTGTCAAGCACACTCTAAGACACTCAAACAGTAGTTTCCATGTAAATGTTAGGTGTTAGTCTAACTCCTGAAAAACAACCATACTAACCATATTAATAATAATAATAATAATCCCACTCTACCAAAGTGAAGATATAATAAGGGCACAGGTGTCAGGGTGTAGGACCATAGCAGTGCATCTGTGTGAGCATAAAAGAGTTCAGTAAACATCCACACCTGTGTACATTGTGAGGTGTTATCTTGTGAGTGAGGTTAAAGACTGGCAACATGAATTAGTTCAGAGTTTCAGTGTGGTCTCCTAGTGGAAGCTTGATGGATAGTGCATCCCATTCACAGATTTTTGCTGCCATGTGGGTGGTCATTACTATGTGCAGTGGTTTCTGGATAGAATTGTCTGTGCAAACAGCCAAGCGACTACAATCACAACCACAATCAGTGCAGGAGACCCAACACATGTGCCACAGGTTCTACGGGACATTGTGAAAGTCACAGGACACAATACTAATTTCTTGTCCAATCACCAGCTTCCACATACCTTCAAACACACCTACGTACACACCTGTTTTGCTGCTTGCAGTTGCTGATGTTGCGTCTTTTCCCTCCATTATTCCCACCACCACCACCAGGCTGGTCATGTCTGGTTGGCTCCGCCCCTGCCTTGAACATTTATGGCCGGATCTTTAAGGGTTCCTGATCCAATGACGGGGACTTTAAAATCAATGACTTTTAATTCAGACATTGTTTTTTTGTCTATATGTTAAGATTTTGTCAAAATTTCCTTTGGAAAGTATTCTGGTATAAGTGTGTTTGTATGATTAGACCTTATGTTCCAAGAGGCTTTTATCAGCGTAGTTTCTAGAGTTTTATCCTGGAGTTTTTCCACTGTTTCAGATATCTGAAGGAAACTCCAGCACTGAAGAAACACTACTGCTCAGATAGTTACCAGTCAGGATTGTGTACTGGTTTTAAGAACCTGAGTGTGTTAAAGACGCTGTAATAAACTGATCCTTAACATTTTTAGCTTCATCTATCTTCCCATTAACTTTGACTAGCTTCCCTGTCCCTTCTGCAGAAAAGAATCCCTACAGCATGATGCTGCCACCACCATGTTTTACAGTAGGAATGTTGTGTTCAGAGTGATGAGCAGTGTTACTTTTCTACCACACATAGCACTTGGCATTTAGGTAAAAAATTCAATCTCCAGGCGTTAAGTGTGTGCTAAGGACACTGCGATAAACTGACCTCTCAACTGAAGAAGAGAGATTTTGACAGATACGGACGAGGCTGTGAAATGTGTGTGCGTGTGAGTTGTGCATGAGTGTGTACATGTGTGAGTCACATGATAACTCTATGTGAAGAAAGGTTTGAAAACATCAAAGCACATTCCTCCTTATGTGAACTATTCCTCCTTATGTCAATTTTTAACCAAGTTGTTGGACGAGAAGGCCTGGCTCCCTGTCTCTTCATCTAAATGGTGTTCTACAAACGCTCTAAGAACACTGCGATAAACTGACCTTTCACACCTACTGAAGAAGAGAGATTTTGACAGCTACAGACAAGGCTGTGAAATGTGTGTGTGTGTGTGTGTGCGTGTGAGTCACATGGTAGCTGCATGTGCAGAGAAACATTCGAGGTGTGAATTCAACAAAGCACGCACTCACTTAATATATCAGCTAAAGTCCCCCAACACAGCGCAACTCTTCAGCTCATTAAACAAAACACTATAAAAATACAAAATAGATTTCAGTTTTAGTTTTAGAGTAAATTTACCACAGGTGTCAAAGGTACTACTGACATGTATTACTTAATAGGTAGAAATATAGAAACTAATTTTAAAAAATACAGTGGCTTGCAAAAGTTAAACTTCAATCTTTTCACATTTTGTCACCTTACAACTACAAACTTAACTGTATTTCATAGCCAATCAATTTTTTTATCAAATAAAAATCTGAAAAGTGTGACTTGCAAAGGTGTTCAGCCCCTCTTTACACTTTTTGGAAAGTTGAGTTTGATTTTACTAACCACAACCAGGCCTGATCACTGGGAGACCTGCAGAATCAAGAAATCACTTAAATAAAACCTGTCAGGCAACATGAAGCAGATAAAAGATCTCAAAAAACAACACATTATGCCCCAAAGAGAAAACAAACTCATCAGTCTGGAAAAGGTTACAAAGTCATTTCTAAAGCTTTGGGACTCCAGAGAACCACAGTGAGAGCTATTATTCACACATTGAGTAAAAAACATGGACACTGGTGAACCTTCCCAGGAGTTACCGGCCGACCAAAATTATTTCAAAAGGGCATGAACAACTCATCCAGGAAGTCACAAACAAAAGAACTCAGAACAACATTTAAAGAACAGCAGGCCTCACCTGCTTCAGTAAAGGTCAGTGTTTATGATTCAATAATAAGAAAGAGATTGGGTAAAAAACTGGGTTCCAAGGCAAAAAACACTGCTCACCAAAAAGGGTTGTAAAATAAAAGGACTGTAAATAGGCTTGAAAAAACACATTTTAACACTTAAACACTTACATTACACTTACACAACACTTACAATACATAATCAATACATGCATTTTGACAGATTTTATACAGCATTTTCAGTAACTTATCTATGTTAATGTAAATCTTTTTAAATTTCTGGGGACGTCCTAGGCTAGTAGACTCTATTTGGGTCTATTGAGTAGCTTTCTCTCTGCTAAAGAAATCTCACCAGCTCTATTTTTCCCAATTTCAGTTCCTTTCAGAATGATCTATTTAAGGGCTCATTTAAGGACACTTTTATGCAAACAAGCTTTTCTGGGCATGCTTCATGTGTACACTGAGTGGTTACCACAGGTTACTGTTGGCGTATGCTAAATGAAAAACTGTGACAGAAACACAAAACTCATTTGTATTTGAAAGTGCTTACTTATCTCCCTTATCTGCCGATTTGCTACAAACAGTAGGTACAGATCCCTCCTTCACATGAAGTCTGCTGGCTAATCCTGCTGTTGACTGTCTGCGGTTCTCCACCAGCAGACGGAAATTACGTATCTTCTAATGATCTGGTGGATGGGGCTCTGTTGAGGTTTGACGGGTGAGAGGTAGTGCCAGATTGGTTCTATGCAGGTTTCCTTATTGTGACATCACAATAAGGGAGCATCCAAACGACTCAAAGAAGCAAATTCCTGACCCCAAACTCTTTCAGCTGATTTACACAAAAAAAAAAACGCAAAAAGTGAGTTTTTGCATATGTCCCTTTTAAAAATGTATTTCTGACAACAGCATGCCACTAATCACAAGCTAATGCCTATGACTCATGAATATAGATGCATTGATACTTCTGAAAATGCTCTTAATGTTTGAAAACAAATTGTAATATTTGAGATTGTTTAATACATGCAAATGAATGCTAAGAATGTAATATTTACTCATTCAGTTATTCAGCCTTAGCTCTCTCACAGATCCTAACTACAGGGTGTTGACAGGGGTAATCAGCCCAAACTGATAAATTAGATTTAGCTTTCTGGAAGTTGGTTATAGCACAGTCCTCATTTCCTTCATAATCATTAGGTTCTTCCGTCCACCAGAACCTGAAACACACAGAATCAGAGTGTTCAATATTTGAGAGCTACAGGGAAGAACGGCATCATGATCAGAGCTCAGTTAAGTGTCTCTTACTTAATGGTCAGCGGGGAGTCGTCCACCCATTTCCAGACCCCCTCTGTTTGGCGATCCGTCAGACCAATCCAAGCTTCAGTACTGCCTAATTCTTTCTTGAAGAACTCCTGAAATCCAAAACATTAGGACAAATTTATATCTCCCTCATTCTCTCTCTCTTTTAATGCATATGAAATGATGCAATGTTTTCTTTTGTGAATTGAGACAATGTGCACCATTAGTCTAGGAGACACATGTTGGTTGCTTTGTGAACTGCCAGTCAATTAAGATTGTCTGTGAACCAGCCACCTCCAGTTTGGTGTCATACGAGAATCCTGGACTTTTACGGACTTGTAACTGTATCTTATTTAGTATTCTGTTTGTGCTCAGACAATGTTCAGGTTAGAGTACGGAGGTCTCGTGGTGAATGTTTCAAGGCTGTGAAGTGATACACTGCCCCATCTTTTGTAGTGATGATCTGAGGAGCCATCGCATACAACAGTCTGTTACCCATAGAAGTGATATGAGGGAAACTAACGGTGCGTGTCCACTGGCACTTAAGCCCCAACGTATCCCATTTATTTAAATGGAGAGAACGGCCTCATGCCGCGGTGCATGCTGGGTTGCGTTGCGTTAAGCGCAGCCCCACCCTCTGCTCCCTATTACGCTCATGCTCCTCCATGCACAGACTCTAGAACATTGTCTGACATATGGGGTGTCCAAACTTTTAACCAATAGCTGGTGTATCCAGCAGCTCCTCCATAAACACAGCGTACTGTAGAGCAACACAGATTAACCTGTTGTACCCGTAGTTGTGGGCGATGCACATGTGCATGTGAAGGGGAGCGCAAAACTGGTTCTTATTCTTCTTCTATTGTTTACTGTTCACAATGGTCTGTCTTAACTTCCTGACTGAAAAGTCTAAAACAACGTAAAATGAAAACACACTGCAAACAAACTGAAACACTATTATTCTCTTACCTGTTCCTCTCTGCTGTTTATGATCAGAAGGTCTGCTCCTCTCTCTCTACAGTCCGTCCTGCTTTCACTCCAGCTCATCTTCCCAGTGGAGACGTAGTAAATACTGGATTTAAAGTACTTCAGTCTACCAAACCTCACTTTTAAAAAACAAAACAGGACAGAATGAAAGAAGGTGACATGTCTGTTCAATCTCCATGCATAAACCAGAAATTTCTGTTTGTAACTGAGGACAGGGGAGGAGTCTGGTCATGTTCCAAACCTTAAATGCAGTATAAAACAACTAAATCTACAACTATAGCAGGTGTAAAGCGATTCAAACTGATACACAATTTTAAGGTACAGATTATTAAGAATAAGTAATAGGCTATGATAAGCCAACCACAACTGGTGGTGGTCTTAGGATGAGACATATTCAGGTGCTATCAATCACATGGACACATAAAAAAAAAATATTTTTTGACTAAGTTAGGCTAGTGTAGCTATAGGAGAAAAGACACAGAAAATGAATAATGCCAGAATAAAGAAGAGGAATACTTGGAAAAGGATAAGGTGGAGCAATAGTTGGCCAGGATAAGGAAGAGGAATAGTTGGGTCAGGATAAGGGAGAGGAATAGTTGGGTCAGGATAAGGGAGAGGAATAGTTGGGTCAGGATAAGGGAGAGGAATAGTTGGGTCAGTTTAAGGAAGAGGAATAGTTGGCTTAGTGTAAGGAAGAGGAATAATTGGGTCAGGATAAGGAAGAGAAATAGTTAGGTCAGGATAAAGAAGAGGAATAGTTGGGTCAGGATAAGGAAGATGAATAGTTGGGTCAGGATAGGGAAGAGGAATAGTTAGGTCTGGATAAGGAAGAGGAATAGTTGGGTCAGGGTAAGGAAGAGGAATAGTTGGGTCAGGATAAGGAAGAGGAATAGTTGTGACAGTTTAATGAAGAGGAATAGTTGGCTCAGTTTAAGGAACAGGAATAATTGTGTCAGGATAAATAAGAGGAATAGTGGTCTCAGTGTAAGGAAGAGGAACAGTTGGGTCAGAATAAGAAAGATGAGTAGTTGGGTCAGGATAAGGAAGAGGAACAGTTGGGTCAGGATAAGGAAGAGGAATAGTTGGGTCAGGATAAGGAAGAGGAAAAGTTATGTCAGGATAAGAAAAAACAATACTTGTGGCAGGATAAGGAAGAGAAATACTTGGGTCAGCGTAAGGAAGAGGAATAGTTGGGTCAGGATAAGGAAGATGAATAGTTGGGTCAGGATAGGGAAGAGGAATAGTTAGGTCTGGATAAGGAAGAGGAATAGTTGGGTCAGGATAAGGAAGTGGTATAGTTGGGTCAGGGTAAGATAGAGGAATAGTTGGGTCAGGATAAGAGAGAGGAATTGTTGGGTCAGGATAAGGGAGAGGAATAGTTGGGCCAAGATAAGGAAGATGAATAGTTGGGTCAGGATAAGGAAGAGGAATAGTTGGGTCAGGATAAGGAAGAGGAATAGTTGGGTCAGGATAAGGAAGAGGAATAGTTGGGTCAGGATAAGGAAGAGGAATAGTTGGGTCAGGGTAAGGAAGAGGAATAGTTGGGTCAGGATAAGGAAGAGGAATAGTTGGGATAGGACAAGGAAATGAATCTATTCATCAATTCATACATTCGTCCGTCTACAACCACATAGGATACCAAGAATACCATAAAAACCACTCAGCACAAACTTAGCAAGAATATCATACCAGTCACGTAGCAGTCACCTAGCAACACCATAGCAATCACTTGGGATGCAACACCCTATCAACCAATTAGCATACCACAACAACTGCCTAGGAACTGCTTAGTAACTATATGGCATTTGATAGCAACCACCATAAAAACACAACAGGATCCACTTGGGATACCACAGCCTGGCAACCAATTGGAATACAACATTAACTTTGCAACCACTTGAGATACCATAGAAACCGCTTACTGGCACCATAAAAGTCTGACTGCTTATCTGCTTATCCAGTCAATATTAAATTTCTTTCTACTTAGTTGCTTTTTTGCTTTGGTATTTCCTTCAGGAAAAGAACCTCTAGTTAGCTCAGTACTAACAAACACTTAAATCCTCATAGACTGGCAAGTAGAAATTAGCATTAGTGCACAAGGCGGACACTTTAGAAACATTTCAACAACACTGATGTCAAATATTATGGGTTATATTAAAATAAAATGGGTTTAATTTAAAAAGCTTTTTAGGGTGTAACAATTCTTTCAAATATTTTAAACATTTACTCACTCAGCTCCGAAAGCACCTTCTGGGACTTGTCTCTCGCTGAAGTCAGGTTGGTGTAACTGGTCTGTAACTGGTCTCTCTCTGCAGTCAGATTGAAGTTACTGGCCTGTAACTGGTCCCTTTCTGCAGTCAGGTTGGAGTTACTGGTCTGTAACTGGTCAATCTCTACAGTGAACTTGAACCACAGTAGTATGATGACAGTCAGCAGGAGAACACACAGCAGACCCAGAAGCACTGCAGCCAGTCTGTAGCGTCTGCTTCCTGTAGAACCCATTCCTGAAACCAGATATGAACAGATATATGTATTATGCTTACAACAGTTTACACTTTATAATGAATAATTATGTTGCTAAACAATACAATACCATGTGATTTGGTCTGTAAAACTAAGGCCTTTATCATCAACAACTGTAAATATGTGTTAATATACCTGTGGTAATGGTTTCCTTATGGCTCCTGGTTGTACGAGTCTCTGGGACGTCTTGATTCATGTAGATCTCTTCCTTGCTGTCGTTTAAAGCAGTCGATTTGCGCTCTAAAACATTTCCAGTGTTTGCATATATATCTTCATCCATCCCTGGTTCTGTTCTCTTCCGCATCATTTCAGAACAAGTGCAAAAATCAGCAGATTTCAGTTTTAATAAGAATTATTCCTGTTTTAACTGCAGACGACAGTCCTCACAGCCTCCAGCTCTCAAGAGGTACTTCTAAGTGTCTGTGGTTTTGCATACCCTTTATACACGCTGAGCTTAGGACAGGAAATTGAGGTCTTGATTGTCATTGCAATCCCTAAGCATTTTATTAAGTCTCCCTCGAAGTATCTGTTCTCTTTTGTATCTCAGCAGATAGATTTTACTGAACATGTTGTAGTGTGCGTGTGTGTTCTTTGAGTAAGACGTATAAATCTGGTTCACCATTAAGGATCTGGGGTCTGTAATCGAGTGTGGGTTGCTGTTTTGCATCTGTGTGTCACGGCCTTTAACAGCATTTACTATCTCTTAATACTGAGTATCCACACATTATTACAACTCTTTTTATATTATATATAATATATTTGTATATTATATTTTAAAACTCTTTATATATTACAGGGGATTTATGCTGGTGTGTGTGTTTGTTTCAGATGCTCATTAATGGCTGTGAGCTCTGTAAAAACCCACAGTAAACAGGAAGTTAAAGCTCACAGCTAATGGCAGAGCTGGTGACATGTAGGTTAAAGGTCCAGCTATGTGGTGTCAAACACACTCTAAGACACTCAAACAGTAGTTTTCAGGTTGGTGTTTATTAGGTGTTTATAAGGATCTTCAATAAAAAAAAAAACACTATAATCACTGAACCTGACTGACTGAACAAGATGGCCCTTGTACAGATGTTCCATTCATACCCCATATATATCCCATTTATATTCTGTTTGATGCCGAAACACTGGTTTGCCTGGTCAACACCACACACTGAAGTGATCTCTGACTTGTGAGACTGCACTGTTTTGGTGTACCTAATAAACTGACAAACTGTGTGTACAATGTAAAAGGAGAAGCAGGTAAGTAGCCTGAAATACAGTGGTAGTATAAGCATCACAGTATCCAAGCAAACTATCCATCTACACTATATTGCAAAAAGTATTTATAAAAAGTAATTGTCTGCCATCAAGCACATCAAGACCCCTTACTCATCCATAGGGTTTAATATGATGTAAGCCCAAAATTTACAGCTATAACAGCTTCAACTCTCCACAAGGTTTAGGAATGTGTTTATTTTCATTTTTAACCACAATGTTGAGCGAGAAGGCCTGGCTCCCAGTCGCTTCATTTAAAAGTTGTTCTATCAGCTTTGTGAGCTGATGCGCACTGGTCCTGTTAGAGCAGGAAGGGGTTGTTCCCAAACTGTTCTTGCAAAATTGGGAGCAAGAAATTGTCCAAATTCTTCTGGTATGCTGAAGCATTAAGCATTCTTTTCACTGGAACTTAGAGGTCAAGTCCGACTCCTGAAAAACAACCATGCCCAATCACCAACTTCCACCTACCTTCAAACACACCTACGTACACACCTGTTTTGCTGCTTGCAGTTGCTGATGTTGCATCTTTTCCCTCCATTATCTCCACCCACACAACCAGGCTGTTCCTGTCTTGTTGGCTCCGCCCCTGCCTTGAACATTTATGGCCGGATCTATAGGGGTTCCTGATCCAATGACGGGGACTTGTACTTTAAAATCAATTACTTTTACCTCAGACATTGTTTTCTGTCAACATGTTAAGATTTTGTCAAATATTTTCCTTTGGAAAGTATTCTGGTATAAGTGTGTTTCTATAATTAGACATTTTGCTCCAAGAGGCTTTTATCAGCTTAGTTTCAAGAGTTTTATCCTGAGTTTTTCCACTGTTTCAGATATCTGAAGGAAACTCCAGCACTGAAGAAACACTACTGCTCAGATAGTTACCAGTCAGAACTGTGTACTGGTTTTGAGAACCCGAGTGTGTTAAAGACGCTGTAATAAACTGATCCTTAACATTTTTAGCTTTATCTATCTTCCCATTAACTTTGACTAGCTTCCCTGTCCCTTCTGCAGAAAAGAATCCCTACAGCATGATGCTGCCACCACCATGTTTTACAGTGCAAATGTTGGGTTCACTTTTCCACCACACATAGCGCTTGGCATTTAGGTAAAAAGTTAAACCTCCAGGCTTAACAGGCACTGCGATAAATTGACCGGACGAGGCTGTGAAATGTGTGTGCGTGTGAGTGTGCATGAGTGTGTACATGTGTGAGTCACATGGTAGCTGCATGTGCAGAGAAACATTCGAGGTGTGAATTCAACAAAGCAACTCACTTAATATATCAGCTTAACTTCCCCAACACAGCTCAACTCTTCAGCTCATTAACAAAACACTATAAAAATACAAAATATGTTTACCACAGGTTTTAAAAGTATTGACATTTGTTACTTACTATTACTTACTTACTAATAAATAAAATACAGTGCAAACTGAATTAGCTAATAGAGTCCTTATGTGTGTAATTTAGTCTCAGTATAAACACCATCTCTGTGAAGGCCTGAAAGGGTAACCTAAAAGACAATAGGAATACCCAATGAAACAGCTAGTTTTGCTCGGATAGCAAAACACATAAATTAAATGAGACAAGGAATTGTGCAACAGTAAAGTGTATTGAAAGGCTGTTGAATGAGTTTCTAAAATAAATAAAAAATTATATTTTAACAAAAACGGGTAATCAAAAGGTACAATATTTCCAGAAAATATAAAAAAATAACCTAGAGGACCAAAGCAACAGGTAAATATTCACTTTTAGTCTCAATGTTTATCTTTTAGTTAAAAGTATTAATTCAAGCCAACACCTCTTTTTTTAGATTTATTCATTCAATCCTTGGTAAGTTAATTATTGATATAGTCTATTTACTGTTATTTTATCAAATAATTTATTTATTTTGTTTTTCTTCTAGGTTTTCTTGAATTTAGAAGTAATGCTAAGTATATTAAGGTAAGTATTATGCTTAAACCAATTTTTGGGGTTTAGAAATGTGTTCTTTTTTTAAGAATTTTACCAGTTAGGTACAAGTTAAGGATTATTTTTACTTTAGGGTTAGGTAACCTTTAGATTTTTTACCAATTAGTTAAACCAATAATCATCAAAAAAAAAAAAATATATATATATATATATATATATATATATATATATATATATATATATATATATATATAAATAAATAACACTACAAATGTGTATCAAAATCTCTAATCAAAATAATAATCTAGTAACTAATTTATTTACTAATTAAAAAATAAATGTTTAACTTCTCAAAGTTTATTTGCTGTCAACCTGTTATAAAATATATAAGTTCAGTTCTCTCAATCTGCATACACATGGATACAGCTTCTCCCCACAGCTCATTTGGCTAGCAGTATTAGGTTAACCGCTTGTATTCAATGGGTTTAGCTTAGCAAAGGTTCCCATTACATTCAATGACGTTAGCTTAGCATAGGTTCCCATTACATTCAATGACGTTAGCTTAGCATAGGTTCCCATTACATTTAATGACGTTAGCTTAGCATAGGTGCCCATTACATTAAATGACGTTAGCTTAGCATAGGTTCCAGTTACATTCAATGGCATTAGCTTAGCATAGGTTCCCTTTACATTCAATAGCGTTCGCTTAGCGAATGTTTCCCTTTACTTTTCAAAGGCGTAGCTTAGCATTAATTCTCATTTAATTCAATAGCGTTAACCTAGCAGAGGTTCCGTTACATTTAATGACGTTAGCTTAGCATAGGTGCCCATTACATTAAATGACGTTAGCTTAGCATAGGTTCCAGTTACATTCAATGGCATTAGCTTAGCATAGGTTTCCTTTACATTCAATAGCGTTCGCTTAGCGAATGTTTCCCTTTACTTTCAAAGGCGTAGCTTAGCATTAATTCTCATTTAATTCAATAGCGTTAACCTAGCAGAGGTTCCGTTACATTCAATGGTGTTAGCTTAGCATAGGTTTACATTACTTTCAATTGCGTTAGCGTAGCATAGTTTCCTATTGCATTCAATGGTATTAGCTTAGCATAGGTTCCTATTGCATTCAATGGGGTTAGCTTAGCGTAGGTTCCCATTAAATTAATTGACGTTAGCTTAGCATAGGTCACCGTTACATTCAATGACGTTAGTTTAGCATATGTTCCCATTACATTCCATGACGTTAGCATAGCATAGGTTCCCATTAAATTCAATGACATTAGCTTAGCATAAGTTCCTATCAAATTCAATGCCGTTAGCTTAGCATAGGTTCCAGTTACATTTAATAGCGTTAGCTTAGCATGGGTTTCCATTACATTAAATAACGTTAGCTTAGCATATGTTCCAGTTACATTCAATTGTGTTAGCTTAGCATAGGTTCCCATTACATTCAAAGGCGTTAGCTTAGCAAAGGTTCCCATTACATTCAATGACGTTAGCTTAGCATAGGTTCCCATTACATTTAATGACGTTAGCTTTGCATAGGTGCCCATTACATTTAATGACGTTAGCTTAGCATAGGTGCCCATTACATTAAATGACGTTAGCTTAGCATAGGTCATAGGTTCCAGTTACATTCAATGGTGTTAGCTTAGCATAGGTTCACATTACTCCTGGACGGAAGACTGGTTTGTCAAAGATCGTGTCGCAGCTCTGATCGACTGGATGGATGTACAGTACGTGGAGATGCAGCTGATAGAGCTGAAGAGCTCACCACTGTAGGTGACGAAGTTTGCAG
Organism: Astyanax mexicanus; assembly: GCF_023375975.1. Lineage (NCBI taxonomy): Eukaryota > Metazoa > Chordata > Actinopteri > Characiformes > Acestrorhamphidae > Astyanax > Astyanax mexicanus. The sequence goes on along the minus strand of NC_064432.1, from coordinate 8,323,152 downwards.
AGCTCCGAAAGCAGTTAGAATCCACCCCTGTGCAACAGCACGGAGCCTGCATCCTCGCACGCTGGACGTCTGCACCAAAAAAGTTTGGCTGTCTCAAGAGCATTGCATTGGCCCTCTTGTCAGTGTTCGGCTCAACATACCTGTGTGAGCAGGTATTTTCGCACATGAAAAGTGTGCTGAGCCCTATCCACAGCCGTTTGACGACGGACAACTTCGAGTCACGTTTACAATTAAAAGTGACAAACTACAACCCCCAGATAAGAAAGCTCAGCCAAGAAAAGCAAGGACAGGGATCACACTGACTGGTAGGCAAGATATATTAATTCAGTGCAAGTTACGCTTATCTATAAAGCCACGTTAATCCAGAGCTGGACTCACTGTTATTCTGATTACATAATAATAATAATAATAATAATAATAATAATAATAATAATAATAATAATAATAATAATAATAATAATAATTTTGTTTATAAAGCACATTTTCTATGTAAAAAAAAAAATCCAAATTTGTAGAACATATTTTTTTTTGTTTGTGTGTGTTTTTTTTTACCATTATTGTTGATAGTGGCACCCTCATTGACTAGAAATGTTAAAATTGGCACTCCATGTCTCAAAGGTTGCCGACCCCTGCCTTAAAGTATTTTTTCCCATTTTAAAATAAATGAAAAACGTTTATTTTTCAATTTTAAACACAGTTTGGAAGAGTTTTCATCTATTGACTATGTTTATGTTATGGCAGAATAAATTAAAACATATAATGATTTATGTAATGTCATTTCACTTTTATAAGTTACGTATAAGTTGAAAGAAAGACATAAAAAGTGCTTTTTGCTTATGGCCACAAGCCATCTTGGAGAAACAGCAAACGTGGAAGAAGGTTCTGTGTTCGGATGAGGCTAAAATATATATATTTTTGTTTTTGGCCTAATTGTAAAGTGCTATGTGTGGTGGAAAAGTAACACTGCTCATCACCATAAACACACCATCCCTACTGCAAAACACAGAGTCAGCATCATGCTGTGGGGATGCTTTTCTTCAGCAGGAACAGGAAGGCTGGTCAGAGTTGATGGGAAGATGGGTGGAGCGAAATACAGGGCAATCTGCAAAAGACCTTCCGACATGACAATGACCCTAAACATACAGTCAGAGGTACAGTGGAATGGTTTAGATCAAAGAATATTCATGTGTTAAAATGGCTATCAGAATGGGTATCAGAGCTCCCAAAACAATTGGAAAATATCCTGCGCCATCTGGATAGCTCATGTGTTTATTTACAACAATGTAAATCATCTTTGAAAAAAAAAACAGTAAATAACTCTCAAAGATTAATAAAATATTTATAATATACATGTTTGTAATTTTACTGCAGGGCTTCCAATCACTGATCAACTTCACAGCCACAGATCCAGCACTTAAGCTGCTGATTGGCTCCCTCTATTGGATTTATCATGAAACCTCACCCAAACTCAACCTGTTTCTAATACTGACTGAAAGGTGCACTAAACTCCCTGATTTTAGCTGACTCACCGCTCAGCTCAAATTTGAAAAAAAAATGCTAAAAATGGGAGGGGTAGTTTGGGAGGAGCACTGGGTGATGTATGGGTTTAGAGGCAGGGCAGGAGGGAGAGCTGATTGGCTGTGGCAGTGAGACCCTGCTATCAGAGACTGATCTGCATATTGTAAGTGTCTACAAACTAAAGTACACGGACACATTATCCTTGCCTACAACACAGTTAAAGTTGAGAGGGTGCTCCAGAGGCGGAAATGTCCACAAAAAAAAATACAGGTAAGGAAATGTTTATAAACATTTTAAGCAGGACCGGTATGCTTCATTACTTCAGATTTCAGCTATTAATGGAAAACGGATTTAAATAAACTTTCAATACCCCTACATTGACAAAAAACTTTAACTCAAACAGAGTTTGAGCTTGAGCTGTTTTGTAAAGAAGAATGAGCAAAAATCTCAGTCTCTAGATGTGCAAAGTTGGTGGAGACAAACTTCAAAAGACCTACAGCTGAAATTGTAACTGTAATGTTTTTATCTGCTATTAATGTAGTGTTCCTAATCATCAGATCCTCGGTAGAAAAAAAAACTTCCTCAAAGACTTTCCACATTTAGTTGCAACACTTCACTTTGAGAATTACAACACCTCGCCACAAAAACACACACACACACACACACACACACACACACAATTTCAGAGCTGAAGAGAGTCATATACACACACACACTTCTACACAGTATCACTCTTATCAGTATCACAGTCTTATCCGGGCAGAATGGAGATGAGAGATACTATGTATGTGAACGTGGAGAAAACTGCAGACGGCAGATCTGATTCAGAAGAGCATCAATATGAAGACGTCTATGAGAATTCACAGGTTAATCCTCACCATCAGCAGAACACACCTGGAGCAAGTCCTCAGAAGACAGGTAAGGAGACTTTTAGGTATATATTACACTGCTGTCATGTATATTTTTAAAGTCAGCATTTAATAGATAGAAAGTGTTGTTTCATATGATGTAAAACAATTTTTAAATACATTAATTACAAAAAAATTATATATTTTTATATTATTAATATTTTTCATGAACATCAGCCAAATATTGTAATTAAAAATAACAATTAATGACAAACTTTTTTAACTATTTACATATATATTACTTTACATAAGCTGAATTAATTCAATACGAAATTTTAATTTCAACACAAATTTCCTAGTTTTTTTTTTATCTCATCATATATAAATATGTTTATATATGTATATATGTATATATGTGCTAAATACCATGTGGTGCTACTGCTTTAGCTAGATATGGAATTATCACTACTATAATCTAAACGTTAACATTCAACCTCATCACACTCAACCCCGTCACACTTAGCGCTGTCAAACTCAATTCCATATTTCTTAACCTTGTCACATTCAACCCCCTCAATTTCAACCCCCTTACATTCAACCTCTTCACATTCAACCCTGTTACAGTCAACCCCGTCACATTCAACCACATCACATTCAACCCTGTTGCAGTCAACCCCGTCACATTTAACCACATCACATTCAAACCCCCCAATTTCAACCCCCTCACACTCAACCTCATTGCACTCAATCCTTCACGTTCAACCCCGTCACACTCAACCATTGAATCAAATTCAATGCCATCACATTCAACCCCGACACACTAAATCCCTGAACACTCATCTCTGTCACATCCAACCCCATCACATTTAACCACGTTATACTGAATCCCGTCACATTCAACCGCATCACATTCAACCCCGACACACTAAATCACTTAACACTCATCCCTGTCACATCCAAGCCCATCACGCTTAACCACGTTATACTTAATCCCGTCATATTCAACCCCCGACACACTAAATCCCTTTACACTCATCCCTGTCACATTCAACCCCGACACACTAAATCCCTTAACACTCATCCCAGTCATATCCAACCCCATCACATTCAACCCCGATACACTAAATCCCTTAACACTCATCCCCGTCAAATTCAACCCCATCACATTCAACCCTGACACACTAAATCCCTTAACACTCATCCCAGTCACATCCAACCCCATCACATTTAACCACGTTATACTTAATCCCGTCACATTCAACCCCATCACATTCAAAACCATCACACTTAACCCTGTCACATTCAACACTGTCACATTCAACACTGTCACATTCAACCCTGTCACATTTAACCCCACCACACTCAACCCCCTCACACACAACCTTCTCATTAAACCCTGTCACATTCAACCCCAGAAGTATGCAGAAAATCGAAGGCTCATCACTTCAAAATAGTCAATTACTTGCTTTTAGACAGTCCTGCATGTTTTAGCTGTCTGTTTTGGGTCATTGTATTGTAGGAAGACTCATGACCTGAGACTGAGGCCAAGTTTTGTGACACATTTCCCAGATTCCTCCAGAATGTCTTAATGATATATGCCTTAAACATTTATTGTACCTGGAGAATCTGATATATACACCGACCACAGTATTTTTTTTTTTAAATGAACAAAGAGCGTCAAAGAACATTTTTCAGTGTCATATAACACACTTTTACTTACTTCTGCATAATTGAAGCATGCACACATCAGGAGGTTGTGGGTTCAGATCCCTTTGATCTCACCAATAAAGAGGAAGGAAGGATGGATAGGAGGACGCATATGGCAGCCCCCTGTTCGCTGAGCGTAGCGGCATTGTGCAATAACGGGAGTCCCAGTTAAAAGTGAAGTGAGAAGGAAAAAAAAAACAAGTACAGTATTACAAAACTCAGATTCAGTGAAAATTAAAAAGTTAAATGTTTTTCTGTCACATAAACTATATTGCCAAAAGAATCCGCTCTTCTGCATTGCATTCTGGCATGTAAGCCTTAAGTGCAGCATTTTGGCCATGGAAACCCATTGAAGCTTTTTAATTCCACATAAAATTTGGAGTGATTAATTCTGCAAAAAGTTGATGACCTTTTTTTTACCCTTTCGTCACTTCCTTTTGTTACCCTATATTCTTAATGCATTAAAAGGTTATAGTCCCTTATGTATCAATCCGAAATAAAAAGGGTCTTTCCCAAAGAATTACACAACTGTAGAGGTGACGCACACACTTGAATGTGACCCTATGTTGAACCAGACAGCAATATATACAGTCATTTTAGTGTGGGAGGCTTCATGGCTAAATTGGAGCAGTCTGGTGGCCAATCTTCATTAATTGCACATTATTGCACCAGTAAGAGCAATAAGAGTGTGAAGGTTCAATTAGCAGGGTAAGAGCACAGTTTTACTGCTCAAAATATTGCAATGCACAAAACATTATGGGTGACATACCAGAGTTCAAAAGAGTACAAATTGTTGGTGCACGTCTTGCTGTTGCATCTGTGACCAAGACAGCAAGTCTTTGTGATGTATCAAGAGCCACGGTTGGTATCCAGGGTAATGTCAGCAAAACCACCAAGAAGGACCAACCACATCCAACAGGATTAACTGTGGACGCTGTAAGAGGAAGGTGTCTGAAAGGGATGTTCGGGTGCTCCCACGCCAGAAAGCTCTGACCAACCAGGAGACGTGTGTGTTCGTGTGGTTTATTGGTGCGCATTTTGGTGTAAATTAGAATTACTAAGGGGTTCACTTTCTTTTGCATCTACAGGAAAGCGACGCTACAGACTGGTTGCCGTGGTTCTGGGGCTGCTGTGTGTTCTCCTGCTGACTGCCATCATACTGCTGTGGATCCAGTTCTCTGCAGAGCAAGACCACCTACAGTCCAGATTGTTGAATATGACAAATGAATGGGATGAATTAAAAATGTATCAGCCCCAGACTGAGGCTGAGGCTGAAGTTTTTCGGGGTGTCATTGCATATTTGGGTAAGTATAGAGAGTTTAATATTTAATTTTAAGGGTTCTATCTTACACCCTGCGCCATTAGTGTATTTTCATACCTTGCACCAGCTTTATATATATATATATATATATATATATATATATATATATATATCGTCGCTGTCCAACGAAAAACACTTATCTCCGAAACAGCAGTTTACAGGAGAGAGAAAAAACCTTGTCAACTTTCAATAGAAGTCAATGTAAAAAGAGTTTATTTCAGGTCATTTTGAAGAGTTTCCATTGGTCCGTTCATCAAGAAATTTTGGCACTTGGTAAGGAACAGTTTGGCTGTTCAAATTATGTAGTAAACTAAAAATCGACAAAAATGGAGATAAGTGTTTTTCATTGGACAGTGACGATATACATCAAAGCTTATGGGTGTGGTGGTCTGGAAATGAAGTGTGCTCAGGTACATTTCTAGGATATTGCTAAGTTGGCAACAGAAAACACAGGTGCTTTATATATATATATATATATATATATATATATATATATATATATATATATATATATATATATATATATATATTTCAGAATAAATCCATAATAGGTAAGTTAAAATACACATTTTAGCTCTGTCCCTCGTTTTCACTCAGTCCTGTTACCGTAACACATTACCCTGATCATCTGAAACATCCTACATCTACAACAGGAAGTGACATCAGCTGGATCTTCTGAAGACCAAAATTAAGTTCTCTCTATTTTTTCTGTATATTTGATCTTATTGTAGCTATGACTGAGGAGGTCAATCTTAAAACTCGTTCCTGTTACCTGAATAAATTCTTAGATATTATTTGTTTAAAATACAAATTGTAGGGGAAAATCACCAGAATGTGTTCAGTGTCCTTTTGCTATTAGCATAGCCACCATTTAGCTATTTTTCATGTTTTTGCTAATTCTAGGATAAAAACTAAGTTCTGTTACTTTCATTCCTGTTACTCAAAACAAAAAGTAACAGGAATGGGTGCCAGTAACAGGAGTGAGCTCCAGTAACAGGAGTGAGCTCCAGTAATAGGAGTGAGTTCCAGTAACAGGAATGAGTGCCAGTAACAGGAGTGAGTTCCAGTAACAGGAGTGAGTTCCAGTAACAGGAATGAGTTCCAGTAAATGGAGTAACTTTTTTGTCATAAATATCAATTATTTGAACATGCAGTCGACCATTAATACTTAAATCTTATTTGTTTATTTTTTAAAATTCAAATTTTAGGGGAAAATCACTAGTGTGCTCAGTGTCCTCTTGCTATTAGCATAGCCGCCATTTAGCTATTTTTCATGTTTTTGCTAATTCTAGGATAAAGTCCTGTTACTTTCATTACTGTTACTCAAAACATAAAAAGTAACAGGAATGAGTGCCAGTAACAGGAGTGAGTGCCAGTAACAGGAGTGAGTTTCAGTAACAGGAATGAGTTTTAGTAACAGGAAGGAGTTCCAGTTACAGGAGTGAGTTCCAGTAACAGGAATGAGTTCCAGTAACAGGAATGAGTTCCAGTAACAGGAGTGAGTTCCAGTAACAGGAATGAGTTCCAGTAACAGGAATGTGTTCCAGTAACAGGAGTGACCTTTTTTGTCATAAATATCAATTATTTGATCATGCAGTTACCCATTTTCTTTAAAATATAGACTTTCTTGAAAGAAAATCAAAGGAATTAGTGGACTTGCTTATAAACATGCTTTGTAAACTTCACATTTAAACATTTAACAAAACGTTTGAATGTTTTGTAACCATCTTCGGCTTATAAACCTTTTAAAAATATTAAAACATTAAGTAAAGCTGTCTGATATTAACCAGTACATGTTTTGAATAGTTAAATATATGTGTTATTGGATTTAAAGTTGGTGAAAACAAGCAAATGGCACCCATTCAGTGAAATGGCCCTTAAGTGTTTATTTTTCTTATACAAAGCAATTGTTGTCCTACTGCCATGTGGTTGCCATATTTGTTTAGGAGTGTTTGTGCTTTTCTTTGCATTCAATGCATAGCTGAAGCCAAGCAGCAGGGCTGGAAACTGTTCCACACCAGTCTTTACCACATTTCTACTGAGGAGAAAACCTGGAGTGAGAGCAGAGAGGACTGCTTAGGCAAAGGAGCAGATCTGGTGATCATCAACAGTGAAGAAGAACAGGTAAGAGAAAACTGCATTTTATATTAATATGACTATATTGGAGGACAGTGTTTAAATGTCTTCTGATGGCAGTCCAGAGGTTATCAGCTATTATCTAAATTTGTCAGTTGTACAGTGGCTTACAAAAGTATACATATCTCTTGAATGTTACCTTACAACCACAAACTTTCAAATTTTAGTGAGATTTTACATGATAGTTTTACACGATAGACCAAAACAAAGTAGCACATCATTGTGAAGTGGAATGAAAATCATGAAGACCAAGAAACTTACCAGACAGGTCAGAGATAATATGTGGAGAAGTTTAAAGCAGGGTTAGGTTATAAAAACATATCCCAAGGAGCACTGTTCAATCAATCCATCATCCAAAAATGGAAATTGAGTATAGAATGAATATTCTACACCTGCAAACCTACCAAGATATGACCATGGTCCACCCAAACTGACAGAAGAAGCAAGAAGAGCGCTGGTCAAAGAAGCATCAATCAAGAGGCCAATGGTCACTCTGGAGGAGCTGCAGAAATCTACAGCTAAATACAGGGTAATTCTGGAAGAAAACCTGTTGGAGGCTGAAAATGACTTGAGACTGGAAAGGAGATTCACCTTCCAGCAAGACAATGACCCAAAACATACAGCCAGAACTACAGTGGAATGATTTAGATCAAAGAATATTCATATGTTAGAATGACCCAGTCAAAGTCAAAGACCTAAATCTCATTGTGCTTCTGTGAAAATGCTGTTTACATAGAATTTGTGTTAATCTATCACTTATAAGCATAATGAAATGAATTTAAGTTTGTCATTGTAAGGTGAAAAAATGTGAAACATTTCAAGGGGTATGAATACTTGCGCAAGCCACTGTAACTAACACGTTAGCACATATCGGGAGAGGATTGTTAGACATACAGCATTTATTATACAGTGACAAAGAAAAAGTATGTGTAAGCCTTTGGAATTTCATGTTTTTCTGCATAAATATGTCAGAAAATGTGATCTGAACCTAATTCAAGTCAAGTATATTGACCAATATTATGCACCTTAAATATTCATGCCAAACAAATTATAACCATACATGTCTTCATTGAGAACAACCATAAAAATGTCATAGGTCATAACACCCTTGTGTTAATGACCTCAAAAATTCAAAGACTTGCTAGTTTGGAGATGTGGACTAGAGCTAATCTGACGCTGACATTCACATTGTTTGAGTTTGCTCTATACAAGAAGAATAGCCATATATTTTGAGCAACATAGATCAATGTTTAAAAGCAGAGCCTTAAATGACAAAATATCATGATGCTATTAAGCAGTCAATATTCGGCTGCACTGATAATAGTGGTCTATTTATTTCGATTTTAAATAGATTTTAAATGGTTGATTTTAAATTGTTTAAATAAACCGCCAAGGCCTGGTCTCAAATCAGTGACCGCTAAAAGACAAGCATGTCCATGAGCCTTTGGGTGGTTTTGAACCATTTGTACCTTGGTTAGTTTTAAGCCCATCAGTCAATACAATGTCAAAAGACAATGCCTAAAGGTCCCAATGCCCACCAAGGTCTAGTCTTGAACTGGTGACCTCTGAAACACAACCACCTTCACCTTCCAGAGGCAAGTGGACTCTACTGATGAGCCTTTGGGTGGTTTTTAACCATTGTACCTTGGTCGGCTTTAAGCCTACCAGTCAATACAATGTTAAAAGACAACTCCTAAAGGTCCCAATACTCAACAAAGACCAGTCTTAAACTGGTGACCTCTGAAACACAAGCACTTTCACCCTCCACAGACCAGTGGACTCTACTGGTGAGCTTTTGGGTGGTTTTGAACCATTGTACCTTGGTTAGTTTTAAGCCCATCAGTCAATACAATGTCAAAAGACAATGCCTAAAGGTCCCAATGCCCACCAAGGTCTAGTCTTGAACTGGTGACCTCTGAAACACAACCACCGTCACCTTCCAGAGGCAAGTGGACTCTACTGATGAGCCTTTGGGTGGTTTTTAACCATTGTACCTTGGTCGGCTTTAAGCCTACCAGTCAATACAATGTTAAAAGACAACTCCTAAAGGTCCCAATACTCAACAAAGACCAGTCTTAAACTGGTGACCTCTGAAACACAAGCACTTTCACCCTCCACAGACCAGTGGACTCTACTGGTGAGCCTTTGGGTGGTTTTGAACCATTGTACCTTGGTCGGCTTTAAGCCTACCAGCCAATACAATGTTAAAAGACAACTCCTAAAGGTCCCAGTGCCCACCAAGGTCCAGTCTTGAACTGGTGACCTCTGAAACACAACCACCTTCACCTTCCACAGGCAAGTGGACTCCACAGTCAATACAATGTTAAAAGACACCGCCGAAAGGTCGCAAGTACAGGTCTCGGACCGCTGACCTCTGAAACAAAAGAACCTTGTGGTAATTTTTTATCTAATTTGGATCACAGTAATCTAAGAAAATAAATATTTGCAAAATTGAGAAAGCTCAAAAAAGGTCTCAGGCATTTGCTCTAAGAATTATTAAGGAGTAACAAGGTCTATAATGGACTCACTTAAGAAGTGACTATGAATTATACACCAAATGGGATGGTGCTACTGTTTAAGCAGTTATTTATTGTGAATTGAAACACAGTATTAAACACATTAGAGTAATGAAGTAAATGTCTTTTACCAAAGTAGTGTAACCCAATACTCATACAGAGGGAACCACAGTAAAATGTGTTTTATTAATGACAGGAATTCCTTGTTAAAACCTTGGACAAGGAACGGGCTTGGATCGGTCTGATCCGCAGTGACTCGGAGGTCGCCTGGGAATGGGTGGATGGATCTGAACTGACCACTAAGTAAGAAACTGGAATAAATTCTCTGGAATAAAGTGTCATACTGCAGCTGTCACAGTCACTGATGTGCAACTTAGTATTGTTTCTAAGAAAGAACATATATTCTCAATTTAGTGTATTGTTTTTTATTTTATTCTCAAAAGGGTTGGTACATTTATAAAGAAATCACCTTTTAATGCATCGCTTTATTGTTGGGTTTTGCACATATTTAACTACATTAACAAAGACGTAAGAGTGAAAATGGTCTAAGCCTAAAGCCTATGATACAAAGCTATATGATTAAACAGCTCCTAAAAAATGGCCTAAAGTTTCTCGGGGGGGGGGGGGGGGGGGGGTCCTGGGATAATTTAATTTTTTATGGGGGGGGTTCTCTTTGATTTTATTCCCGTCTGGAACGACCATGTGTGTGTTTTTCTCAGACTCTGTCCTCTGAGAAAATTACAGGCTGAATTATCTCTGTTTTTCACTGAACTCTGTGGTCCTTCTGTAATTTTAGTCCCGTTCGAACGACCATCTCTGAGTTTCGTCACCTCACATTTAATAAAACAGCTATTTGTCCACTGCTGCGCACCATAATTACATTTTGGGTGCACGTTTCCACGGAGATCCACGTAAAAACACAACAACGAGTGGAAATGGAGGAGCTACTGAACGCGATGTAGTGAGCGAAAAAGCCAAAAAACTCACTGTTCCTCACGTTTTTTTAAATTGGAGTCCGGATGCAATAGTTGTATTACTGAGTAGAAGGGTTGACCTAAAGCTACAGGAACACTGATCAGAAACTGATTCTGATTCTCTATGTTTCAGCTACTGGAGCCGTGGAGAACCAAACAATCATAAAGATAGTGAACATTGTGCTGAATTCCGTGGGATCCCAATTAAAAACAACTGGAACGACAGGCAATGCACCATCACAGGAGGCTGGGTCTGTGAGAAAACCATCTTAAACTAGATGCAGGAAGTGGTAATGAGAATGCTGTCTGGGACTTGAGACTGAGCCTGAGACACTGGCTGTGCTACAGGGATGGTTCACATGACAATCAAAATTTGGGAAGTTTGAGGTACAGTATCTATTAGGGGATCGGAGCTGAATTGCGCATGTGATCCTCTACTTGATGTGTAACTAATGAAACTGGAAATTCAGCAGCTTCTCTTCTGCACTTCTCTTTTTCTAGAGGTCAGGTTCATTCATAAACTTTGAACGTGACACTCATATGTCTGGTCTTCAGCCTCACAGAGTCTGATAAGTGGGTGATGAGTCATTATAGCCCCTTTTTTATTTCTCACAAGTAAACTTGTGTCAAAATTCAGTTTTTAATAAAGGGAGAAAAAGAGAGAAAACAATCCAAACCTACATGGCCCTGTGTAAAAAAAAAGTTACCCCAAGAGTGCAGTGATGACTCATCCAAGAGGTCACGTATACCCAACATGGCAGAGTGCCAGGACTAAAACCACTTCTGAGCAAAAAAACAACGTTAAGTCCCGTCTCAGTTTTGGCAGAAAACATCTTGATGATCCCCAAGACTTTTGGGAAAATACTCTGTGGACTGGCGAAACAAAAGTTGAACAAACACCTTATCGCAGTTGTTGCTGCTAAGGGTGGCCTAATCAGTTATTAGGTTTATAGGGCAAAAACTTTTTTACACAGGGCCATGTATTCATTTAAAAATTGCATTTTGTTTACCTGTGTTGTCTTTGACTTATATTTTATTTAGTTTGATGAAGGGGGCAAACACTTTTTCACACCACTATATGTACAGAACCCAATATTTTAGTATTCCAAGATAAACACAATTTCTCTACAACTTTTCTAGTCTAACTTTCATGCACGTTAATGGAAGGACATTGTTTTTGTGAAATATGTTTGTTTCCATCATTATGAAAGGTTGACACATTTTAACAGCTTGGTCCTTTTTCAAGTGAAATAAAGTGATAGAATTTAGAAGTTATTTAGACATTTAATTTAAATAGCAGCCCTCTGATAAGAAATAGACAGCAGCAAAACACTTTAGAGTGTTTTGGAATGACTTACTTCCCCTTGCAGAAGTGCTTTAGCTGACAGACCACATGATTGAAATAACTTTATTTTGACTTTTTCATATTGTAAGATCATATTGCCTGTGTGTTCTGGGTCATTGTCTTTTTGCATGACCCAACAGTGTTTCAGCCTTAGCTTATGGACAGATGACTACATATTCTCTTTTAGGTGGCTTTTGCATTTGTACATCTGTACCTTCCTTAGTTATTTAACCTTTCTATATAAATACAAGACTCTATTCCAGACTGTACAAGACTGTTTTACCTTTATCTTTGCAAAGTATTGCCAACATAATTTATAATCTGTTTAACTGATGTTAGTTCTATTATACTTAATAAACATCTGATCTATTCATCCAAGTCTGACCTTCCTACTCTTTTTAAGATGTCATAAGCCCTATCTTAACAGGATTAGTTTCTCAGGAGATTATGGGGTTATTGTCTCTTTTATGGGGGGTCCTCTGTGATTTTATTCCCATCTGGAACGACCATGTACATGTTTTTCTCAGACTCTGTCCTCTGAGAAAATTACAGGCTGAATTATCTACTGTTTTTTTTCTGAACTCCGTGGTCCTCTGGTAATTTTAGTCCTGTCCGGACGCACATCTCTGAGTTTCGTCACCTCATGTTTAATAAAATAGCTGTTTGTCCACTGCTACGCACCGTAATTACACTTTGGACATGCGTTTCCATGGAGATCCCTGTAAACACCAAAGAAAGCCTAAAAACTCACTGGTCCTCCTGTTTTTTCAATTGCAGTCCGGATGCAGGAGTTTTATCACTAAGTAGAAGTGTGAAATATTTTTCACAGACGTCCCCCCCGAGAACTAATCCCGTCCGGATAAGGCTATAGTGTTCTTTTTCTTAAATGTAAAAAACTAAAATGTAAAATATTTACATTTTATGTCTAATAACTTCTCATTATTTCTTGCAGAGTAATTTAGTCTTACTTCCCCTTGCAGAACTACTTTAGCACAGGGATATACCACAGATCAGAACACAAGATCTAAATAAGGTTATGGCCTCCTTGACTATGACTACACTTAAAAAAAATAAATAAATAAATAAATAAATAAAATTTTGTATTGTATGCTTGATTGTTTGTTGCTTGTTTGTTTTGGGTCATTGTCTTTCTGCATGACCCGGCTGTGTTTCAACCTTAGTCATGGACAAAAGACCTTACATTCTCCTTCAGACAGCTTTTGCATTTCTCCTCACATTAACATATTCTATACATGACCATCCTAATAAAGTCAGAACTTGATTGGGTAAGTCGGGTTTCCTTTTTTTTTTTTATACTTTATTTATTAAGTGACACAGAAGAACACAACACACATGCTAACAATACCAATATGCAAACAGAGACATACATTGGCACCAGAGCATCTAAAACAAAAATATTAAAAAAAGAAAAGAAGGAGAAACAGGGAGAGGGAAAAGAACAGGATGCCAAGTACCGGCATTATAAAGAAGTAAAGACAATTGATTGTGCTGATATGTCACATTAAATTATAAAATATTAAAGTGGGACTGGTATCAAACTAGGTCCAGATTATTTAGGACTGCTCCCCATTATGGAACCGTTTGTATGATTTAGAGTCACTGCAATGTAACCTGTTTATTTGTATGATAAATAACATCTCATTGAACCACCTCTGGTGCCACTGGGGACTTTCATGATAGAAGTATGACTTTTTTAGCTGCTGTTCTGCTAAAAAAAAAAGAAACAGAGCTGTCAAAATAGCCGAAGGTAGTAAGTCTGTAATCTGGGACAATGTCCACAGTGAAAGCTTCTGAAAACCTCTGGAAGATATGGCTGTCAGGTTTCCTTGACCTTCACTTCTAGACCTCTTGTTTTCTAGAAGGCCTCATCTGTCCACAATACATTCTTTCAATCTTCCAGGGTCCAGTGCAGTATTGTCTTTTAATTGGTCAGTGGGTGATAAGGCTTTTTTTCTTGGCCATGAAATTCTGCCATGAAATCCAGTATCATGAAGTTGCCTCTTTATTGCTGATTCTGACACTGGGGTTTGACGGGTGCCATTTAACGCAGCTGTCAGCTGACAACCTGTGAGGTATATTTGTCTCAAACTGCACACTAAGTGGAACAAAAACCCCCCACGGATATGTGAAAGACTCATCGCCATCGTTGATTGGTAAATCCTTTTTTACAAGAGCCAGGTTGGTTTGGATAGATTTTTTTTTACTATTGTTTAAATCATTTTTAATCAATTAAAAAAATATTTTTTATTTCCTCAGGTTATATTTGTCCGATATTAAAGTTTAAAAGCAAACACTGTTTCACAACACTGTACTTCTGGCATGTAGAGGAAGCATCGTAAGAAAACCAACCAGGGGTTGCATAATGTGCCTTTAAACCAGATTACACATTCAAAAATCATATTCACTCAGACACTCAGTTAAATATTCTCTTCTCACAGACCCAAAAAAATCTATCACTACACAGAAAATCAGCCCAGTTCTTCATAAAATCAGACCCATAACCAGTTATCACACAGTTCTCTTTTCTGTTACCGTTGGGTTCTCCAGAGTACCAGAACCTATCAGAGAGAAGGAGAGTATCAGAGTGTTTATCAGAGCAGTGAGGAGTGAGAGTCAGTAACTGCATCATGATCAGAGTTCAGTTCAGGAGTCTCTTACCCAGTGATCAGTTCTGATCCGTCCACCCATTTCCAGACCCCCTCTGTTTGACTGTCACTCAGACCAATCCAAGCCTGAGAGCTGCTCAGCTTTTTAATGATGAACTCCTGTAATTTTGACAGAATAATGATTAGAATAATTCATCTCTGCCACTCTCTCTCTCTTTTTTACTCTCTTTCTATCTCACCTGTTCTTCTCTGGTGTTGATGATCAGCAGGTCTGATCCTCTCTTTCTACAGTAGTTTCTGCTCCTATTCCAGCTCCTCATTTCAGTGGAGACGTAGTAAAGACTGGTGTTGAAGACCCTCCATCCCTGCTGGGTGTAGTTAACTGTAGACAGAATTTTCACAAACAAAAATGAGCAGACTTTGGCCACTGGCCAAAAAAAGTATCTTGACTTTTTGATTATGCAGCATAGGCAAAAAAAAGGGCATCCCTTTGCAGTAGCAAGGGGTTAACTAGAGGGGTTACTATGCTACACTGGTAGTTGTAGGGGCGGGGCCACAGGGGCATTGGCCCCAGCTGGAACCTGATTGGCTCCCTGCAGTGCCGCTGTTCTGTCACTCATCTGTCCTTTGCTCAGAGCGCTGATCAGATTATAGGTGGATGCAGTTCCACACCGAGCCACTAGTGTCGCTACTGAGCCCAATAGGAATCTTCAGCGTGATTCATGTAGAAGAGATTGTTTTGATGTTTTGAACTGACAGTATTTGTGAAACAGTGAAAAGGTTTTTAAAAATCACATAAAATACTAGAGTTTGAGAATAATTTGTCATATATGTACATTTAAAAATGCATGTAAAATTGGTAAGTTTATTTTTTATGGTGTTTATTTTGTGCCAAATGTTAACATAACATTTAAAATATATAAAATCCTATAGCAGCAAAACCTATAAAATACATAAAATAAAAAAATATAGAAAAAATATAGAAGCTAAAATATTTAGCAGCAAAATTCATAAAAATACACAGAAAAAAATGAAGAGAGAAAAGACAGGCAAAATCCAAATGCAAGTAATATCCCAAAAAACTGCAAAGAGTAATAAAGTAACCAGGTTTTTGCCAAGTTTCAAACCTACGACACAAAATCAACTCTCTTTTTCCTCTGTAAAAAAAAAACTGCAGCATTCCTACAGCATGATGCTGCCACCGCCATGTTTCACACTAAGGATAATGTGTTCAGGGTGATGTTCAGCAGTGTTACTACATTTAAGCCAAATCTTTCTTTCAACAATGGTTTTCTTATTGCCACTCTTCCATGTAAAATACACTTGTATACAGTCCTGGATACAGATTCTTCTATCTGAGTGACCATGGGCCTCTTGGCTGCTTCTCTGATCAGTGCTCTCCTTGCTCGATCTGTCAGTTTTGGTGGACGGTCATGTCTTGGTAGGTTTGCAGTTGTAGAATTCTTTTTCAGGTTCATTTTTGGAAGATGGATTGAACAGTGCTCATTGGGATGCCTGACCCTGCTTTAAACTTCCCCACCTGTCTGGTGAGTTTCATGATCTAAATGATGCTGTTTGTTCACTAATGCTCTCTAACAAACCACTGAGGCCTTCAAAGAACAGGCATTTGTATTTAGACTGAGACTAAATTACACACAGCTGGACTCTATTAACGTATGGTTGTATTATTATGTAAGTACTCACCAGTTTCTGAAAGCTGCTTCTTGTATTGATCTCTCTCTCCTGTCAGGTTGTTGAGCCTAATCCACAGCAGTATGATGGCCAACAGCATGAGAACACACAGCAACCCTAAACCAAGACCCACTGCAGCCAGTCTGTATCTTCTGTTCTCTACTAAATGGGTATCTGCTGAAATACACATAAAAAAAACATGTGATAAAAATAAAGCTAATGATTCCATACAGTTCAATCATCAGAAAATAAAAGGCCCTTATGTTTACCTCCTCCCTGTTCTGTTTGCGGCTTCCTCTTTAGTTTGGTTTCCTCTGGTTCGCCACCCTTCACGTCTGTGTTGTGGTCATGGTCTCTAATAGTGTCTGTGCTCTCGTAGATCTCCACCATCATCTCCACTTTATCTCCTCTGTTCAGCTCCTCGATGCTCATCTCATTGCTGTAAATGTTCTCAGGCATGTCTGATCTATGAATGAGTTCTAGAAACGACTAAAACGCTGAGTTACTGTCTCTCTGTCTATCTGTCTGTCTGTCTGTGTAATCACCAAAACACCTTAGAGTGTCGTAACTGTACTGCCAATTACGGAAGTGGTTACTCCAATGGTGTCTGTAACACAGCTTCCTTTTACTTACTTGAATGACCTAATTCTCCTTAAAGGTCGTGATTTGCCCCCTGCATTGCTCTACAGTGGTGAGGTCTGGAACTAATGAATGTACAGCAGCTCAACCTACTGTCAATATCACTTTTCACAGTGATCCACAAGAGAGCACCATTGACCCACCATTGATACACACAACGCTGTACAGTCTGCCACTTCAAAATATGCACAAACCATTGAATTTCTAGATCTTTTTCCTCGTTTTTACCTCTAAATTATTCAACAGAACAACGTTCACTGAGAATTCAGAAATACTGTATATTTCGGATTATAAGGCACACCATATTATAAGGCACGCTATCAATGAACGTCTATTTTTCTTGTATATATATATGATTATTTTTTTTTACAGGTAAACCTAGTTTTGAACCATTTCTTTGTCATCTGTAGTTTGATTCTTAATAAGCGGGAAAAAAATCGATTACATTACATCTTATTTACATCTTTTTTTATGAAAAAAAAAATATATATATGAGATTATTTTTTAGGCCCTAATCGCCCAGCACTAGTAAGTAGACATGCTGCACATAAAAGCAGCTGCTTCAACAAGTTTTTACACTTGCAACAGAGGATTTGAACGTGCCACTACAGAAGGCCTCAGTACTATTTAACACTATTTATCACACCTTCTGCAACACCATGGTGTTGCAGAAACCACATCTACATTTAATGCACTCCCATTCTCGTATGACAGAAGTCAGCGCAGCATACTTTAGGTGCTGTTTAACAGGGCGAAAGTCATGGGACACAATACCGCTTCTTAAAAGAGGGATTTATGCAGATAAAAAAAAAAAAATCTATGTAATTCATCCACATGGAAATGTGCCAACATGGCAACATGGTAAATACACCCATCTTATCCAGAACATCCACTGGATGTACTTAGATGTTTTACATATTTAATGTTGACAGTAATAAAAGTACTGATAAATCTGGAAAATAGTTCCTTTAATTAAAAATTCATCATGGATTTGTAAACAAGGTTACTAGACATATGACAATAAACTCTTTGAATCTTGAATCTAGACTAAAGCCCTATTCAGATGGGATTAGTTTCTTAGGGGTACCTCTGTAAAAAATATTTACTTCTATTCAGTAATTGTAACCCATTTTGTTTTCCTGCTTCGTATTTACCTGCTTCGTATTCTGCTGCTCTGCACTTGGGTTCTACAACCTTCTGAGCTGGAGAGCTACTGCCAGGACCAGACGGACAACTACACCCATATGTGCCTATTATTCCCACTGTCTGACCCCAGCAGAAAAGAGGTATGACGTGGGAGATAAGGAACTCCTGACGGTGAAGCTCGCCCTAGATGGGGCTTTGTTCTTTCCCCGGTTTGATTTCGTCTTGTCGTACCGACCTGGGTCCAAGAACATCAAATCGGACGCCCGCTCTCACCAGTGGGAACCCCTCCCTCTCCCAAGCGAGCCCTCAACCATCTTACCTCCAGCCAGGATCCTGGTGCCCCTTCAGTGGGGACTGTTGGACACTGTCAGACAGGCCTAAGAGGCCGATCCCGGTCCGGGAACAGCCAACCAGGCCGGGTCTACGTACCTCCCTCCCACAAGAAAAGGGTACTCACCTGGGGACACTCCTCCCCCCCAGGTCGCACGTCCAGGGTCACACACATACTGGAGTTCCTGCGCACCAGTTTTGGTGGCCCCGCATGGAACAAGACGTGCATGCCCACGTGGCCGCTTGTGCCGCATGCGCGCCGGGTAGGGATCCCAGAACCAGGCCCAGGGGTCTGCTGCACCCTCTAGCAGTCCCCTCGCGCCCCTGGTCACACCTGTCCTTGGACTTTATCACAGGGTTGCCCCCTTCTCAGGGCAACACCGTGATACTAGTCATTGTGAACAGGTCCTCCAAGGCTGGTCGCTTTGTGGCTCTGCCCAAGCTACCAACCACACAGGGGACTGCGGAGTTGCTGCTAGACCAGGTGGTCCGCATCCATGGACCACCCACTGACATCGAATCAGATCGTGGGGTGCAGTTCAATGAGCTTGGAGAGAAGGGCTTGGGCCCTTTTTTCGTTTTATCAGTTGTAGACAAAGAAGTTGTTTCTTGTTTTAGTTGTGTTTGCAACAAAGTAAACATTTCATGCTAAAAGCAACAAATTGATGATGCAGTTCAGATTGGTTGTCATTCTATTCGTGTGCCTTTTACTTTCTGATGGAAAAAGTAGCTTATATTCAGGTGGACTTTCCACTATTTATGTAGTGCATTTTATTTCACTCTACAACTGTAGGGGGAGCCCACAAGCACAAAATCTCAATCCTACCTAGTGGGCCTTTAAGACCATTAACATGTTTCTGCTGTAAAATGTAAACCGATAAACCGTTTTTCTGTGGTATTTTCATAATTCACCAGAACAAACCTTACTATTAGTTCCGAAATATGTAGACAGGTTGCACACGAAAAAAGCAGCTGCACATGCATCACGTGACTCACATTTGCCACTGAAGCAGGCATCAGTATTAACAACTATTTTTTAACAACTTCTGCTTAATGTGAATCAGGCCTAAAGTGAAATCTGCATTGACTTCCTGTCAGCAGAAAATATAAACAGATATAACCCCACACACAGTCACTTACACAGCTAGAGAGGAACATACAGGCCTCTCCAAATTCATACAGACTTCCATCAGAGCAGAATGGAGATGAGAGAGAATATTTATGAAAATACAGAGATAACAGACAGCAGATTAGACTCAGATAGCGATGATCATTCATATGAAGATGTTTACGCAAATAAGGAAAATGCAGCGACTGGAAGCAACAAAAGAACCTGCAGTGAAGAGAAGAGTAGTTCCCTTCAGAATGAACTTGGTCGAGTGGACACAACCTCTGATTTACATTCAGCAGCTTCTCAAAACAAAGGTAAGATCAGGAGTGTGTACCATTACACACTCACACACACATAGAAAGTAATATGACTGCAATGTTTTAAAGGATTTGGGAGGTTATTTGTTATTCATACAGACCAAACACAATGATCAGATCAGTATCAACTAATACTCAGGCTCGGATTAGATCGGGGACAGAATAGCCTGATTGGGACGTTCCTAGTTTCTTGGTCCTCCAGAAATCACCATGGCTTCCACCATTCTTGTTGTTGACGATTAAAACGAGGCACTGAGAACTTTGAAAGTTCACAGGGAGTTTATTAAAAACAATGTCTATACACACAGTACCTTAGGTAGTTCTCCATGTGCCACCATCTTCAAATGTGATTGGGGGAGATGCGTTTTCAATTCGTTTTCAAACAGTGCTCCTACAGTTCACTGGACCAGAGAAACATAAGAATGATCTAATAATCATCTAATAATCTATTTCATCCATGAGATATGCTGTTTACAGTCACTGAAACCTAAGTAGCTACATCTTTACCATACCTTAAGTTCTCTCTGGAGTACAAAAAGCATGTAATGTCCATTTGGGTCACCCAGAAACGAGCCCACAGTCGCTTTTCCCCTTTTTTTTTTTTTTTAGCACAAATGCGCTTCCTTCACGCAAAGGGCTTCTGTAGCCAAAAATGTTGTGTAGTCTGAGCTTGGCATAAATGTAGCACAGATCTGGATGTGTACAGTACAGACCAAATGTTTGGACACACCTTCTCTTTTTCAATGCTTTTTTTTGTTCATTACTATTTACATTGAAGGCATTACAACTATGAACACGTGAAGTTATGTACCTAACAAAAAAGGTGAAATAACTGAAAACATGTTTTATATTCTACTTTCTTCAAAATAGCCACCCTTTGCTCTCTTGGCATTCTCTCAATGAGCTTCAAGAGGTGGTCACCTGAAATGGTTTTCCAACATGTTGGTCCCTATGTCTTGACTCTGTGGTCCAGCTCACCCCAAACCTTCTGGATTGGGTTCAGGTCCGGTGACTGTGGAGGCCAGGTCATATTTTATTAATTACATAAAACTCCACATGTGTTTGTTGATAGTTTTGAAGCCTTCAGTGAGACTCTACAATGTAAATAGTCATGAAAATAAAGGAAACACATTGAATGAGAAGGTGTGTCGAAACATTTGGCCTGTACTGTATGTAACTAGCACAAAGCTACAGTAGCTAGCACAGAGCAAAAGTAACTAGCACAGAGCTAACGTAATTAGCACAGAGCTGAAATGACTAGAACAGATCTGGATATAAATGCAACTCGCACAAAGCTTAAGTAACTAGCACAGAGCTAAAGTAACAAGAACAGAGCTAAAGTAACTAGCACAGAGCTAAAGTAACTAGCACAGAGCTAATGTGTGTGTAATTAGCTCAGAGCTAAAGTAACTAGCACAAAACTGCATGTGTGTGTAATTAGCACAGACCTTAATTAACTAGCACAGAGCTAATGTGTGTGTAATTAGAACAGAGCTAAAGTAACTAGCACAGAACTAATATGTGTGTAATTAGCACCTAGCTAAAGTAACTAGCACAGAGCTAATGTGTGTGTAATTAGCACAGAACTAAAGTAACTAGCACAGAGATAAAGTAACTAGCACAGAGCTAATGTGTGTGTGTAACTAGCACAGAGCTAAAGTAACTAGCACAAAACTGCATGTGTGTGTAATAAGCACAGACCTCAAGTAACTAACACAGAACTAATGTGTGTGTAATTAGCACAGAGCTAAATTAACTAGCACAGAACTAATATGTGTGTAATTAGCACAGAGCTAAAGTAACTAGCACAGAGCTGAATGTTTGTGTAATTAGCACAGAGCTAAAGTAACTAGCACAGAGCTAAGGTAACTAACAGAGATAAAGTAACTAGCACAGAGCTAATGTGTGAGTAATTAGCTCAGAGCTAAAGTAACTAGCACAGAGCTAAAGTAACTAGCACAGAGATAAAGTAACTAACAGAGATAAAGTAACTAGCACAGAGCTAATGTGTGTGTAATTAGCACAGAGCTAAAGTAACTAGCACAGAGCTAATGTGTGTGTAATTAGCACAGAGCTAAAGTAACTAGCACAGAGCTAAAGTAACTAGCACAGAGATAAAGTAACTAACAGAGATAAAGTAACTAGCACAGAGCTAATGTGTGTGTAATTAGCACAGGGCTAAAGTAACTAGCACAGAGCTAAGATACCTAGTACAGAGCTAAAGTAAATAGAATAGAGCTGGATATGTATGTAACTAGTACAAAGCTAATGTCACGGATACCCAGGCAGGGAGACGAGGAAAGCGGACGCAAGTGCAGGTAAGGGCGATATAAATAATTTATTAAATAAATAACAATGGTAAACAAAAACAAGTAAGCAAGAAATAAAGAAATAAACAAGAAATGGAAGTGAGAAAACTAACAAACAAACAGGGAGGCTAAGAAACGAGAAACTAAACAGAGCTAATAACATAAACAAACAAACTAGAGAATATAATAATAAACAGGGAATATATACAAGGCAAAAAACAGAGAACAGAGAAACGCTAAGAGGACTGATAACACTGAGAGAGACAAAACAACATTGGAAGGTGCAAAGACCAACCGAGACAAAGTGGCAGAGGAGGGCTAATATACTAACATAAAACACACTAGGATTGGAAACACCTGGGGCTAGGGGGCGGAGCTACAATAAACACAGGTGGAAAAGTACTGACAGGAGTCACAGGGGAGCACAGGTCACGTGGGGAAGACACACAGAGACGAGGCCAAGACTTGACAGCTAAAGTAACAACCACGGAGCTAAAGTAATTAGCACATAACTAATGTGTTGGTAATTACAGACATACATAATTATTACATTATTATGTAATAATTACATTATTATAATTATTACAGACACAGATATAATAACAGTCCCATCCCCCACTCACAGAAACAGAGAGAACCCTCTCTGTTTCCTCTCTCTCCTTCCCACACGCGATTAGAGAAAAAAGTCTGTCGCCTGTGTGCACGTTTGTGGGGCGCTCATTCTGAATTCCGGGAGATTATATGTGACTCGCGAGCATCAGGGAGCCACTACCGAAATGCGGGAGACTCCCGCAGCTTCAGGGAGACTTGGTTTGTCTGTAATTAGCACAGAGCTAAAGTAACTAGCACAGAACTAACGTGTGTTTAATTAGCACTGAGCTAAATTAACTAGCACAGAGCTAAAGTAACTATCACATAACTGAATGTGTGTGTAATTAGCACAGAGCTAAAGTAACTAGCACAAAACTGAATGTGTGTGTAATTAGCACAGAGCTAAAGTAACTAGCACAAAACTGAATGTGTATGTAATTAGCACAGAGCTAAAGTAACTATCACATAACTGAATGTGTGTGTAATTAGCACAGAGCTAAAGTAACTAGCACAAAACTGAATGTGTATGTAATTAGCACAGAGCTAAAGTAACTAGCACAGCACTGCAGGCTCCGTCCGAAATCGCATACTTAAGCAGTACGTACTGGATTGGGGTGAGTACGCACTGCTCGCCGGGCAAAGCAGTACGCTTTTTCAGTACGTCCGACCGCAGTACGCACGTAGCCTCGGACGCACTACATCCACCATCTTACCTTAGACGCCCTTTCACCTCTCACCCCTCTCTACCAGCGGCACAGTGCTTTACCCAAATTAATTTAATTAAAATCCCTAATTAATCAGCGCTTATTTAAAAAAAAAACCAACCTGTCATATTTAATAAGCACTGACTGTAAATAAAACTTAAAACTAATATTTTCCTCAAATACGAAATATTTAATAATGAATATAAACAGCTTGTTTAATATTAATGAAGTATATTAATAATATTTGCGCATGCAACAAAACAAATATCAGAAAGTTTCAAAGATAAATACCAAAATGTTAATTAATTCCTGCCTCAAAATTCCCTTTTCTAGCATAAATATTTAAACACATGGTCCTTATATGTGTGTTACACTTTGTTGACTAGAACAGCTCCAAATCGGACATTTTGCAAAAGTATGAAAGATATAAATATACTATATATATACGTGGACCAAAAAGGACTGTATTTGTATCCTGGATGATAGCAGTGGAGCACTAAATCTGAAATGAGCTTTTATCAGCCTTTTATTTTAGCATTCCACCTTAAGTGCTCTGGCGTGTGTTGCACCATTTAAGATGGAATGAAAAGTTATCTAGCTAGCTACTGAGAAAAACTACTAGGAAGTTATAAAGAAAATAGCCATAAAACATTGAAACTACAACTTAAACTATTATAGTGTAATATACTGGTTAGCTTTTAAGGTGAAATCAACTTTTGCAACTTGGGATGTCTGTAATTAGCACAGAGCTAAAGTAACTAGCACAGAACTGAATGTGTGTAATTAGCACTGAGCTAATGCAGCTAGCACAGAACTAATCACCATAACTTGGTTCTGATACATCAGCTCACAGACATCGACATCACCATTTGAAGTGATGAGGGGAAAGAGCACCATTTACCCACTAAGAGAGAGAGAGAGAGCAAGGCCAATTCTGCTCTCTCGAGGCTCTGACAGCTGAAGGCAAGCAACATGACCAGGATTCGAACCAGTGATCATGATAGTGGCAGTGCTTAACCCGCTGGACCACTTGGCATCCCGCACGCTATGTTTATGCTCCAACAGCAACAGTTACTTTATAGCCATGTGCATTAATACATATATTATATTTAGATTATTGTGAAGCTGACATCATTCCTTATAGGGTAGCATCAGAATGTTTTTGAGAAATGTGGTTGGAAATTGAGTTAACATATGTGTTATTATTTTTAGCAAGCTACAGACTGGCTGCAGTGTTTCTGGGTCTGTTGAGTGTTCTCCTGCTGACTGCCATCATACTTCTGTTGATCTGGTTGAACAACCTGACTGCAGAGAGAGACCAGTTACAGACCAGTTACACCAACCTGATGGCAGAGAGAGACCAGTTACAGACCAGTAACACCAACCTGACAGCAGAGAGAGACCAGTTACAGACCAGATACAACAACCTGGCTAAAGGGAGAGACCAGTTACAGACCTGTAACACCAACCTGGCTGCAGAGAGAGACCAGTTACAGACCTGTAACACCAACCTGGCTACAGGGAGAGACCAGTTACAGACCTGTAACACCAACCTGGCTACAGGGAGAAACCAGTTACAGACCTGTAACACCAACCTGGCTACAGGGAGAA
Source organism: Astyanax mexicanus (assembly GCF_023375975.1). Classification (NCBI taxonomy): domain Eukaryota; kingdom Metazoa; phylum Chordata; class Actinopteri; order Characiformes; family Acestrorhamphidae; genus Astyanax; species Astyanax mexicanus. The sequence continues at coordinate 8,297,710 of NC_064432.1, read as the reverse complement.
ACCAGTTACAGACCTGTAACACCAACCTGGCTAAAGAGAAAGAACAGCTCCAGAATCAGAGAGATTGCCTTCAGAATGTCATTAATCTTAGTACGTCAACACTCCCTAAAAATTAACTAAAGACCCACAACACTGTATTACTGGTTTTCATAATTCAGTTGGATTGTTTTAGCTGTGGGAAAGCTTAATATTACTAAAAGTTTGAACCATTCCCATAGGAATGAATAGGGTTAAATGTTTATGTACCCTTGATACCATTGATATGGCACAATAATATAATACACTACAGTAACACCACAGCAACTACCTAGGATACCTTAGCAACTACATAAAAGACACTTAAAATTAATCCATTCGTGTGTATGTGTGTTGGATGCATAGAGGAGGCAGTAAAAGACGGGTGGAGTTTTTTTGACACCAGTGTGTACTACATCTCTACTGAGACGAAGAGCTGGACTGATAGCAGACAGGACTGCAGAAACAGAGGAGCAGACCTGCTGATCATCAACAGCAGAGAAGAACAGGTGAGAGTGCAGCACAATGCTGGACATACAATGGCTTGCACAAGTATTCATATCCCTCAAACTTTTTCACATTTTTAAGTGATAGACCAAAACACATTAGCATATAATGAAGTGTACAGGGTTATGAGCAGTGTTACTTTTCCTCCATACATAGCGTGTTGCATTTAGACCAAAAAGTTCAACTTTGGTCTCATCTGACCACACCACCTTCTTCAACAATTTTGCAGTGTTTCTACATGGCTTGTGGTAAACTGCAAACAATGGTTTCCTTCTTGCCACTCTTCCATAAAGGCCAGATTTGTGAAGTGCACAACTTAATAGTTGTCCTGTGGACACATTCTCCCATCTGAACTGTGGATTTCTGCAGCTTCTCAAGAGCTGGGCCTCTTGGCTGCTTCTCTGACCAGTGATCTTCTTGCTCAATCTGTCAGTTTGATTGGAAGTTTTTGTCTTGGTAGGTTTGTATAAACAGTTGTAGAATACATTTTCCATTTTCCAACATTCAGTGTTAATATACACACTGGAACACAGAATCTTCTCCCTATATTTACTTTCTTGCTCCCAACCCAGACATCTCTGACCAATCAGAGGAGACAACGTGCTCACATGGTTTATTAGTGCATAATTTGATGCGTTTAGGTTTACGTCTGTATGAAACCAAACCAAACAGAGGGAGAAAACACTCCAAGTTTTCACAAAAAGGTGTGAAAATGCCCTAACAAACCACTGAGGCCTTCACAGAGCAATTATTTTTATATTTATACTGAGATTATATTACACACAGCTAGACTTATTTGACTAATTCAATGACTTCTGGAGGCAACCGATTGCACTGGATTTTAGTAGATTTATTTAGAGTAAAAGGGAATGAATACTTTTGCAGGTCACACTTTTCAGATTTGTATTTGATTAATGTTCTGAAAACCATATATCATTTTCATTGCACTTTTCACAATTATGTGCTACTTTGTGTTGGTCTATTACTTAAAATGTCAATAAAATACATTTAAGGTTGTGGTTGTAAAGGGAGAAAATTCCAGGGGTGTGAGTACTTTTCAAGCCATTGAATTGGAGCTTGGTTGCCATCAGGGCCGCCGCTCTGCATACGCAGACAACGCAGCCAGCGTTAGGCCTCAACCATTTTGCAGTTGCAGGGAGCCAAATTGACTGAGAATGAAATGTGTTGAAATTATGACATTATTAAATTTAAAACCCAATGTGAATTATTTATGATACGCTCATCTTTTTTGTCTTTAAACATTGCATGGGGCACCTACTCTACTACTTAAAAGCGGCACGTTATTATTTTTGTGCATAATATAATGCCCCCACCCCTATTGCCTGAAATGGCACAGCTCGGTTTGCTCTGTTGGTTGTTGCCAGATGTGACATTTTCCAGTCAAATAAATAATCAAAAAATGCATGGAGGCGCTAAATCTTGCGCATGTTTAACCATTTTTAAAGTGTATGTGGCCATTCTATACAAAAACTTGTCCAGTGCAATATTTGTGTAAGTTAAAAACTTAAAATAAAATAAACAAATAGGATGAAAAATCGTAACTTATCTGGCAACCTTAGTCCTAACTAAAGTAGCAACGCTACTTGAGTTTGGCAGGAGACAAGTTCACCGCGCGAAGTTGCTACTAAATGGTAATTCAACTATGAAGCGACGGTTTGAGTCTGGAGCTGAGAAGAAGAAAAAGAAGCAGAAAGATGAGGCCCATGCATCCCTTTCTGGTGAGTAACTTCGATGATAAAGGTTTAAATAGTTTTAGTTCCCTGACCAGTTATGGTTAGGGCCTCCAAAACCTTAGCAGCGGCCCTGGTTGCCATGCTTTGCCTCTAAGCAAGCTGGCTACAAGCACACAGTTGGAAAATAGGAGGGGTATGATTTTACATGTATTAGAGGAGGTGTGGGCTAGTCGTCACCCTCCTAGTGTTAAGGGGCATTACAAGTAATGGGGGAGTCTTAATGAGCGTCACCGTCCTCATCTCTGTTACTGAAAACAACTTTCTGCTAACTGTGAACAGGACTTGGCTAAAAGTTTGAGAGGAAATCAGAGAACTTGGATTGGTCTGAATGATAGAGACAGAGAGGGGGTCTGGAAGTGGGTGGATGGATCAGCACTGTACACCAGGTAAGAGACCACTGATCTGAAATTGGATCATGATGTAATAGGTCTTAATGATTCTGAAAAACTCACTGATACTCTGATACTTCCCTTCAGTTACTGGTACCCTGGAGAACCCAACAGTAAAGCAGGAGATGAAGACTGTGCCCTAACTGGAGAGCAGTCTGATCCTGTGCAGAACTGGGCTGATTACCCTTGTAATGACGAGTTTGTTTGGATTTGTGAGAAGAGAATATTTAGTTGAATTGTCTTGTGAGGGTGAAAACGATCTGCTTGCTTAATTCATAATTGTCTGTTTTATAATTACACTGCTCAAGATGATTAAGGGAAAACAATGTAAATAAAATAAAGTCAGTTAAACTTTACTATATAGTTGCACAGGTTGTCCAGCTCCACCAAAATGGCTGGTTTGCTGAGTCTCCCAGTACAGTCCAAAGATCATGGAGAAGATAAACCCAGAAAGGCTTCAACCCAGTAGCATAACCAGCTTCTGCTCCTTTGTATGAGGAATAACAGAGGGAGCACTTCAAGAGCCCTACAAAGTGGCTCTACAGTGGATGACTGGTGTGCATGTATTTGACCAAACGTTCAGACAGTGAACTCCATAGTGAGTCCACTGTGCATCGGGACTGGCATTCACCAGAAAACATCAGAATTGGCAGATCTACCATTGGCACCCTGTTCTCTCCTAAGATGAGAGCAGGTTCTAAACTGAGAACATGTAACAATCATAAAAAGTCTAAAGTGCTCTCTTCTTTTTTTGAGCTGTGTACTTTGTATTTTTATTTTTTTGTATTCTTTCATTCTTTCCTTGGTAGAATCAACATGGTAGAGTCAGACATACAGTGTCTATAAATACTTCACTTTTGTCTCTTCAGTACAAAGAGTCCTAGAGATCATCAAGATAAAATGTGAGATGGGGCGTTGTGTTCTTTTTGGTCAGCATTGTTTTTTTTTTAAATCTTGGAATATGGAACATTTTTGTCCAGTATCAGAATCATTAACTCTCAGCGCCGAGTGGTCCAGCAATCTAATGCGCTGCCACTATGAGCGGGAGGTCGCAGGTTCGAACCCCCGCTCATGCAGCTTTGCTATCAGCTGCCGGTGCTTAGAGGGAGCAAAATTGGCTCTGCTCCCCCTGGGGTGGGTAGATGGCGCTCTCTCCCCATCACACTTAAGGTGGCGCTGGGCGGCACGAGGCGTCTGTGAGCGGATGAATCAGAAACTAGCCGCTGTGCTTTCCTCCGAGTGCGCTGGCTGCTCAGGCAATGATTCGTCAGCAGCAGCTCGAAAAAAGGGATGATTGACTTCACACGTGTTGGAGGAGGCGTGTGCTCGTCCGCATCCTCCAAGGGTCGCGGGCGTCACCGGTGATGGGGACGCACAAAGGGGTGGGACAATTGGATATCCAAATTGGGAGAAAAATCAGAAATAAAAAAAAAAATAAAAAAAAGAATCATTAACTCTGACCTTAACTGAGGTGAGCGAGGCCTGCAGTTCTTTAAATGTTGTTCTGGGTTCCTTTGTGACCTCCTCGATGAGTTGTTCATTCCATTTTGCAGTAATTTGGTCTGCCATCGCTCCTGGGATGGTTCACCATGATCAATGACTGTTCTTGAATTTATGCAGACCGAGGCATAATGTGTTATATGTTGAGATTTTGCTTTATTGATTTATTTGTACTTTGTATTTGTGTTCCTCAGGTCTATATGTTTAAGACAGAATAATAATAAAACAGCTACAGAGAATTTTTTGGGTTTTATTTAGTGTTATTTATTACAAATAACGTTTGGAGTTAGTATGATTCAGTAGTAAATGGCATGCACTTATCAGTTTACATCATTCCAAATACCCCAAATTTCTTCACCTTAAAGCAACTGCTATATTTACACAATCACACAAGTTCCACCTTAAAAACCGCCGTTATGTTCATGTAAACATACTAGTTACGTCTTAACTGCTCCGATATTCTCGCAATCACACTAGCTCCACCTTAAAAACTATAGACTATATTATAAACTAATAATTATATATATATATATATATATATATATATATATATATATATATATATATATATATATATATATATATATATATATAAAATCCACAGCATTTTAGAAGCCAAATAACTGAAATAGCTCTTGTCTTTTAAACCCTTTCAGGTCACAGATCTCTCTCTCTCCACTGTTTAAAAGCCAGTGCAATATTAATCCTGGTTTTAGCGCGGACTCTTCTTTGTTTTTACTCTGAGTGAATGAGCTTCTGAGTTTCCAATACTGAATTCTCCATTGCTTATTGTGGCCCTTATGATCCAATGAAAGTAGACTACGCCACCTGGGGAATTTCACCCCAGGGAATAAATATAAATAACACCCAAAGCACACAAGAGCATTCAGAGATACTCAGGAGACGCGAGATGAGGTTCAGCATACAATCTTTACTTATTCAGGTTTGAAATAGTAGATACATGAAATACATAAGAACACTTTAAGCAATTAAAGTTTCTTTTTTTTTCTTAAAAAAAAACAACTTTAAAAATATACACTGAGCCTGCGGACAATATGCGCTTAAAAAAAAGGATTAGAGATACTGGCTGTTTGGAGTCTTAACATAGCATTATCATCTTTCTGTAGCTAACTGGTGCTGGACAATTCTTGTGCCCGGGCCCTCCCTCCCAAGGAGAAAAACAACCTCTGCAAGCACACACAGAGTACTCACACACACCCACACACGTCGCAACACCTCAAACCAGGGGTGAGTCCAACACAACAAACCAAGTGCAGAAGGAAAGATTTCCCAAGGAGGAGGTGACCAGTCGGCCCAAGAGGGACACCACGTGCACCAAGTTGTTCTACAAGAAAGAGAAATACAGATTAGTAACAATAAATGTTATACTTATTAATTTTCCATTTAGTTTACGGCCAATATCACCAACGAATAATACACAGCCAGCTTCCTATAGGAGGGCCCAAAGAGGTCTGCCACCATTGACACAAGGGGGGGTCAAGTTAACAAAAATACAAAACAAAAATCAAAGTTCCAACAGAAACAAAAAAAAAAATAATAATAAAAAATAAATGAATAAATCTTAAATTAATTCAACCCCGGCAAAACAGCAGAAGACTAGGGACTGCTCAGCTTGATGCCACCTCAGCCTTCTCCGATGGCGACACTTCAGCTGAACACCTGTAGGCTTGAATTATCACTTGCTTGGGCTAGAATACATCCAGGGTTCCTGCTCCAATCTACAAATAAAATCCCAAATATATATTTAAACAAAGCCTAAAATTCCCTCCAACCGGAAAATACTAAAAAAAACTCCTACCTTACGTTGTTACGGTCAAAACACACCTGTTTTCCGGCACGCCAGAGCATACACCTAAATAAGAGGCATTTACCATAAATATCAGCCATATGGTTAAAACCCCACCTAGATAAGCGTTGCTGCACCCCAAATGCCTACCTTGCATCCAATACAGCTCCACATCCACACCAAGCTGCAGTTTTATGCGACGATGCTCAGAGTCAGCTGATGCTAACCGCTAACCGCGTTCACACCCGTTTTCCGGCACGCCAGAGCATACACCTAAAGAGTCATTTACCATAAATATCAGCCATAATATGGTTAAAACCCCACCTAGATAAGCGTTGCTACACCCCAAATGCCTACCTTACATCCAATACAGCTCCACATCCACACCAAGCTGCAGTTTTATGCGACGATGCTCAGTCAGCTGATGCTAACGGCTAACTGCTAACCGCGTTCACACCCGTTTTCCGGCAGACCACCCCTGTATATCAAGGCGTTTGTGTTATTTTAGAGTGGATCAAAATCAACAAAAACCCCACTGCACAAAAGACATGTACCTTAGGAAACCACCCAGCAGCAAGTCCTGCAGTAACACGACCCAGCAACAAAGGAAACACAAGCTCGACACAGCAGCGTGCTATCCATGCTTTTATACTGAGCTAACTAGCATTTTCAGCACAACACAGAGGGGAGGGGGAGCCGCTGCTCCTCCACTACGGTGGCCATCCAAGCCCAAAATAGTTAACCCAGAGCCCAGTAACAGCTCTGCCTGTCACATTATGTTAGAAGAATTCAGTCAAAGAACCACAGAGTCGCAGGAATCAGATCAGCTTGCCGTTTATTGAAGCGCATATGTATATGGAGGTCGAATCACCAATTAGCGAATTCGATCTGATTACAGACATCTTCAGACAATCCTTTATACCTCAAAATAAGGAAGTTACAGGTACAAAAAGAAGAAGTTCATCGGGTCCATAGTCTTGTGGCCTCTGTGTTGACCTATGAATAACTATCCTTCCAAAAAGTTGATTTTGCAATGTAAGCATGGATTTACATATTTTTATGTCAAACTAGCTAATGTCTGCTCCTCCGCTGTCAGGGTTTTTTCTAACTTCCCTTTCAGTAAATGTCAGACAAACATAGAGTTCAAGATACAGATCAAAAGTTTAATCACAAGAGTTCAATCACACAGTATGATCATACATAGAATTCAATCACATTTCAATAATATATAAAGTTCAATATTAATAATTCATGATATATTTAATCATTCCTAGAACAAAAGCTTAATCACATATTTGAGTATAACTAATCTTTATTTTTCTCTAACAGCTTCCACAGCTGCTCACTTCAGTAACGTAACGTTCACACTACAGCGACACGGCATCGCTGCCAATTGCTTTCTCTGTCACCCAAGCAAGTTTAATAAAATCCAATCACCTGGTGAACCCTGCTAAAATATCCAACTCAGGACCAGCTGGTCCTGTAATCAGAGATTTAGAAACAAAATACTACCAACTGCCGCTTAATGACTCAAAACACACCAGAAAGTACACTTCTGAATGGCTGAAGAAAAACAAAGTGAAGTTAGTTCAGTCCTGACCTAAACTAACCAGTGAACCGGCATCAAAGTCCTGAGGGCCTGAGGCTTATTTATGGATGCGATACGTGTTGGCCTCATCTCCCAGCAAGCCCACAACATTGTTGTCTGCTTTCTTAGACCATTGCTACAATGCTGGAAAAAGGTTGCGCTGTGTAAGTTCTCTCTACAGCTGTGTCGCAACATTTGTCACAACCTCATTATTAAGGAACACTGCGGTTTGGTCAGAGGACTACGAGGGCAGTGGTGGCTCTGTGGTTTGAGCACTTGGTCATTAATAATGTCTGCTAAGCTAATACTTATGGACCCTTGGGCAAGGCCCTAAACCCTAAACCCTTTCTGCTCAAGGGTCACCATAGCATGGCCTGATGTGATGCTTGGTTTGTACTTGTAGTCAATTTTTAGACTAATTATTTTTCCCTACTTATAGTTGTGTATAGATGTGGATATTCACTGTGCAAAACTCTGTGGCAGATGCGATAATACAGATTCCGTCGCAGCAGATGCACAAGGTCATACTGGTTAAAATTTTCATTCTCCACTGCTGCACTGAAGTGATGATCGCAGCACATACCGAGCAAACATGGGAGCTTCACGGCCCACAGGTTGAGAAAAACCTTATCCAGACAGGATTCGTTTCTCAGGGGGTCCTGGGGTAATTTTCTCTTTTATGGGCGGCTCCGCTGTGATTTTATTTTCACCCGGAATGACCATGAACGTGAATTACGTACTGTTTTATGCTGAACTCCGTGGTCGACCGGTAATTTTAGTCCAGTCTGTATCCACATCACCTCACGTTTAATAAAATAGCTATTTGTCCACTGATACGCGCTATAATTACACTTTGGGTGCGCGTTTCCACGGAGATCCATGTAAAACACAATAGCGAGTGGAAATGGAGGAGCTACTGCACGCCATGTCGTGGCACAGAAAGCCAAAAATATCAGATCCTCCTGTTTTTTCAGTTGCAGTCTGGAAGCAAGAGTTTTATTACTGAGTAGAAGTGTGAAATATTTTTCACAGACATCCCCCTGGGAAACAAATCCCATCCAAATATGAATAGATTTGCTGGGTTTAAAGGACCTGCTGCTAGGGTCTTAAATCCACATTCCACAGGAGACACCTTCAGAGGTCTTGTAGAGTCCATGCCTTTGGAGTTCAAAGCTCTTTTGCTGGTAGGTTGAAGACTTGTGTGAGATTAGACAAGCATTAACCATGATACAGTTGTTTAATTTCATGTTATAATATTGAAAAAAGTAATACTGACAGTAGTTTCAGACCTCACCCCTGTAGAGCAAATCACAGGAAGCAGCATGACCGTGGAGGGTATGATGCAACTCTAGCCCAAGTAAAAGGAAGCAGAAACCTTTAGAGTAGCCGCTTCCGTTACTGGCAGTTCTGTTATGACAGTCAGCTGAGATGGTCTGTTGGTCACAAACAGACACATTAAGAGAGAAAGTGATTCAGCGTTTTAGTCATTTCGAACTCGTCTCTAGAACAGACATGTCTGAGAACATTTACAGCAATGAGATGAGCATCGAGGAGCTGAACAGTGGAGATAAAGTGGAGATGATGGTGGAGATCTACGAGAGCACAGACACTATTAGAGACCATGACCACAACACAGAGGTGAAGGGTGGTGAACCAGAGGAAACCAAACTAAAGAGGAAGCCGCAAACAGAACAGGGAGGAGGTAAACATACGTTTTCTTGTTTGTTTTTTTCTGATGATTGAACTGTATGGAATCTTTAACTTTTATCATTGTCACATTTGTATCTTTATGTGTATTCCATCAGATACCCATACAGCAGAGAGCAGGCGATACAGACTGGCTGCAGTGGGTTTGGTTCTGCTGTGTGTTCTCCTGCTGTTGACCATCATACTGCTGTGCATTAGGCTCAACAACCTGACTGGAGAGAGAAACCAGTTACAGGCCAGCTACACCAGCATGACTGCCGACAGAGACCAGCTACAGACCAACTACACCAACATGACTGCAGAGAGAGATCAAAATATAAAATGGCTTTCAGCAATGGGTGGGTTCTTTTAATATATTATTAGACTTTCAATCATTTTTCAATCAAGTCAAGGGACCTGGTGAGGGTCATTCCAAAGGTTTCGGTTTGTCTTTCCTGAAGTAGTTCACAGTAGATTTTGTGGCATGTTTTGATAGATGATGTATCTCTTTGCCTTTAATGGTTACCATGTAAACCCACCATGATCTCTTTTCCCTGATGAATCCTATGTATTTTAATGGACAGAGTCGGCGCATGTCGCAGTGATGATGGGTTGAATTGCGGTAAACGCAGCCTCTTTAGGGCTTTGAGTGGTCCAGCGGGCTAAGTGCTGCCACTATAATCAGGAGATCGCTGGTTTAAATCCTGTTCATGTAGCTTGCCATCAGCTGCCAAAGCCCTAAGAGAGAACAATTGGCCTTGCTCTCTCTGGGTGGTTCTCTCTCCCCACATCACTCCTAGGGTGATGTCGATCAGCACAAGGCATCTGTGAGCTGATGTTGCTGCGCTTTTCTCCAAGCCCGCTAGCTACTCGCAATGCTGCATCAGCAGCAGTTCAAAAAAGGCAGTGGTTGACTTCAGAGGAGGAGGAGGCATGTGCTAGTCTTCATCCACCTGGTGTTCACTAGTGATAGGGGAAGTCCTAATGAGTGAGTTGGGTAATTGGCCGTGTAAAATGGGGAGAAAATTAGGAAAAAGAGCAGCATCCTTATACGACAAAAGAAGTTTAAATATTCAATTCCAGCTAAGCAGGGAAGAGAAGGCTGGAAAATCCCACACAAACAAACAACATACACAGAACAGATACCTTGTAAACAAGGAAGAGAAGTTGAAAACAGCAGAAGAACTCGGACAACCCTTCAAGCACCTGATACATCATTAAGGGTGTACTCACACTAGGCAATGCGTGCCATGCCTAGGGCTTGGTTAGCTCCCAAAGTATGGCTCGAATGATTAGTGTGATCGCTCCTAACCATGCCCGGGCACAGTACACTGAACCGTGTCCTGGCCTGCTTGAAGATGGGGGCCAGGAAATGGTTCACTTGGACTCGGGCACGTTACACTTGCAGTGCACAGAACCAGATGATGTCAGTGATGCGACATACCTGCAAACAAACTCACCCCCTCTTGGGAACGTGCCCAATGTTGCTATGTATGTTACCGTGACAGAGATAACTGTAACTTTTGGCGTGTATTTCTAAGTAAGTTAAAGTGGATAATCTCCTTTTATCAAGAAGATGGTGTGTATGCAGTCCCGATGCTTTGCATGGCAGAGGGGCTGAATTCAACACCGGCAAACCCACTGGTAGATGGTACTTTCCCCCTCATCATTCCTATCAACTACCATAATACCACATCACATCAACTACCAAACAATACCATAGCTAACAACACAGCAAAATCATTGCAACATCACATCAACACCAAGGCAACCACCTAGTGATACTGTAGCAACTATGTGCTTCTTTTTTCTCAGTTGATCAAATAAAAAAATTAATCCAATAGTGTAATTTGGCCAGGAGCACCAAACCGTTATATAACTGTATTGAAATTCTGTATACAGTTAACTACACCCTGCAGGAGTGGTGGGTCTTCAACACCAGCCTTTACTATGTCTCTACTCTGAAGAAGAGCTGGACTGAGAGCAGAAACGACTGCAGACAGAGAGGAGCAGATCTGGTGATCATCAACAGCAGAGAAGAACAGGTGAGAGAGTGAGAGAGAGAGAGAGAGAGAGAGAGAGAGACAGAAAAGAAAGAGGTGGATTATGCTAATTAATATGTTATCACAATAACAGGAGTTCATTAAAAAGCTGAACAACAACAAAGTCTGGATTGGTCTGAATAAAACAGAGGGGGTCTGGAAATGGGTGGACGGATCAGAACTGATCACTGGGTAAGAGACTCCTGAACTGAACTCTGATCATGATGCAGTTACTGACTCTCACTCCTCACTGCTCTGATAAACACTCTGATACTCTCCTTCTCTCTGACAGGTTCTGGTACTATGGAAAACCCAACAATTACAGAGATGAGGACTGTGTTATAACTGGTTATGTGTTTGATACTGACAAGAACTGGTTTCAGTATTCCTGTAGTGCCCCTTATTTTGGGATCTGTGAGAGAAGCATATTTAACTGAGTTAGTAAATGTGAGTAAACGTCATTAGCATGAACATATTCATTCGCTCTTTCATAATTCATTGTTTTAACAATATCTGACCAATGCACAGATTATTATTATTATTATTCTAGTGCTTGGAGATATTAGCATTATGGACTCAGAAGCATGATCACACCTGCACTATTCAGTCCAGCTGAAACAGTTTGTTTTGTTTTAATTCTGGGTGCGGCCCAAAACCACCGCACCGAGACCCACAAGAGGAGGTGTGATCCGCCCTCAATATCCCCCAACTGTTAAATATACTTCTCAGTTTGATCTAATCGGCTGTTCAGGTGCAGTTTAACCTGATTTGTTACTTAATGCCATTTCTGCTGCTGCTCAATGCTAAGCTGTTTTCAGCCTGGAAGCAGTCTGTTTACTTTCTTATTTTGTCCCAGACAGCTCTGACCAATAATCTGAGACGACGTGCTTGTTTGGTTTATTGTGATGTATTTTGTTGCACCTGCTTTTTTTCTTGTGTGAAAACAAACCAGACCGAAGGGGAAAATGCGTTAAAACAGCCTTAGTGTATGAATCTGAGATGTAGTGGTTCCATTACTAAATTCTATTAATAAATTTAAAACATCGACTCAAACCTCCATAAGTCTGCTTTTACTGTTCTGTGGTTTTACTATTCGTTTTATATGTACATTTTACAAGCCTGCATTTTATTAAACTAAAAGAAAAGCATGTTCAAACATCCAGAACATGATTTTCTATTTAGGGTTTTTTCAATTGCTCTTCTTTTTTTTTTTTTTTTTTTTTTAGAATTTTGGGGTTTTCATCTCATCATACTCTTAGAATTAACCAATATTCACTAAAAACTAATTTAAAATGCTGTGTAATCCAAGAAAATTCTTAATCCCCATCTGTTAAACTTAACTTCGAATCATACCTAATTCTTTCCCCTTTTATGCATCATGGACTAAGGGACCTATTTAAGCTCTTACAGAGTATATAAGATTGCAGGTTGAATTAGCATATTATGGGATTGGGCCCAATGGGGCATTGGTTGGGTATGTAAAGATAAATTTCTAAATGTTTATGTTTATGTATTTTTTATTTAATGCATTTACAAATGAACAAATAAAGTGTGCAGAAATTCAGCATTGTTGATTGTTGTTGATTTCATAAAAATAATACAAAAAAAGGAAAGTAAAAGGAAACATTAAATCTTAAAAATGTATTTAGTAACATTTCATTTTTTTATGTTTTTACCACAATGAACTGCCACACCCCCCAGTTGGGCCATGCGCAATATCTGGACAGCCCTGTCGCCCCTGGCACTGGACTCTCTACTGGTCACTCTAACATAATCACACTTACCTCGGTTTGGTGTCAGATTGGTCTTAAATAGGTTCTACCCAAACATCATGGTGAAAAGCATGGTGGTGACCCAGTTTAACTGGCAGTCTTCTGCAACTTCCCCTCTTTCTTCAGTAGCTCTGCTCTCGTCTAGTACCTCTTCTGCTGCAGCAGCTCAACCGTAAAATAGACACGGCTCACATATATACATAAATACATGCGTAAAACACTCACTGGTTTTCGTTTTGGCACTCTGCCATGTAGTCCATTTTAACCCAGTCTCTTTCTTATGGTGGAGTCATGAACACTGACCTTACGTGAGGCAAGTGAGGCCTAGTAGTTCTTTGGAGTTTGTTTTGGGGTCTTTTGTGACCTCTTGGATGAGTCGTCGCTGTGCTCTTGGGGTAATTTTGGTCGGCCAGCCACTCCTGGGAAAGTTCACCACTGTTCCATGTTTGCCAGAGTCCCAAAGCTTTAGAAATGGATTTATAACCTTTTCCAAACTGATACGATCTCAATTACTTAATTTTCAGTTTGTTCCTGAATTTCTTTGGATATTGGCATAATGTCTAGATTTTAAGTATTGGTTTGAGCTTGGTTTTGTCAGACAGGTCCTATTTAAGTGATTTCAAAATCATACTTATCTCAGTTCAGAGCCAGATTGGTCTAAATTAGGCACTATCCAAACATCATGGTGAAAAACATGGTGACCCAGCTTGACTGGCAGCTTCCTCTCTGCCCTCAGTAGTTCTGCTCTCGAAACGTCCATTTTCTGCTGCAGCAGCTCAACCTTAAAATAAACACAGTACATCTCATATATATACATATGTACACATACAACACAAATATAGCTATAATCAAGCTTCTTGCAGGTTTCAGTGAGTTAAAGACTGAGTAAGACTTTTTAGAGCTTGTGATGAACTCACTAGGTCAAGGACTCATCACCAACAGTCTTACCTGGGACTGTCACTTTAAAACTAGTGATGGCAAACTCGAAACTCATACACTTCATACTCCTTAAAAAAGATGCAAAGCATTGTAACTTTTTTGTGGATGTTGCATTGGTTTATATTGGTTTCTTTTTCTTATATATTGCTCATAATTTATTAAAACATAAACATTTGTGAAAATACCTACTGTGTAGGTTTGCTGTGTGTGATAATTTTAAACTTAAAGAGGCAGTAAATCCTATATTTTTTCATTAATAGCTGAAATGTGTTTCTTTAAAGCAATACAACATACCAATTCGGCTTAAAACCTTTATAAACCTTTCCTAAACTTTAAAAAATGCTTTTATTACGGTCATTTCCCCCTCTGCAGTGCCCTTTCAGGTTCAACTGTGCTATATGCCAGGATGATAATTATCTGCATCTCACCGCTATCAGAGGCACACTGCCCAGCCTAATCAGCTCTCCTTTCTGCTCCACCCCTAAACCCATAGGAATGATTTAAGTAAAAAGTATATAGCTAGTTTTTTGTTTTGTCGTTTAGATTAACGTGTATGGTGTTTAGTTAATAAAGCTTCTTTAAATCATATTGAAAATCATATTAAAATATTTGAAATGTGGTGATATGTTAAAGCTATTTTCACTGTTGCTGGTTTAACACTAGCTAACCTAGCTAGATAGCGTGGAAGTTTTTTCAACATTCATTTTTTTTTAATTAAAGTAAAAAAAATAATTCTATAAAGTTAACAAATTAAAAGGTTGTTGGTTTTAGTATTTGGGTGTGTGATTGGAGGGGATTGTTTTCACTGAAACTCTGGTTTCTGTAAAAAAAAACATTAAATATGAAATAAACAGTTGAGTTGTGTACCTGGAATATTTTTTTTACTGTTAATTTAATTTAAACATAATGTGTGTCTATTCTAATCTTTTTAACCTAAAATAAACGTTGTAAATATGTCTTCAAACCAACGTTTTTTTATTTTACGGTTACTAGCTAAGCAGCTCCTCCTACATTTCTCTCTCCCAGTGCAGTATAGCTAGCTTTAGCTATGTAGCTAGTTAGCTAGCAGAGCGGTACCATAGAACTGTCAATAAACAGAAGGTTAAAGTTCATTAATAAACTCTTCTCAAATAAACTGACGGAAATAAAGCTTTTAACTCAAATTTTCATGCTTGGTATCAGTTACTACATCTTTACACAAACAGACTGACTGTTTAACCCCTAAAAAATATGTGCAGAAAACAAGTTAGCTTAGCATAATCACACTGAACTAAAGTTTAATGTTGCTGCAATATTGATGCAAACACACTAGTTCCACCTTAAAAACTACTGCTATACTCACACAATCACACCATTTCTACCTTAAATGCTGCTGCTATATTCACAATCCCACTAGTTCCACCTTAAAGATGCTGCTATATTCACACATTCACACAAGTTCCACCTTAAAAGCTGCAGCTGTATTCACACAAGCACACCAGTTCTACCTTTAAAGCTGCTGCTATTGTCACGTAATCACATTAGTTCTACCTTAAATGCTGCTGTTATATTCACAATCCCACTAGTTCCACCTTAAAGATGCTGCTATATTCACACAATCACACAAGTTTTACCTTAAAAGCTGCAGCTGTATTCACACAATCACACCAGTTCTACCTTTAAAGCTGCTGCTATTGTCATGTAATCACATTAGTTCTACCTTAAATGCTGCTATATTCACAATACCACTAGTTCCACCTGAAAGATGCTGCTATATTCACACATTCACACAAGTTCCACCTTAAAGATGCTGCTATATTCACACAATCACACCAGTTCTACCTTTAAGCTGCTGCTGTATTCACATAATCACACTAGTTCCACCTTAAAAGCTTGCTTAAAACCACTATATTACAATAGTTTAAGTTGTAGTTTCAATGTTCTATGGCTATTTTCTTTATAACTTGCTAAAGCTCATTTCAGATTTAGTGCTCCACTGCTATCATCCAAGACACAGTCCCTTTTGGTCCATGTATATATAATATATTTATATCAGTGTGTGGGTGCTTGTACACAGGGTGTGTGTGATGTGCCAGTGCGCTAGTATTGTGGTAGAAATGCTTGTAGGTAATGCATGCTGCATGCTGCCCTTGCTTGCTTCTTTCTGCTTACAGCTAGTGCCGCCAGCTAGTCTCCTTCGAGAGGTGAAAGGAGAAGCCAAGAGTGTAAGTCTCCTCCTGCTGGCATATAGCCTCTCCACCATCAAGACTCCTGCAGTGCCTCCTCGTGGCCACACATGGATACTGAGACCTTGCAGACTCAGGCTAAAAGGTAGGGGATCTCGGAGCAGCAGTGGGCCCCAGAGGCGCGATGTGCAGGCCCACCGGTGTGTGGACATGCCCTGACATCCGCCAACCACTGCCCTATCTATGGGTTAAATAGTACCCTGCTGCCTTGTGGGTATCCTCTGAAAAGGAAAAGGCTAAGAGAGCAAACCCTGACAGAAAACCCGGCTTGGACTCCGTTAGGCAGATCAGGGTTTGAAACACTGTTCTGGCCACTCCTGCAGCTGAACTGATACCAAATGTATTGTCCTATCATTCCTTTGGAGTATGCCAGTGAGGCAGAGAGGGGCAACACAGGGTTTCCATAAACATAGCCCAGGCTTCTTGTGCCCTGGAGAAGAAACTCCAGCTTCACTCTGCAGTGAAGCCTTTTCTCAGTTGGCGTAGAGACGGGCGCCAGGGGCTACCTCCGACAGTGGGAGAGATGATCAATCTCATTGGACAGCTACCGCCCGCTTCAAACTGGGCAGCCCCCAGCCAATTAGGTGCTGTCCCGCCACAGCCTTCCTGCTTCAGTGGGTGCATGAAGCTAAGGGATCATCCTGACAAGTGGGCTGTAAAACCGTGCACCAAGCAGAAGAACAAAAAAGACTCCAGCATTACGATTGGGATGCTGGAATATCAGGACCATGACACCCGGGTTAACTGACAACCTGATAGATATAAATGATGCTCGTAAGACTGCAGTGATCAACAACATACTCATGAAACTACAAGTAGACATCTTGTCTCTTCAGGAAACCAGACTCATCTCATCAGGATCGCTGCGGGAAAGAGACTATACCTTTTCTGGCAAGGGAAGGCTCCTGGTGAACCTAGAAAACACGGAGTTGGCTTTGCAGTCAAGAACACTCTACTTGGAGCCAATTTACCACCTACAGGGGGTTCAGAGAGAATCCTAACCCTCTGCCTAAACACAACCAGGGGACTTGTCCACTTGGTGAGTGTGTACGCACCAACACTCAGCTCCTCCCAAGAGATTAAGGACAAGTTCTATGATGAGCTTGAACTAACTATAAAAAACATCCCCAAGGAGGAACAACAGGTACTTGCTTGGTGATTTCAATGCTAGAGTTGGTGCAGACCACGATTCCTGGCCATCTTGCTTGGGCTACCACGGCATTGGGAAAATGAATGAAAATGGACAGCGTCTCCTTGAGCTCTGCACATACTACAGTCTTTGCATCACTAACTCCTACTTTCAACTGAAACCCCGACACAAAGTCTCCTGAAGACATCCACGATCTGGTCACTGGCACCAGCTGGACCTAATCATAACACGGTGCGTCCACCTAACCCGTAGTTTCCACGGTGCAGACTGCGACTCAGATCACTCCCTTGTCTGCTGCAAAGTTAAACTCCAGATGAAAAGCATCCATAGAGCCAAACCAAAAGGACCTACTCGTGTTGACAGCAGCAAAACAGCGGTTCCAGCTAAATCTGCAGCCTTCCTCTGTGCTTTAGAGGAATCCCTCCCCTGCCTACCCAAATGCTGCTCTGCCCAGTAGTACTGGGATGGCTTAAGGGACACCATCCACAGCATGGCCCTGATGGTTTTCGGCACAAAGCTGAGAAAGTCCAATGACTGGTTTGAGGCCAATTTATCCATCTTGGCACCAGTCCTGGGAGAAAAGCGAAATTGCTCACACCATCTACAAATGTACACCAACCGAGAAGACCCTGCATGCCCTCATTAGCTAGGATTAAACTTCAACATACCGCAAGAAGCTGCGCCAACAGTTATTGGCTACAGCTTTGCAGCAATATCCAATCAGCTGGTGACTCTGGTAACATCAAAGGCATGTACGATGGCATCAAAAAAGGCACTCGGACCCTCGCGGTATGCAATTTTACCTTTGAAATAGGCCTCTGGGGAAATCATCACTGCTCGCTCTAAGCAACTGGAACGATGGGTTGAGCACTACTCTGTGATATATGCTAGTGACAGCATTATCTCTGATGCAGCCCTCTGTCATATAGAGCGTCAAGCTGTAATGGAAGAGCTGGATATGGAGCCAACAACTGCTGAATTAAGTAAAGCAATCGACAGCCTAAGCTGTGGTAAAGCTCCAGGCAGGGATGGGATAACAGCTGAGGTCATAAAATGTGGAAAGCCTGCTCTTCTCGATAAATTACACAAGCTCTTCTGTCTGTGCTGGAGGGAAGGTGTGGTACCACAAGATATGTGTGATGCCACCATAGTCACCCTGTATAAGAATAAGGGAGACAGGAGTGACTGCAACAACTACCGTGGTGTCTCTCTTCTTAGCACCCACTGGTAAACTCTTTGCAAGAGTTGTGCTGAACAGACTCCAGGTCCTTGCGGATAAGATCTACCCAGAATCGCAAGCAGGGTTCAGAGCAGAAAGGGCTACCACTGACATGATCTTCCCTTTAAGACAGTTGCAAGAGAAATGTAGGGAGCAGAATAAACCACTCTACATGGCATTTATTGACCTGACTAAGGCTTTTGACCTGGTGAGCAGGAGTGGCCTTTTCCAGCTGGTTGAACGAATAGGCTGCCCCCCAAAACTCTTACGCATCCTTCAGTCGTTTCACACAGACATGCATGGTACCATACAGTTCGACGGGTCCATCTCAGACCCCTTCAAAATCTGCTGTGGTGTCAAGCAGGGATGCGTGATGGCACCCACCCTATTTGGGATCTTTTTCTCCCTCCTCCTCCGGCAAGCTTTCGGAACCTCAACCGAGGTAGTCTACTTTCACACAAGAACAGATGGTAACCTCTTCAACCCTGCCCGTCTGAAAGCCAAAACAAAGGTTAGGTCACTCGTCATCAGGGACATGCTATTTGCAGATGATTCAGCACTGGTAGCACACTCCCAGGATCACTTACAAACCCTCATAGACTGGTTTACTCAAGCCTGTAAGGACTTCAGTTTGACCATCAGCCTGACTAAAACTAAGACAATTCAATTCAATTCAATTTATTGTCATTATACTGATACAGGGTTGTACAGTAAAACGAAACACTATTAGGCTAGATCTCCAGTGCAGACAAGAAAAGTGTAGGACAGAGTAAATAGTGCTCAGACGATAGATACAGAGAAGTGCAAAACAAAACACACAGTGTAGGGGCAGAAGGTACAGGGGACATAAAACACACTTATAGGGCAAAAGTACAGGGGACACAAACAATAGTTACAATAAGATTATTGGTATGTTTATGTTTGTGTGATGAGGTACTGTTTAAAGTTAAAGTGTTTAAAGTGCAGTAGTGACAGCGGTACATTGTATATGGTCCATATGTGTATAATAGTAGCGGTAGGCCAGGTTGATTAAAGTGCAGTGTGCATATAAGTGAAATGATTAAAGTGCAAAGTGCATACAGTCTCTGTGCTGAAGCAATCAGTGGCCATGTAGGAAACTGGGAGTGGTCAGTGGTCAGTCTGTGTACTGTTCAGGTTGAAGTTAGTGTTGCTGGAGACAGCAGTTTCACAGCACGTGGGAAAAAGCTGTTCTTCAGTCTGGTGGTTCTGGTTCTAATGTTCCTGTACCTTTTCCTGGAAGGCAGGGGTTGGAACAGGAAGTGGCTGGGGTGGGTAGGATCGGAAGAGAAGCCTTCCTCAGGCATCTCTTGTTGTAGAGGTGATGTATGGATGGAAGGGTAGTTGCGGTGATGTGTTGGGCAGACTTCACCACTCTCTGCAGGGCCTTGTGTTCAGCAGCAGTGGCACTGCCGTACCATACCGTACCAGCTGTGCTTAGCAGAGCAGTCGTGGGTGTAGAGAGTGAAGAGTAGAGGTGAGAGCACACAGCCTTGGGGGCATCCAGTGTTGAGTATAAGTGGGGGGGAGGTGTGATCCCCCATTCTGACGGACTGAGGTCTACCAGTAAGAAAGTCCAAGATCCAGTTACAGAGTGAGTTGCTGATTCCAAGGGTGCTAAGCTTGGAGACCAGTCTGGATGGGATGATGGTGTTAAATGCGGAGCTGAAATCAACAAACAACAATCTGACATATGTGTTTGTTCCCTCCAAGTGGTTGAGTGCAGTGTGCATTGCCAGGGCAACAGCATCATCCGTGGACCTGTTTGCTCGGTAGGCAAACTGATGCGGGTCCAGAGTGTTGGGTAGGCTGTCCTTTATGTGAGCTGAGATCAGCCTCTCAAAGCACCTCATCACAATGGGTGTGAGAGCAATGGGACAGTAATCGTTCAGACAGGAGATGGAGGATTTCTTCGGAACAGGGATGATTGTTGTGGCTTTTAAGCAGTCAGGAACTGTGGACTGTGCCAGGGAGACATTGAAGAGGTCCGTGAAGGGGGCCGCGAGTTGGCTGGAGCAAGCTTTTAGAACTCTACCCGGGATACCATCTGGACCAGCTGCTTTCCGAGTAGAGACCCGCTTCAGTGCTTTCCTCACCTCTTCTGTAGCCAGTATGAGTGGCTCATCTGTGGCAGAGGGCAGGGCAGTGATAGGTGGACGTGCCTGAACAGTGTTCTCAAACCGGGCATAAAAGTTATTCAGTTCTGCAGGAAGGGAGGCGTCTGAGCAAGTAGGGCTGTTGGCTTGGCTCTTGTAATCAGTGACTGCTTGGATTCCTTGCCACATGCGTCTGGGGTATGAGTTGGCATTGAAGTATGCTGCGATCTGAGAGCTGTGTGTTTGTTTGGCAGCTCTGATGCCAACCTTTAGGTTGTGTCTGGCAGCTTTGAGGTCTTCACTGTTGCCAGATTTGAAGGCAGCATCACAGGCTTTCAGCAGACCGCGGACTTCACTGTTCATCCATGGCTTTTGGTTTGGAAATGTGCGGATTTGTTTCTTTTCAGTCACATCATCCACACACTTCTTGATGAACGCGGTGACAGAAGATGCATATTCATTAACATCCACAAGTGAGTCCCTGGTGGCTGCAGTTTTGAACATATCCCAGTCCGCACACTCAAAGCAGTCTTGTAGCATTGAATCTGCCCCCTCTGGCCATAAACGCACTGTCTTTGCTGTTGCTTTCACCCGCTTCAGCAGCTGCTTGTATGTGGGTTTCAGGAGAAGTGAAATGTGATCACTCTTACCAAATGGAGGCAGAGGAGTGGAGTTGTAAGCATCCGTTATGTTTGTGTAGACGTGATCAAGCGTATTTCCCCTCGTGTAGGACAGGAGATGTGTTGGTGGAGTCTGTGGCAGACTGACCTGAGATCAGTCTGGTTGAAATCTCCAGCGATAATGGGACAAGCCACTGTAAAACCTCCCTCTATCACCATCAAGAACCACACTCTGGAAGCTGTGAACACCTTTACCTACCTTGGATCCACCGTTACAGACAACCTGTCACTGGATGCTGAACTCAGTGGCCGCATCGGTAAAGCTGCCTCTATCTTTGGGAAGCTCACAGGGAGAGTATGGGAAAATGGGAAACTATGGGAAAGCGCAGGTGTACAGAGCCTGTGTCATGAGTACACTTTTGTATGGTTGTGAAGCTTGGGCAACATATTCATAACAAGAGAGACGGTTAAACAGCTTTCATCTTCGCTGCCTGAGGCGCATACTGGGTATCACCTGGAGGGATGGGATCACCAACACAGCAGTCTTGGATAAAGCGCAGCTTCCCAGCATGTACTCTCTTTTGAAGCAGGGACATCTTCGCTGGTTGGGCCACATCCGGCGAATGGACGATGGACGAATCCCGAAGGACATCCTCTATGCTGAACTGTCATCTGGCAAGAGGCATACTGGACGTCCTCAGCTTCACTATAAGGAGATGTCAAAGAAGAAGATATCTTTCATACTTTTCCAACATGTCCGATTTGGAGATGTTCTAGTCAACAACAGTAACTGTAACTTACACATATATATACACAGATGCAAAAAAGTATGTGAACCCTTACTTAGGCGTTTATAAATACGTATTATTTGTATTTCTGCATAAATTGGTCATTACATGTGTTCTGATCCTCATCTAAGTCAAATTAGTTAGTTAGTTTAAGGCCAGATGTAACGGGACACACACCTTCCAAGAAGTTCCACTTTTTTCTCATCAGTCCAAAGAATATTTACCCAAAGTTCTGGGGATCAATCACCGAATATGAGTCAGCAGTGCTAGATTTTCAGAGCTCGGTTTAGTGAATATGTTTCTCTCAGTTTTCTGAATGGAACAGTTGATGTCTTTAGTTCATCTATGAGAGAGAATCAAACTGCTGCTGCTGATCAGTGTGAGAAACAGTGGGAAAAAAATGTGAAGAGGATGATCAGAACCGTGCATGGAAAAAAAAACATAAAAACATACATAAAGAAGTTATACTCAGTAAACGTAAATGTAGTAGTGTATGAGAGATTAAGAGCAGCTTCAATAAAGGGCGTGAGAGCTCTGTTGTTTTCACGCCTTTAGCTCAAACAGGAAACTGTATATAGCTGATGACAGCTGGACACACTTCCTTTATTTACAGCACTATTTTACTTAAAGTAAGTGAGAGGTGCAGCACTGCTGTAGTGTTTCTACAGAGACGCAGTAATTCAGTGTTTCAGTCTTTTAGAGATTAGACATGTCTCTGAGTGTTTATGAGGATCTGATCTACTTTGAGGAGCTGAACAGAGCAGATGGAGACGAGATAACAGTGGTTATATATGAGAGTTCAGACGCTGTTATGGGCCTTGACCCCAACACAAAGATGGAGGACGCCAACACGATGAGGATCCTGAAGACACAACAAGCAGGTACCATTACTAATTATGAAAAGAGTAAATACTATTATAGTAAAAGAGATTTATGCTGTAGCAACTGATTTCTGCTGTAATCCTGTTCCTCTGGGCTAGTTTATCAATTTTACTGGTGTTCATAAAGAACAAGCAGCATTGCTGGAACTGTTGTGGATTTCTCCAATTTGAAACAAGCTAGAGTGATTATATACATTATATAAATCCATGTTACAACCATAAACCAAATAGTCAGTGACCTGGATTTATATTTTATAAATAAAATAAATCATAAGGGCTTTAGGTTTTCCATCAGACTAAGGTGCTGCTACTATATCGGGAGATCACAGGTTCAAATCCCAGTCATGCAGCTTGCCATCAGCTGCTGGAGCCCTGACAGAGGACAATTGGCCTAGCTCTCTCTGCGTGGGTAGATGGCGCTCTTTCCCCTCATCACTTGTGATCCTAGGGTGATGTGGATCAGCACAAGGCGCCTGTGAGCTGATGTATCAGAACCGAGTCGCTGTGCTTTCCTCCAAGTGTGCTGTGATGCTACTCGGCAATGCTGCATCAGCAGCAGTTCAAAAAGAGGCGGAGTCTGACTTTATATGTATCAGAGGAGGCATGTGCTGTGCCTGACTTCACCCTCCTGGTGTTAGGGCATTACTGGTGATAGGGAGAGTCCTAATGAGTGGGTTGGGAAAAATGGAATAATAATTAAAAAAAAAGGGGGTCAAAAACTTTTTCACACCACTGTATATATATTTCTTTGTTTAAGCAACATATTCATTTTTGGTTAGTTGATTGTCTGCATAAGGTGTCGGTGCAATATACTTTTATTTTTGAGTTTCTATTATGTTTATATAATGCTTGTAGTTTGAATGTGATTGATTAAATAATTTTGACGATTTTTCATGAGGCTCGTGCCCCATCATAGAGCAGCTAACCTGCTGTCTCCAAAAACCCACTGCTGTGTGGCTGTGCCCATATGGCAAGTGCCAGATGTGATGATCGCAACTCAAATGAGTGCCAAATCAAAACAAATCAGATTTGAGTCACTTTCATATGTGGTCCTAAATCGGATACGTATCCGATCCACGGACATGCGACATGAATGTAAACGATCAAATCAGAATTCAGAATTTTTTTTTTACGCATTAGCATTAGCGCTACATGCTTCTCTCTCGTACCCACACTCTATCTCTTGGTGCAGCTGTGCAGCTATAGCTGCAAAAACAGCAAAAGTAAACCGCCTGGCCTTTTTTCTCCTCCTGGACCTGAGCATGAACTTCAGACCAGCTGTTTACTCTCCACTCCAGCAAAAGATGCTCCACAAATGAGCTGCTGACTCATCCATTTCCCCTTATAAAGCTACGGGTCATCTCTCAAATATGAGTTTTTTTGTTGTTAAAAAAAGTCAACGTTTATACAGGTATTAATGTGCGCATGTGAGGCGTTTCAGATTCGTTCACATTACACACAGATACAGCTCACTTACATTTGTGAATGTGAACCGTCAAGATAGAGCCAAATCCTATCTGAGCAAAAATCCTATCTTGGTCACAAACAGACACATAAAGAGAGAAAGTGATTCAGCCTTTTAGTCATTTCGAGCTCGTCTCTAGAACAGACATGTCTGAGAACACTTACAGCAATGAGATGAGCATCGAGGAGCTGAACAGAGGAGATAAAGTGGAGATGGTAGTGGAGATCTACGAGAGCACAGACACTATTAGTGACCATGACCACAACACAGAGGTGAAGGGTGGTGAATCAGAGGAAACCAAACTAAGAAGGAAGCTGCAAACAGAACAGGGAGGAGGTAAACATAAGGTCTTTTTATTTTCTAATGATTGAACTGTATGGAATCTTTAGCTTTTATCATTGTCACATTTGTATCTTTATGTGTATTCCATCAGATACCCATACAGCAGAGAGCAGGCGATACAGACTGGCTGCAGTGGGTTTGGTTCTGCTGTGTGTTCTCCTGCTGTTGACCATCATACTGCTGTGCATTAGGCTCAACAACCTGACTGGAGAGAGAAACCAGTTACAGGCCAGCTATACCAGCATGACTGCCGACAGAGACCAGCTACAGACCAACTACACCAACATGACTGCAGAGAGAGATCAAAATATAAAATGGCTTTCAGCAATGGGTGGGTTCTTTTAATATATTATTAGACTTTCAATCATTTTTCAATCAAGTCAAGGGACCTGGTGAGGGTCATTCCAAAGGTTTCGGTTTGTCTTTCCTGAAGTAGTTCACAGTAGATTTTGTGGCATGTTTTGATAGATGATATATCTCTTTGCCTTTAATGGTTACCATGTAAACCCACCATGATCTCTTTTCCCTGATGAATCCTATGTATTTTAATGGACAGAGTCGGCGCATGTCGCAGTGATGATGGGTTGAGTTGCGGTAAACGCAGCCTCTTTAGGGCTTTGAGTGGTCCAGCTGGCTAAGTGCTGCCACTATAATCAGGAGATCGCTGGTTTAAATCCTGTTCATGTAGCTTGCCATCAGCTGCCAAAGCCCTAAGAGAGAACAATTGGCCTTGCTCTCTCTGGGTGGTTCTCTCTCCCCACATCACTCCTAGGGTTATGTCGATCAGCACAAGGCATCTGTGAGCTGATGTTGCTGCGCTTTCCTCCAAGCCCGCTAGCTACTCGCAATGCTGCATCAGCAGCAGTTCAAAAAAGGCAGTGGTTGACTTCAGAGGAGGAGGAGGCATGTGCTAGTCTTCATCCACCTGGTGTTCACTAGTGATAGGGGAAGTCCTAATGAGTGAGTTGGGTAATTGGCCGTGTAAAATGGGGAGAAAATTAGGAAAAAGAGCAGCATCCTTATACGACAAAAGAAGTTTAAATATTCAATTCCAGCTAAGCAGGGAAGAGAAGGCTGGAAAATCCCACACAAACAAACAACATACACAGAACAGATACCTTGTAAACAAGGAAGAGAAGTTGAAAACAGCAGAAGAACTCGGACAACCCTTCAAGCACCTGATACATCATTAAGGGTGTACTCACACTAGGCAATGCGTGCCATGCCTAGGGCTTGGTTAGCTCCCAAAGTATGGCTCGAATGATTAGTGTGATCGCTCCGAACCATGCCCGGGCACAGTACACTGAACCGTGTCCTGGCCTGCTTGAAGATGGGGGCCAGGAAATGGTTCACTTGGACTCGGGCACGTTACACTTGCAGTGCACAGAACCAGATGATGTCAGTGATGCGACATACCTGCAAACAAACTCACCCCCTCTTGGGAACGTGCCCAATGTTGCTATGTATGTTACCGTGACAGAGATAACTGTAACTTTTGGCGTGTATTTCTAAGTAAGTTAAAGTGGATAATCTCCTTTTATCAAGAAGATGGTGTGTATGCAGTCCCGATGCTTTGCATGGCAGAGGGGCTGAATTCAACACCGGCAAACCCACTGGTAGATGGTACTTTCCCCCTCATCATTCCTATCAACTACCATAATACCACATCACATCAACTACCAAACAATACCATAGCTAACAACACAGCAAAATCATTGCAACATCACATCAACACCAAGGCAACCACCTAGTGATACTGTAGCAACTATGTGCTTCTTTTTTCTCAGTTGATCAAATAAAAAAATTAATCCAATAGTGTAATTTGGCCAGGAGCACCAAACCGTTATATAACTGTATTGAAATTCTGTATACAGTTAACTACACCCTGCAGGAGTGGTGGGTCTTCAACACCAGCCTTTACTACGTCTCTACTCTGAAGAAGAGCTGGACTGAGAGCAGAAACGACTGCAGACAGAGAGGAGCAGATCTGGTGATCATCAACAGCAGAGAAGAACAGGTGAGAGAGTGAGAGAGAGAGAGAGAGAGAGAGACAGAAAAGAAAGAGGTGGATTATGCTAATTAATATGTTATCACAATAACAGGAGTTCATTAAAAAGCTGAACAACAACAACAACAAAGTCTGGATTGGTCTGAATAAAACAGAGGGGGTCTGGAAATGGGTGGACGGATCAGAACTGATCACTGGGTAAGAGACTCCTGAACTGAACTCTGATCATGATTCAGTTACTGACTCTCACTCCTCACTGCTCTGATAAACACTCTGATACTCTCCTTCTCTCTGATAGGTTCTGGTACTATGGAAAACCCAACAATTACAGAGATGAGGACTGTGTTATAACTGGTTATGTGTATGATACTGACAAGCACTGGGTTCAGTATTCCTGTAGTACCCATTATTTTGGGATCTGTGAGAGAAGCATATTTAACTGAGTTAGTAAATGTGAGTAAACGTCATTAGCATGAACATATTCATTCGCTCTTTCATAATTCATTGTTTTAACAATATCTGACCAATGCACAGAATATTATTATTATTATTCTAGTGCTTGGAGATATTAGCGTTATGGACTCAGAAGCATGATCACACCTGCACTATTCAGTCCAGCTGAAACAGACTCTGGTTTGTTTCAACTCTAGGTGTGGACCAAAACCACCGCACCGAGACCCACAAGAGGAGGTGTGATCCGACCTCAATATCCCCCAACTGTTAAATATACTCCTCAGTTTGATCTAATCGGCTGTTCAGGTGCAGTTTAACCTGATTTGTTACTTAATGCCATTTCTGCTGCTGCTCAATGCTAAGCTGTTTTCAGCCTGGAAGCAGTCTGTTTACTTTCTTGTTCTGTCCCAGACAGCTCTGACCAATAATCTGAGACGACGTGCTTGTTTGGTTTATTGTGATGTGTTTTGTTGCACCTGCTTTTTTTCTTGTGTGAAAACAAACCAAACCAATGGGGAAAATGCGTTAAAACAGCCTTAGTGTATGAATCTGAGATGTAGTGGTACCATATTCGTTTTATATATACATTGTACAAGCCTGCATTTTATTAAACTAAAAGAAAAGCGTGTTCAAACATCCAAAACTGATTTTCTATTTAGGGTTTTTTCAATTGCTCTTCTTCTTCTTTTTTTTTTTTAGAATTTTGGGTTTTAATCTCATCATACTCTTAGAATTAACCAATATTCACTAAAAACTAATTTAAAATGCTGTGTAATCCAAGAAAATTCTTAATCCCCATCTGTTAAACTTAACTTCGAATCATACCTAATTCTTTCCCCTTTTATGCATCATGGACTAAGGGACCTATTTAAGCTCTTACAGAGTATATAAGATTGCAGGTTGAATTAGCATATTATGGGATTGGGCCCAATGGGGCATTGGTTGGGTATGTAAAGATTAATTTCTAAATGTTTATGTTTATGTATTTTTTATTTAATGCATTTACAAATGAACAAATAAAGTGTGCAGAAATTCAGCATTGTTGATTGTTGTTGATTTCATAAAAATAATACAAAAAAAGGAAAGTAAAAGGAAACATTAAATCTTAAAAATGTATTTAGTAACATTTAATTTTTTTATGTTTTTACCACAATGAACTGCCACACCCCCCAGTTAGGGGCATGCGCAATATCTGGACAGCCCTGTTTCCCCTGGCACTGGACTCTCTACTGGCCACTTTAACATAATCATACTTATCTTGTGTCAGCGTCTGATTGGTCCTAAATAGGTTCTATCCAAACATCATGGTGAAAAACATGGTGGTGACCCAGCTTAACTGGCAGTCTTCTGCAACTTCCCCTCTTTCTTCAGTAGCTCTGCTCTCGTCTCGTACCACTTCTGCTGCAGCAGCTCAACCTTAAAATAGACACGGCTCACATAAATGCATAAATACATGCGTAAAACACGCAGTGGTTTTCGTCTTGGCACTCTGCTAAGTAGTTCATTTTTACCCAGTCTCTTTCTTATAGTGGAGTCATGAAGGCCTAGCAGTTCGTTGGTTGTTGTTCTGTGTTCTTATGTGACCTCTTGGATGAGTCGTCGCTGCGCTCTTGGGGTAATTTTGGTCAACCGGCCACTCCTGGGAAAGTTCACCACTGTTCCATGTTTACCAAAGTCCCAAAGCTTTAGAAATACCTTAATTTCTTTAGATATTGGCATGATGTCTAGCTTTTTAGTATATTTTGATCTTCAAATTCCTACTTATCTCGGTTCAGAGTCAGATTGGTCTTAAATAGGCTCTATCCAAACGTCATCGTAAAAACCGTGGTGACCCAAGCTTGACTGGCAGTCTTAATTTACCCTCTGCCTTCAGTAGCACTGTTTTCGTTTCGTCTCGCACCTTTTCTGCTGAACTTAAAATAAACACGGCTCACGAGTCCGTCTTACATAAATACTTATACACACATACAACACAAATATACCTATACCAAGGTTCTTGCAGGTTTCAAGTTAAATTTAAGACTTTAAGACCTTGTGATGAACTCAGTAGGTCGAGTACTCGTTACCAGTATTCTTATTTTTTCTTATTTAATTAAACCGTGCTCTCTAAGCACTCCGGCAGCTGAGGGCAAGCTGCATGAACAGAATTCGATGATCTCTCGATCATAGTTGCAGTGCCTTAGTCTCTTGAACCACTCAGAGCCCTCCATCACTAACATTCTTACATGGGCCAGTCACTGTAGAACTAGTGATGACAAACTCGAAATTCAGATTTGAACTGATTTCATTAAATTCTTTCTACACGTTTTGTATGGCGTCACAGCAATGTCAAAAGTCGATGCCACAAAAATACCAGGTGTTAAAAAAATTAACCAGCGTGTTTTAACATTTTGCGTGTGTAAATGAACTTCTTGTGAGCACAAATGTGAAACTAGCGAGCAAAAAGAAAGTGAATCGCGTGCGCGCTCTCGAGCTTAATTTTTTTATCCTCTCGGGTGCTTTTTTTTTTCCCTTGCGCGTGTGAATTACCTGTGGCAGCAGTTTGTTTTGCGCTCAAGTTTTGAAAGAGGTGCTTTTGACAGTTTGGGGGCGGGGTCAGGGTCGCTTCCTTCAGCGAACGCTATTGGCTGATATTTCCAGGGTTCGTGACGGACCGCCTACCTCCAAGAGCTGGCGGAGTGCGGAGAAAGAAGGACAGAGGGAGAGTTAAGTAGCTGGCTATGCTAACATCCGAACAACCCGTCCAAAACAAAACAATTATCTCAATAAGTGGTTAATTTAGTATTTTTTTCCCCGCTCACTAGAAAGCAGTTTAGAATTTTTTTTATTAGACCTCACTTTTTTTACACTTTTTAATCTTTTAGTCAGATTTCATAAAATATGACAGTGTAACAGTTTTTTTTTTAATTAGTAAAAAACAAAATCCTTATATATTGCATTGTTTACATGTTTACAGTATCACAATATGTCTTATTCAAATATAATTCAGAATAATAAATTATTCAATACACACAATACACAATATATATATATATATGTAACCCCTCATCAAAAGCTGGAGTGAAGTTCACACTTGTAAAAATTGCAGAACTAAAGAACAGTTATATTTTCATCCATATATGACTTGAGGACTGATTTGCATAGAATAAAATATCTATAAATGGAATTTATGTATTTTTTACACAATTTATTTCTAATTTTATCCAATTTTCCCCCCAAATTGGAAGGCCAATTACCCAAAACACTCATTAGTACTTCCTCTATTGAGGGCGCAGAGTGGTCCGGCTGTCTAAAGTGCTACCACCATGTTTGGGAGAGATTGCTAGTTTGAATCCCGGTCACGCAGCTTGCCATCAGCTGCCGGAGCCCCGAGAGAGCACAATTGGCTTTGCTCTCTCTCTGGGTGGGTACAGTAGATGGCGCTCTTTACCCTCATCACTCCAAAGGGTGATGTTGATCAGCACAAGGCTGCGTCTGTGAGCTGATGTATCAGAAACCGAGTCACTGCACTTTCCTCTGAGCATTAGCGCTGTGATGCTACTTGTTAATGCTGCATCAGCAGCAGTTCGAAAGGAGGCGGAGTCTGACTTCACCAGTCAGAGAAGACCATTTGCTCTCTCGGACTCCGGCTGCTGATGGTAAACAGCATAATCCAAGGCCAGAAACGCGAGGACCCCCGAGGTTATGCTGAAGCCTCACACTCAGTCACTGCCTGGATCATCAGCTCATCAGGGATTTCATCATCTTCCTCAATGATCTTCTCCACTTCATCCAGAGCTTCCAGGCAGGAGTGGTCATCAGGACAGTCAACCCAAGCTTCTGTGGTCACCGCCTGAGCGCTTGAGGAGGCTGTCGATGGCTCATTATCACCACTCCCTACTGGACTCAACTCAATGTTACCAAGATCATCCATCAGGAACTTCTGATCCTCTTCATCCTGCAGAGAAACACATACAAACATAATCACATATACTATAATGTCCAAATGTTTTTGGACAGCCCATTTAATGAGTTAGCATTCAGCTACTTCACGTTACTTATCCTGAAGTCTTCCAGACTATGAAGTAACACATAAGGAATCGTGTAGTAACTTAAAAGTGTTAAAAAACAAAAATACTCTGTGATGAAGCATTTAGGTGCTCTTATCTAGGGTGCTTAGTGCTAGGCGATATGGATTATTATTATTTTTTTTAATATCATGATAACAATATATATCATTATATACCTAATTTAAGTATAACAATGCGTCTCCATTGTTCAGCTCTCTCATGAGTTTAAAAACGTAAAGCATGTCGCACAATAACGTAACGCAGCGTCATGTCACAAAACCACATTACGAAGCTTTTTTTGGCGAAGATTACTTTATTATCACTTATACAAACCGAGTTTATACACTTTTAAGTGGGCACTAGGGGTGCTGTTTACTTTTAGCAGTTTCTGAGGCAGGCAACTCTGATAAACGTATCCTGTGCAACAGAGGAAACTCTTGCTCCTCCTTTTCTGGGGCGGTCCTGATGAGTGCCAGTTCCATCATAAAGTTTTTGACGTTTTTTTGCCACTGCAAAAGTCGGATTGGCTGACCTTAATTTCTTAAAGTAATTCTTTTCTCTACTTAGTTGAGTAGTTCTTGCCTCTTATAATATGGATTAGAACATTACTCAAATAGAGCTATTCACTGTATACCTGTAACTTAAAGCAAATAACTCTTAATAAGTTCAGCACAGCTGTTAACTGAAAGCTGAACGTTCCAGTTGACTCTAGCTCATAAAGCTGACTGAGAAAATGCTGTATAAGATGTGCAAAGTTGTCTCTATCTAAGCAGGAGGTGCCTAGTTTTAAGAATCTAAAATATAAATCATATTTAGATTTGTTTAACACATTTTTTTTTCTTTCAACATTTTAAAATGAAGAAACACTACATTTAACTGTACTTCACTGTACTTCACTTTTACTGGATCCTCTAGCAATTCTCCATTGAAAGAAAAATGTAATCAAAAATTCTTGTTTTATGTTCTATTAAACAAGTGCATTTCCCACATTATAACCACTTATTTGTACAGTAGGGTCTTTAATCAACAGTCTGACTGACCTCCTTTAGCATGTAGCTCAGGCAGACCTCCTGTGGTATTGGGTAACCTGCAGAGGATGGAGGCAGAAAGGCAAATGTATAAATGGGTAAATGTTATGGGCTATGTAGAGATCAGAGTGTAATCAGGGTTATGTTAAATACATTTTGTACTTACTAGAGGACCTGTAATTCTGACTCCTGCACTCGGGGTCGTGACACCGCTGATACCACGCCTCCTCTTTCAGATCCACCACGATTCTGAAGAAGCACAAACAAGTTTGATCATAAAGGAGCATGTTTTGTAGTAAAACGCAGCATTTGTTTGATCAACCAATTGCTAAGCTAGCTTTTGCTTTGCTAGCTTAACTACAGATCCACAGAGTATTTTCCCCCTCTTTCCCGACGTTCTCCTGTATTGGTATTTTTTCCCGTAAATTTCCCAAATTATTAAAAAAAAAAAAAAAAAAACGTATTAATGAGAGATTATTAAATCTCTTAACGCCAATCATGGTGCCAAGGAGAAAGTCCCGCCTTTCAGGAGATGGTTTTGCGGAGCGCAGAGCAGGGTCAGTGTGGGGAAGCCCCCCCTCACTGTGAGTTCAGGCAGCTAGTCGGAGCAGCAACATATCTGGATACAAGCGATTTTTCTAAAAGAAAGGTAACGGAGCTAACCATGCAAAGTGTGATTACACTGTTTCTGGTGCTGTTTCTGCAGGTTAAAAAGACTCGTCTCCCAAACAAAACACACAGATCAAACCATTATATATCATTTTCAACCTGCCCTGATGTACCTGATCAGTCAGTAACTAATTATTTGTTTTTACTGGTATTTACTAATTTAGGATTGCAGGACTTACTGTGAGCTATAATAAACGAAAATTCATTTATCTAACTAGTTTTCTAGAAGCTGGATGTAGAGGAAAGTCAGAATTCAGTACAGTACTTTATGTTGGTAGTTTAAAGCAGTTTCTGAACTCTGCTCACTGCCTCTAAATTGTGTGTTTTTCACCGGTTCCAACTGATCAGTTAATAAACAATCCTTTACTGAGTTTACCTGTTAAAATCCCTTAGACCACTGTGGACCATAACTCAATCATTATGTAAATCCAGCAGTGTATTAGACACATTATACCGCCACCGCCCAAGCTGTTTTTGTTGCCTGCTAGAGGCATATTAAATAAAGATTATTAGTTGTGTAGTCCCCTTAGAACTGATATTTATGGATATTTGTTTTAATAATTTGTTCCTTTGCATTATAAAAGGTAAAAGAACAAATCAGAAACAAGTGAATTGTTTGTATTATTACATTGCTACATGAAATCCATTGTTGATGTACTGTTTTGTGCACTTTATTGAGAAATGGATTCACTAATGGAATATATCTGGTCCATGTCCAGAAGAATTTGCAGTTTAAAATGTTAAATGTCTTGATATTTAAATCTATATGTAAACCTATTGTGTCTGTTACTTTCGTTGACCAAGCGAGGTGGCACTGAGTCAACAAAGAGCATGTTAACCCTCCCCCACTGTGTTTGCACTGGACTGGGTTTTTTTCCCCCCTGATTTATATCATTCTAAATTCAGTTATTTGTCCTTTGTGCCCATGTAAATACAGTGGCTTGCTTATTTATTCATACCTCTTTAAACTTTTTCACATTTGGTCATGTTACAACCACTAAATTATACACATTTTATTGGGATTTTTTGGCCTCAACGCAACACTGCTCATCACCCTAAACACACCATCCCCACTGTGAAACATGGTGGTGGCAGCATCATACTGTAGGGATGTTCTTTTTCTCAGCCGGGGCAGAGAAGCTGGTCAGACTTGAATACAAGCACTTGATGTTAAGCAGGATGAAAATGTGCTGACTCACATTATGTTGTTGCTCTTGTGGAAGCGGCTCACGTTGTAACACCAGCGGTACTTGGCGATGTCATAGACCACCAGCTGCTCAGATACAAAGTAGGTCCAGCGCCTAATGCCTAAAAATCAATCAAATAACATTAACATTAAATTTATGTTATAAGTGCATGCTAATGCTGGCCGATACTGAAAAATATAAAAACTGACATTGTATTGTATTTTTATCTAAGCACGTTTACATAATGAGAGTTCAGTATATATTAAAACATAATTTTTTTTGGCACACATTACTAAATGAGATTCTCCAGTGGACACAACCCAAGGATCAAAAGGCTCAGTTATGAGTAAAAAGGAACCTTTAAGTGTGATTTGATTTATATTGGGATACATATTGTATACGCGATTCATATTGTGATATTTTCTCCATATCGCCCAGTCTCTAAGCTAGGTAAAAATCAGATAAAGTATTGATCTATGGTATTCATAAATAAAGAGCCATACAGTAAAACCAATGAAGCAAGCATGTACTAGATACTAAGGTGCTAGGCTAAAAACTAACCCTATCAGACTGTACTGCAATCTCTTCAACTAGCTAACTACATATTGTGCCATTTGGACATTAAAAGGACAGCAATGCTAATAAGCTAATTTAATCAATTCTAAGGCAAAGAAATAGGGTTGTACATGGGCTATACATTTTTTTTTTCACCACAATGTCACCAACCTGCAATTCATACATTAAAAATAGGGCTGCACGATAAAAACTGGAAAAACCTGACATTGCGATATTCTGAACTACCACACCACAACAACTCATGTGCTTACCTCCTTGAATGCCGTCCTTAAACACCAGCTTCAGCACAAATTCATCTACTTCTCTGTACGGTGAAGGCTCCTGTTCTCCTGCAAGCTCTTTACAAACAAATATAAGAATAAACAGTAGCTTAATAAACACTTTTAAAAGGCGCATCTAAAATTCTTTAAATTTTCCCAAAAATCGCCAGTGCGCCTTTTAATCTGGTGCGCGTTATGTATAAAGTATACCACAGTTAGTTCCGACCCTGCAATGTGATTGTCTAAGAGGCGTTCTATGAGTGCCGTTATTAGACGGTAATGCACTGCAACCTAGCAACAATGCAGCGCTTACAAACCAAACAGCACAGCTACAAACAGAGAAGCAATGGAACTATTTTACCTCACTGAGTTTTTAAAATAGTATTTTCTCTCTCACAATCTTTCAACAAACAGTGATAAAGGAACTGTGTTATAATTGCGAATAATACACTCAAAGTTTGTGCTATATTAAGGCCTCGTACCTACAACTGCACAAAACTCAAGTGCATTACTGCTTAATTCTACCAGTCAGGTAATAAGGAGCAGTAAATCCACTCTGCTGAAGTACAGCGTTATACAGAAGTTTTAGGGAAGTTTCTCCAAAACATAGATTTTCATTGATAGTGCGCCTTATAGTCCCTAAAATATGTTAGACAAAACAGCTTGTAGCTTGGATTTTAATTTTTTTGTTTTTTTTCTACTTGGAACAGGTCAGAATTTGACGTGGTGACTTACAATAACTTACAAGTCATGTTTTCTTTTGCATATGTGAGTAACTGGTGATGCTGCAATGCAAAGTTTAGTGTTTTAGTCTAGAGTGGCTACTGCTTATAAGAAATACACTTATCACAGGAACCTGAATTTAGCTTAGACCAAGAGTTTCTAATATGAGCATGATGATGACTGTAGATGCTACCTTCATCATGCTTAAGAGATTGTCTATAAGTCGACTGATGAGCATGAACAAATAGGTAGTATAGGGGAACCGATTACAAAATTAATTCTGTGGAAATTATTTTTTTGTTTTCCTGTAAACAAACAAACAAAAAAGGTATTTTGATCTCAAGGGACCTATTGGTTAAATAAAGGTTAAAAAATAAATTCCAGCTGATGCTGAAATTATTGAGGGACTGTTTACATGAGCACCACACAACAAACTGATAAACTTGCTTGTCCGTCGACTTATCTTGACTTAATTTTAAGATGGCGGCACCCGGTGAACTACCCGAAGGTACTGTGTGTATAAACACTCTTTTTTAATAAACTATTTGTGCTCTTTTTAAAGTTCTCAATGCCTCATTTTAAACATCAGGGCCCTCAGAATTCTACCAATGAAGTGTGGAACTACTGGTTTGCAAATAGTGATTTATTTGCATGGGCAACTCTATGCCCCCATCACTAGCATTGTAAACCTGTTAGTTGGGAGCATCGGCTAAAAGCTCTGTATTTCGGAATACTGGAGGTCAACAGAGGTGGGCTTCAGACAAAAGTTTGTACTCGTCATCATGTTTCACTTGTTTCACTACACCCCAAGTCTTTTTCACATCAAACTTCTCCTTTAATCCCTATATGGGGAAACTGCTCCTAAAGGTTTTAAAACTGATCTGTGTTGTAAGCAGTGGAGTTTTAAAGTGGAAGTCAAGCTAAAGTAAGTACCTGAGTTTTGTGGGCCTTTTGGCAGAGCTGAACTGGGAGATCCTGCTGACGTTCTTTCTGGAATGTCACACGTCAAAATCCTCTGACCAGTGAAACTGGAAAACAAAGATCATCTCTATCTTAATGAGCCTAATGTGCTCACTAGTAAGTAAACATAAAACATATCATTTTCATCATAATGCTCACTGTTACAACCAGCAGAGTCTATTCTCATGCCTAAAGCCTGCATCATTTAAATAGCAACAGTGCTTCTGAATACATCTACGCTGATGAAGATGTGGTGGTCTGGAAATGAGGCGTGGCGTAAAAATATGACTAAAAATACATTGTTAAAAAGAGCTGGTTTCACCTCTAGAACTTACCTAGCACTCCTGTATTTGGTAAATAAGTCCTGTGCTGTCCTGTAGTGATGCTCCCCGGATGCTTAATATGTGTCACTCGTGGAATTTAAAGTAAGTGGAGTTAAAGTAAAGGACAGAGTGCTGCAAGGAACTTTCTGAATTTTTTTTTAAAGGGTCAATGATGCGTACTATACGTCGCCATGGGCTCTTTTGGGTTAAAACAAAAACGAGGCAGAATATCCCTGAAACAGCCTGAATAACTGAAATGTGTGCGGCGTGTGCTGCTCCATTTGCGTAGGGTGCTGCGTCATTTGCGTAGCACACGTGCTTGCGTAGCTTAGAGGGAGGAATCGTCGACCCTCTTTTTGACTTCGATGCTCGAGACCATGACATACTTTTGATCGATTTTGATAAATTATAGAAATCGTGACACCCCTGCTAATTTCCTTTGCTTCATTTTACTCCAAACTTTGGAAACAGCATCACTGTGCTGAAGACTCTCAGCCACTCTCACTCTCACTCTCTCATTTACTCACACATAAACACTCTCTCTCTCTCTCTCCCTTCCACACACACACACACACTCATAAATTCAGTATAGAAGAAAACGATGCATAAAAATAATTATTGTAAAATCGCATTGCAGACATAGTAGTCCAATCCAATCATAAGGCACTTAGATATTCGCATAGATTTACTAATAACACAATTAACAAGCCAACAATGGACACTTTAAACTAAGTAAATGTACCAATGAACTGCAGGAACTTTTGGATCTACTTTTGGCTAATAATTTAAACACTGCAGTACAGTGTGAAGATTACCTGACGTTGGTAATTAAGGAAGACAGGAATATGCGCTCCTCCTCTGTGGTCAGCTTGTCAGACTTTGGAACGTATTTGTTATCCTCAGCCACAGTGAAAGCTGCATTCTTCCCCAGTTTAGAGGACTTGTAGAGGCGGAAGTTCCGGTTCTTGGTGTAGACACCTTTAATTATCAAAAACAGGGGATTCTATCAATAATAATATTGTTCTATAACCACAACCACTATCTCAGAAATCCTACCTAGATCCACAAACAGCTGCTTCTGTCCCTCTCTGGAGTTCACTACTAGAAAGCTCAGATCTGTGTCTTCTGTCTCTTCTCGCTTCTTTCTCTTCGACTGAGGCTCTTCACTGAGATCATCAACGTCTTCTGAAGTGTTTGTAGGTGTTGTGAGAGCGTCTGAACTGTATTGAGGAAAAAATAATAATGTTATTAGAACTACATTACAACCTAAATTCCTAATACCTAAACAACCTAAATCAGGGGTGTCCAAACTTTTTTTCTTGGGGGCCAGAAGGAGAAGTATATGTGCAGTCACGGGCCACAGACTCTGTAATAAAACATATAATGGAATATACCACTTTAAATAATAAATTTTACTTGAGTTACTTTATCTATCTTTTATCTATCTTTGACAGTGTTGTGTAAACTAAGATTTTACAAACTGATGTTTTGTTTCATAATGTCTCTTAATATTATACTACCAATTAGTCAACTGATTCCTGACAAATTAAACATACACACTTCCTTCTGAATAGTAATTTTTCCAACATGTCTGAAATTTTCTGCATTTGTTGTCCATTTTTAATTTCTTTGAAGTTGTCAGACTACTTGGCCAGTTTTTTGCGCCACAACTGAGCAATCTCGACGCTTTTTAGACTTTCTGGCCCGTTTTCTGTACTAAAACGTCGCATTCTTGCTGCTTTT
The DNA here is from genome assembly GCF_023375975.1 of Astyanax mexicanus. Lineage (NCBI taxonomy): Eukaryota > Metazoa > Chordata > Actinopteri > Characiformes > Acestrorhamphidae > Astyanax > Astyanax mexicanus. Next base: position 8,258,928 of record NC_064432.1, on the reverse strand, counting down.
AGACTCTTTGGCAAGTTTTCTGCCCTACAACTGCGCACTCTCGCTGCTTTTAGACTCTTTGGCAAGTTTTCTGCCCTACAACTGCGCACTCTCGCTGCTTTTAGACTCTTTGGTCCGTTTTTCACGATACAACTGCGCACTCTCCCCGCTTTTAGACTCTTTGGCCCCTTTTTCGCGCCTGAATTGCGCATTCTCGCCGCATATAGACTCTTTGGTCCGTTTCCTGTGCTACAACTGCGCATTCTCGTCGCCTTTAGACTCTTTGGCCCTTTTTCTGGGGTAAAACTGCGCATTCTCGCCGCATATAGACTCTTTGGCCCGTTTTCTGACATTAATAAAAATATATTACAATTTATTTCTAAAATATCTTGCGGGCCACTCACAAAAAGGAAACGGGCCGTAGTTTGGACACCCCTGACCTAAATGTTCCTTATAACTTTTGACAGCTCTGGATTTTTGGTTGGTGTGGCGCTGTGGATAACACCACTACCTGCATTTGAGCTACCACACCATGTGGAAGACTGGAGTTCAATTCCCAATTAGTATATAAAGATATAATCTCACCCTTTCTGTAGAATTTTCAGTGCAGGTTTAAGTATGTCGTGGATAAACCGGCCTACAATGGAAACACACCACATATCATCAGCACTGTTAAGTGATTACAGTGAAAAACATGAAAAAAAAAAAACAAAAAAAAACATGCTCATGTGGTAAATAACTATTAATTTTATAACATTGTCCTATGTTGCCTCACAGATTCAAATTGAGCCTAATCTTTAAGTAAAGGGAAGTAGTACTGGTTCGGGATGCTCTAGACTGTTTCAGCTGCATATATGCTCTTTGAAAATGAATGTATTTTATTAATATTAGTTTATCACTAATTCTTGATGTATGGAAAAAAAAAGGAAATGAATGTATTTTAGTAGAATGTGTATATATATATTAAAGAAGCTAAGTTGGACTGGAGCTCTCTTGAGTCTCCTGAACGAATCTTCATACTAGGCTACAGGCTATGTTCTTGCTGGAGTGTGGGGGGGCGGGACGTGTGCAGGTGTGATGGATCACAGTATAAACCCCTTATATACCGATAGGGAATGATATATGCTTATACTTCTCATTTAACCACAATCAAATTTACTCTATCTGGATGGAGAGATTTAACTGGATAAGGTTTTATTGAACGATGAGAAGCTGGAATGAAAACAAGCTGAAATTAAATATGAGTAACGATGCTATTTTTAAAATATAAAATGATAATCGTGTGAAAATGTAAAAAGTAGAAGCTAAAATGTTGTCTGAAAAATATTTTTTTACTTAAGTAAGATGTACGATTTGTCTTTACAAATACCTGTGTCTAATAGGGGTGTGACGAGATCTCATGCTACAATATCTTGCAAAATTAAAAGAGCCCAAGTACGCCTGAGATTAAGATTATGAACAGATGGCAGGACGTTCTCCTGCAGGACTGTCTGGTAAACAGCAGAATTCATGATTCCATCTATTACAGCAAGTGAGGCCTCTTTTGTGACCTCCTGGATGAGTTGTTCATGCCCTTTTGGAGTAATTTCAGTCGGCTGGTCAGTCTTGAGAAGATTCACCAGTGTTCCATGTTTTCTCCATTAGTGAATAATAGTGAATCACTGTGGTTCTCTGGAGTCCCAAAGCTTTAAAAATGATTTTGTAACCTTTTCCAGACATATGATAGATTATCAATGACTTTGTTTTCTCATCAATTTTTGAATATCTTCAGATCGGGGTATAACGTGTTTTGTTTTTTTATCTGCTTCATGTTGTCAGACAGGTTCTATATATTTAAGTGATTTCTTGATTCTACAGGTCTAGCAGTAATCAGGCCTAAGTGTGTGTGTGCTTGTGTGTGTTTGTTTTAATAAATAACTGAGATCTGGACATTTCTCACCGACATGGCTGTTGTCTTTGAAAGCTGAATTGGGCAGCAGGAAGATAAGGTGGCGGCTGAACTTCTCAGAAGTGCTGGAGTCGAGATTCAGCACGTCTTTTGCAGAGCACTGCAGGCCGTACACCTCCGCCAGCTTCTCACACACATACTGATGATGAAGATGAAAGGTGACATTAAACAACAGAGGTGACAGAGATAGACAGAAAGAGAAGCTAAATGCTGAATTTATCATATTCACAAATTGACTCTTCGTGGTTGAATCTTTTAATGCATTAGAGTGCTGCCTGATGCTACTTTTAAAAAAGGAACTAAAAGAAACTCTAATAATTAACATGCACAAATAAGTGTGTATAAATTTCTGTCTTTCTGTCTCACCTGAATCAGTGATGCCACCATCTTTTTTCCCTCCAGGTGTGTATTAAAGGATTTTTGAAACTCCAGGTCAAAATACAGCTTGCAGACAGCGCCCTCTGGGATCACTTCGTAGCAGTGCATCAGAGACTGTCTGTGAGAACTAGAGGAACAACAACAACAACAAAACACAATTAGTAATCTAAATCATTAGATTCCAAATATACTTGATAATACATTTTGAGAAAATTGAATTCATTAAGTTGTGTGGACCTTGGTTTGGTTAAAAAAAAAACGCCAATACAGATTAAGGGCGGGGCTTGATTGCACATTAATGTTTCAGGGGAAAACTAGGTCATTTTGCCCAATTTTGACCACCTTTAAACAACCTGTAAACCTGGAAATCTAAGCTGACTAATTAAAACTTTTTACATTTATTTAACCAAATAAACAGGTGTATGTAACTTAATATCCAAGACTCAATTGACTTTATCTTTTTTAGAATTATGTTTCTGTTTACTATCTATCTATCTATCTATCTATCTATCTATCTATCTATCTATCTATCTATCTATCTATCTATCTATCTATCTATCTATCTAATCAGTGCCTATTCTGATCTAGGAGGCGGGGCTAGATGCCACATTAAACTGTATCAGAGCCTATTCTGATCTAGGAGGGGGGACTAGATGCCACATTTGCACTGTAAATAAATGGAAGGGATTTACTAACCAAAATATGTATTTTTTTAAGAGAGATGTTGATTAATATCCCAGATTAAAACTTTTTTGACATTAAAAGGATTTAACATTTTTTATAATTATGTTTTTGTCTATTTTAGATGCAAGAACAGGGGGATCCAAACATTGGCCTGCCCACTGAATTTGTTTTTATAAAGCTCATAATCCTGCCTAAAACACCCTATGTTAACATATCTTAGCATAATTTAGCATTATTACCCCCACAGTGGTCTCTTAGATTACAGTATAGAATCAACAGTGAACAGTGCACTCTGGAGAGGGGTTTCTAGTTAGTGGTGTTAAACCAAAGTTGGACCAATCAGTGTTTTGGGTGACGATCACTGATCACCAACTGTCCTTCAACTCAATCACCTGAAGGCTGATAAAAAATGTAGGGGATGGGTCTGGATGCCACATTAACCTCTCTGTGTAAATTTGGTAATATTGCCTAAGCTGGAAATCTAAGCTGTCTATAACTAAACGGAAGGGATTTACTCACCCCAATAAACTATTTTCAAGAGAGATATGTGTGTAGATTCATATCCAAGGCTCGTTTGACTTTAAAATAAAAGTCTTTTTCATAATTATGTTTACACATTTCTGCTTTAAACCTCCTATGTTAACGTCTTTTAGCATTAAGTTACTTTTTAGAATCAAAATTAAACTGTGCACTCTGGAGAGGGGTTTCCAGTTAGTGGTGTTAAAACCAGAGATGATCACTGGTCACCCTAGTCTTTTAAGTCAATATAAGTCAGTATCAGCTGCACACTGATACTGATCTAGGGGTTAGGGTTTAATGCCCTAGATCTGACTGTAGTTTTCTATGATGTATGATGGGTTTAGGCCACTTTGGGGGATAAAATGTTGTATAAAAATTATTCTACAGGAATACTTTGTCGTAAACATCTTATTTACACTCTTAAAACCATGATGTGTTTATAAACACTGAACACGCGGTTGAGACCAAATCATGGTGAACTGACCAAGAGACATATTCCACAATAACTTATAATATGATTTATAATTATATAAAACAAAATACTAAAACATAAATAACTTAATTACGGCTTCCCTTCTCTTATAAATAGTGAAGCATACCTGTAGTAGTGCCAGAGTTCACTGTAGCTGGTCACTAAATAAACCCTCTGTCCAGCACCTGTGCCTTCTTTCTCCAGAGCAAATACATGCACATCCTAAAAGAGGGAAACACAAACAGTCAGCATGCTTACAAGTAAGTTGCGTTGCCCTAAATCAGGGGTTCTTAACCCTTTTCAACCCTTTATAGGATGTACATTTATTTTTATTTAATAATATTTACAATTAATAAATGCTTAATAAATATGTGCCGTTTTAAATTTTCAATGGTGATTTTAATGTTTTTTTTGTGTTTCAAGCAAAAAAATGCCTTAAATATATAGTTTTCGTTAATATGGTGACTAACCAACAATTTTTTTTTTAAAATAATGCAAAATATTGCTTATTATTGTTATCGTTGAAATCATCTCTGGCAGGAGGTTCGATTTGACCTCATAATATTAATTTAGGTTGGCAGATTTGTAAGCAGATTTTTTGTTTTACAGCAGGTAATACAATCAATCAGGAAAGAAACATAATTTTATACATATATTTCCAAAAAGGAAGTCTTAAAATATATAGTAATAGACAGCAACATGCTTAGAGAAAAATGATTTAGAGTATAAGCTTTGTCAGGTCAAACGCTTGTCCCACTTGAAGAAACATGAGAACAGCTTTATCTAAGGAGCTCCTGCTGCTGTTTCTTACTGTAAAATAGAACAACAACAGCAAATGACCAAAGTTTTCCCAATTATTAAGAAAAAGAGAGGAATGGAATTACACAATTGTTCCACAGCTTGGAAAAACTTTCCTCTCATTCCCCAAAGAGCCTAGAATCAGTCCTGAATGCGAAATCCTCATTCAGTCATAACCTATCCCTAAAACTCTGTATACGAGGTGCAAAAAAACATCAAGAGCAGTAACTTTAGCCCTGTATCAACATGTTATTACTGTAGCATGAAAAATAATTGTTGTTTTTTGTATTTTCTTTCTCTTTTAAAAATCAGAAAAAGGTCCTGAAAAAGTATTGTCTGAGGTTTAGTATCGAATTCAAAGTATCGCATCGGTATTGAAAATTTAAAAACATTACCCAGCCCTATTCACAACCCCCAAGGTTGTTAAGAATCCCTGCCTTAAATATTCAGTATATTTTTATTAAATATTTCTGCAAGTAGTTGATTGGTTAGAAGTTATGAAGTGAAATCAGCTGTATGACCTGTTTGCAGCGCTGGCTGAAGGCGATGGCGGCGCTCTGGCGTGGGAAAAGCCTCCAGACGGAAGAGGGCTGCCACGGGCGAGACAGGCGAGGTTTATATGGAGAGCAAATAGGAGCAGATTGAAAGGACTGAGCTCTCTGCTCTACAGACTTCACTCTATCCAGCCACTTTCCCTTCGTCATCCTGACACTGTAGCCGGAGATTCACCTGCAAAACAATAAAAAAAAAAACATTACATATATATTATAATATATAGTATGATATATATATATATATACATATATATATATATGTATATATATATATATATATATATATACATATATATATATATATATATATGTATATATATTATATATATATATATATATATATATATATATATATATATATATATATATATATATATATATATAGCAACTGCTTAGCAACACGTTAGCAACCACCACGGATATCATAGCAACCACCTAGTAACACCCTAGCAACCACCATGGATGCACATGGAAACATGTAATCCGATTTATGTAAATACATTACTTAGCAACCACCTACCAACCTCTTAGCAACACCATAGCATCACCTTAGAAACAACAAAGCAACTACCATGGATACCATAGCAACACTTTAGCAACCACCTAGCAGCACCTTAGAAACTACATAGAAACCGACATAAATACCATAGCAACAACTTAACAATCACCAAGCAACTGCTTAGAAACTACATAGCAACCAACATGGATACCATAGCAAGAACTTAGCAACAACCTAGCAACCGCATAGCAACACTTTAGCAACCACCACAGACACCATAGCAACCACCATGCACACCACACCAACACCTAAGCAACCACCTAGCAACTGCTTAGCAAGACGTTAGCAACCACCAGACACCATAGCAAGCGCCAACAAGATAGCAAAACCTTAGCAACCACTTAGCACCACTTTAGAAACAATATAGCAACCACCACGGATAACATAGCAACACCCTAGCAACCACCATGGATGCACATGGAAACATAATCCGATTTATGTAAATACATTACTTAGCAACCACTAAGAAACTAAATAGCAACAAACATCGATACCATAGCACCACTTTAGCAACCACCTAGCAGCACCTTAGCAACCAACTACATAGCAACCAATACATATACCATGGCAACACCTTAGCAACAACCTGCTCAGCAACACCTTAGCAACCACCAGACACCATAGCAACCACTTAGCAACAACTTAGCAACCACCATGGATACAGTAGTAACACCTTAGCAACCACGTAGCAACTGCTTGAAACAGCTTAGCAACCACCACAGACATCATAGCAACCACGTAGCAACAACCTAGCAACCGCTTAGCAAACACCACAGCAACACCTTAGAAACAACATAGCAACCACTTAGCAACCACCACAGACACCATAGCAACTACTTAGTAACCACCACAGACACAATAGTAAAACTGTAGCAACCACCACAGATACCATGGCAACATCTTAGCAACTACCAAGCAACCGCTTAGCAACACCTTTGCAACCACCTAGCAACTGCTTAGCAGCAACACCTTAGCAAACACCACAGACACCATAGCAAGCGCCTAGCAACCACTTAGAAACAACATAGCAACCATCCTGTGTTTTCTTCAGGAAATGCACTTTTCTTGTTAACTCTAATATTAATGTTACAGTTGAGTTAAATAGTTGGCGAGTTTAGCAGAGTTGTTTTGGACCTGATACTTGTGAGTCAAGAGAGATAACGTTAATTAGTTACAAGGTAACTGTGCGTTGGCTTAATTATCTCGCGAGAACTAGTTTATAGAACTGGCGTTAAAGCAACAGGACTTTTGATAGCTTGAGCTAGGCTAGCTTAGCTAAAGATTGAACACTCACCTGTTAACCTGAGGATTTACAGTCTTATAAACGCCTCTTTTCACCGAACCAAAGTCTTTTTCACATGTTCCAATCAGTCCTCGCGATTCTTTATCCTCTAAAACCCGGTTTTTACAGTTTCTCCGCTTTTCTCAGCGCCTCGCTTCTTCCTAACCAAACTTTCAAACCCGCCGCGGTTTGTTTTGATGTTCGCGGGGCCGCGGGGCACGCCGGGAAACCCAGCTGTTCCGCGGCTAGGGCTGCGGCTGTGTTCCGATTGGAGGAGGAAGCTCCCTTCCTTATACTACGCTCCCTATCTAGTGCGCTGTGGTCTCTCTGTCTCTGGCTAGCCTTCAGCTAGTGCACTAGTACACAGAGAGAAGTGCCCTAGCTCAACAGCGCTTGGGTTTGGGTTTATTGGGACACCGCCCATCTCCGCCGTTACATCAGAGAATAGTGAGTGCGCGCCGCTAGAAGGAGCCAGCGAGGGAGACCAAAATGAATGGGAGGGAATGGATCTAAACGGCAAACTTAACACAATTATTATAATTATACATATTAATTTACATTTAAATGAATCTTTTTGTAGTATCTTCAGTTGTTGTAGTATAATATTCCTGAGATTAAATAAAAAAATTGTCATATTGCCAAAAATATATTGTTACTACAAAAATACCCTAAAATATTGTGATATTATTTTAGGCCTATATCACCCAAGCGTTTTTTTTAAGTCTTTTAAACATATAACGTGGTATGTTTTAATTACTTGAGAGGAACACATTTCAGCTATTAATGAAAAAAATATGTTTTAGAGTTTAGTGCCTCTTTAATATCGGATAATATCTTTGAGTGTAAAAGAAGAGGTAAGATTTAGGGGCACATTGAAGATCATTCATGCCCCTCTCACCCAGCAGGAGAAGCAGAGAAGGTATACAGAGGAGATTGCCCACTTTAGCATGTGTTCAGAGTGTGTTTGCCACTAGGGGGCGCTCCCTAGTGAGACAAAAATGAATGGGTTTTAATGGAGCAAATGAGAAAAATCAGAATTTATTAATGTTTTATCATTTTTATAATAAACAATGCCCTCATTTTATATAAAAAACACAAAATGTATTGTTTTAGCACTGTATAAATAATTTTAAAATATTTTAAACTCCAGTTATACACTTTTTAAACCGTCTCTCTAGCGCGCCTCACCTCACCAACCAATCAGCTCACAGCGATAGCAGTAACGCTAGCGTCTTTACGGCTTAAAACCTGTTTACTTTAGCAAAATAAAAGTATTAAAGTAGGCTTTCTTTACTGCTTTTGTAAGGTATTTTAATTTACTATAAAACTGTTAAGAAATATCCCTGAGGAGTAGTTAGTTAATATTTTTAATTTGTGTTTTTAGCCGTTTAGCTCCATTCACGCTCATTCATTTCTGACTCACTCGCGGGCTCCCCCTAGCGGTTTGCAGTCCTTTACTGCAATAAAGTGGGCAGGCTCGCTATAAAGCGGCTGTGGCGGCAGCAGTTGGCGGGTTGGCGGGTTGATTCAAATGAAAGATGGCGCTGATGCGGGTCGTGGAGCTGCTGAGACTCAGCGCGGTTTCTACAGGTAATTAATGCGTTTATAATGAAGAGAGCGGACACAAAATAATGTTTAAGACCTTTAGTATTAGGTACTTTAGTTTATACGAAAAAATACAGCGCATTTGTTCGGAAAGTAGCTCATTAGCTAGCTAACCTACTTAGGTTAGGTTGCCGGTGTTGCTAATCTAACTTACGATAACCAAAACATTAACCTTACCTAGCTAGGGTTAGTTAAATTAAATAACGTTAGTTAGCCTTTATTCTCGTTCAATAAATATCTTTCTACCCTCCACAGACTGTTTTAAGAAAATGCATTAATATGTGTCTTTTAGAATCGAAAATTGGCTTAGAATTCACTTGTAACGTTACTCATGAATTGACCGAAGCATAAATAAGAATATCTGGGTCCTGAATAGGGTTGAGAGGTTTATAGAATTTGATTAATTTTAATTGACACCACTTATATAAATACAATTGCATTTTACATTTCTTACGTTCATTCTTTTATGTACATTTCAATATCCACTATGATAATTTACGTCTGTGGAAAAACAAATGCGATTAATCGCAGTTAATAGAATTAATCTACAGGTTTATTGCTGTTTTCACAGAAGTTAAATTGGAGAATGTACCTTTTTATTTGATCTTTAACTGCGTATAGAAGCTTCCAGAAAGAATTTCACTAGCGTTTGATAACTAGTAGGGGGTGAGTGATAGTGCTCTAAAATAATAATCACAATATTTAAGGGAATTTTTTGTGATAATGATAATTTTGGCGATATAAAAAATCATTGACAATTTTAAAATTGATTTCCGAATCATATTAAAGTTATGTTTTGGTTTCAGTTTCATACATTTAGCAGAAATAAGTAGTAGAAAAAATAAACAACTGATATTTTGGTAATTATCATGTGATCTTTGTGGTGTTTGGATGCTTTGAGGAACTTACAGGATGGTATAAATGTGTAGAGAGTCTTATAAAAGCCCTATTTGGACAGGATTAGTTTCTCAGAGGGTTCTGGGGTCATTTTCTGGTTTATGGGGGGGTCCTCTGTGATTTTTATTCCTGTCCAGAACGACCATGTAGCTATGTGTTTTCTCAGACTCTGTCCTCTGCGAACATTACAGGCTGAAGTATCTACTGTTTTTCGCTGAACTCCGTGGCCCTCCGGTAATTTTAGCCCCGTCCGGACGCAAATCTGAGTTTTGTCACTTTGCGTTTAATAAAATGGCTATTTGTCCGCTGCCGCGCACTGTAGTTACATTTTGGGAGCTCGTTTCCACGGAGATGCATGTAAAACATGGAGAGTGGAAATGGAGGAGCTACTGAACATGATGTTATGTGATCGAGAAAGCCTAAAAACTCACTGGTCGTCCTGTTTTTACAACTACAAGAGTTTTATCACTGAGTAGAAGTATTAAATATTTTTCACAGACGTCCCCCTGAGAAACTAATACCGTCTAAGTGCTAATTCAAATCAATAAATCAAGTTTTTAGAAACAGTATGAATTCTTTTTAGTTGAACACTGGCCAGTGTTCTCATGGCAATTAGGGGTGTCACGATTCTCTAAATCCTCGATTCGATTTCATTTTCGATTTGAGGGTCACGATTCGATTCGATTCTCGATTTTCTTGTTTTTTTTTCTTGTTATTATTTTATGCCTCATAAAATTTTAATATATTTATTATTATTATTATTATTATTATTATAAATATTATAAATATTATTATTATTTATTAAGATATATATGGTAATGCCATCTAGTGACTTATTTTGGTAGCAACAGTGTGCACTATTAAAACAAGCAGTTTATCAGAGCTGTGTGTGGATGGATGGTGAAACTGCTCACTTACATGAAGCTGCAGTTCTTCATCCAACCACTAGTCGGAGCTGCAGTCGCAGCTCACTACTTCAGTACAGCCCAGCCACGGGCTACAGAGCTCAGCCAGTCCGTTTTTACTGTTTCTGTAAACAAATAAAGGTTTTAACCCCACTAACCGGATAATACAGCTCACTACAGTTCATCTTTCAGCCCAAGCAGCTAACAGCAGCAGGTTAGAACAGCCGACACGGAGGCACTGCTCGGATTACATTATAAACAGGTCAGTTAGCGCGCTGCTAACCTCAGGATGTTTATAACTACGGAGTTTAGTGGACACACCACGGCCGCCAGGTAAGTCTTTTAAAGGCTACTGAAGACTATTAAAGGCTATTAGAGGTTATTGAAAGCATTATTGGGGGGCAGAAATCAGTACAGGCTGGTTAGATAAGTGATGTGGTGAAACTGTGACTAGCGCTGTCACAGTGATGTTTATTAACGTCATTAAAACAGATTTTGTCAGGTATTGTCTTATAAATATTTACACATAACTTATATCTCTCCTGAAAAGCTTTTATTTTAGTCAGAAACACGCTTGTGTTTACTTTATCTGAGAGAAAAATGTTTTTTTAATTCAGTGGAAAGCAACAGGTGTAGTCAATTATAAGTTTAAGATTTTTAATCCACCTCACTGTGATCTATAGTCAGTGTTCTCAAGTCACACTAACACACGCATTTCAGCGAGTTCACACGCTCTCACCTGCGCGCACCCACCCCTCCGTCAGATACAGATACAAAACCTGCGCGCCCAACCCCCGCCCCCCCTCCCCCGTTGGACAGATAAAAAACAGTGATCACACTCCCGCCGACACTCAAAACTTGAGAGCCCTGTCTATATTTCTATAAATCCGTTTTCAGTTTCTCCTCAGTGGTTGAAAGGCAGCTGTCTCTCACACAGCAGAACTGAGGGCGGGGCTGCGCTATTAAATGAATAGGATGCGCTGTGTTGGTGCCGGGCCATTTGCATAGCGCGCTGCGCTATTTGCGGGAGGGATCGTCGATCCTCTTTTTGACTTCGATACTCGAGACCATGACCTCATTTCGATTCGATTTCGATAAAATATCGAGATCGTGACACCCCTAATGGCAATGCAGTGTAATGTGAATTTTCTTCAGTAAATTACCATACTTTCATAACTCTATGAAACCACAGTCTTTTAATTTTTCACGTTTGTCCTCTGTTCAGTTTGGGTGGACACCATCTGGGATTTGGAGTTCACTGATATCGAGCCCCTCGACTCTCGAATTGAAGATGAGATCAAAGAAGACCCTGAGGTTTTTAAGAAGCTTTACAAGCAGCTTCTGCCCTTCTCCAGTGATGATGACAGCGCTCAGGTAAGCTGCTATGCTTGTCGTTTAATGTTTACCAATTAAGCAGAACATTATGACCATATTGTTTCTACATCCATTATCTATAGGACATTTGTAGACTCCTAAAATAGTTACAGGCAGTAGTCTGTTATCTATTTCTCTATATATTGTATTACTGTATAATTGTGCTGGGTGTTATGACCATTTTTTTATGACCAGTGTTTTTATTATTTTATTTATTTAATTATTTATTTTTGCGTGACTGGGCTTTAATATAGGATTGTTACTTACTCTGATCAGAGTACCTATAATATCACACATTAAGAATTTAAATTAAGGCTTTGATTAATATTGGGTTTATTTTGTTCCACAAAATTACACAATATGTGAAGAAATCAGACTTTATTATCAGAAAAAACAGCTGAACAAACGAAGAACTTAAAAGACTGTTGAAATGGAATTATAATGTAGACCGCCCCGACCTGTCCTATACCAGATTGCCATGCAGAGGAAACAATAGACCATCTAATTTTAGAATGCCATATATAAAAAAAAAAAATGTAATGTTAAAATGTTATGTACCCGTTGTAAAATTGCTATGGACAATTATAATCCCAGGCCATTGTATTTTAAAACAAGCTCTTGTTGATATATAAAAAAAGAAGAAAAGTCTGTGAAAAATGTTTGAATGATGTTGGTAATATACTTGCTTTATTTGAAATGTTTTGAATCTTGTAAAAGAATGATGTAAATGTAACGGGTTTAGTTTACTTTTACTTTTATTATGGTATGTAACAAAAGATGTGGTGAAGAAACATGACTGAAATATTTTGTATGTGCTGTTTTCTGTAAAATGCTTTGAAAAACTTCAATAAAATTTATAGAAATTAACAATGTAAATAATAGACCTTAGAGAGAGAGATACGCCAACAATTTTAACACGCCTTCCTTTTTAAATAGTTTTTATAAACACTTTTTAAATTGACTTAAAATACTTAGAGGATTGTTCAAAAGCTCTTAGACACAATTTACAATGTTTGCAATGTTTGTCTAAAGCCATTAGAGGCATCACAGTATTAAAATCAGCCAGTTTTCTTCTTTAAAACAACAAATAAATTCAGTTCAGTGTGCATTAAAATTGTCCTTTAAGCTACAGTATAAATTTATTTAAAAAGGGCTATTGTTACTTCCTCGTATCAAGAGTTTTAGGGAGTTTTATCACTTGTGATGAATAAATGACTCTGCACTCAAGACCGATTCTGCGGTCTTTTAAAAACAATTTATTCATTATTTATGTATTTTTAATCAAACAAGCACTGGATGTTAATCTACACAGATTTCTCTCCTTTATTTGAGTGGGTAATTCGCTTCCATTTAATTACAATAAGCTTAGATTTCTAGATTTCCACTAATGCTGCCTGACTGTGCTACACTGAGGAACTCTTAGTGTTCCAGTAAGCCAGGGTGATATTAGCTAGCGCTTCGTCCCATGTAGCTTGTTTTAACACTGTAAATGCGCAGGCTACAGGCCGATATGCTCACCTCCTGAATGGAGAAATAGCTAGCGCTTAGTGGCTAATGCTGCTCCAGCAGTGCAAGCCGGGGTTAGCAGCAGCTGTAATTAAAGAACTACAAAGAGCTCCTGTATGCTTAGTGGAGCTGAAAAAAATTAATAAACAATAAAGGGTGTGGAAACAAGGAGGTGGTGATAAAGTTATGCCAGTTCTTAAAAGGTTCACAGGTTTGCAGGAACTTTGTTGGTGTTAAAAAGGTATCAGTCATTGCATTGTTTACATATGCAATAGTCACATCTCAGGAGATGCAATTTAACTATTATCCAGTAAATGATAACGGTCATGCTACAACTTAGTGCTGTACGATATGACGATAAATATCGTGGGGACGATAGAAAAGTGTCTATTGTGCTGCTTACCTTTTATCCTCCCTATCGTTGCTACAGTAATGTCATCAATTATTTATGCAAATATATAAAGTAGGCTACGATAAAATATATTGGGGTTAGGGTTGGGTTTCTATCATGGTTTTCTATTTTTGGTGAGGATCTTGGAGCGATTTTATGCGGTACGCGGCAATTATTTAATTATTTAAATATTTCACTAAAACCGCCACGCTGCCGCTGATCCTTCGTTCTATAGGTGTTGCATCTCATAGCGCTGGTAAAGCTTATATTCTGTCTAAGCTAATGCTTTGAGTGTTCACTATTTCGTTATATTTCTTTTAGCATTTTGAGCTTAGTTTTGTTGGTTATTTTCCTATTTTATATCTATTTTTCTGTTTTTATTAAATGTTAATAGCTTATTAGCTTCTAGCTGGTTGCTGCCTTCTTTGTTATTTAGCATACAGAACGTCTCACTGGTCTTTTCAATGAATGTTGATTAAATGATTACTCATTTAATAGCTGTATCTATTTTAAGCCAGACAGACACTGTGATTTTTTTTTTATTATTATTTTTTATTAATTTTTTTAGTAACGAAACGAAATAACAAAAAGTGAAAGTTCTCCTTAACTGGAACAAATAAAAACGGTGATTAAAAGAAAAAACTAAAACGAACTGAAATTACAGATTGAAAACCCTCATTTTCGTGTTTGTTCATTTATTTATCATTTATTTATATAAATGTAGTATATCATGATGTATATCGTTATCGTGATATAAAAAAAAGTTCCATATTGTGATATATGATTTTTCCCCCATATCGCCCAGCACTACTACAACTCGCTTCAGTTTGATACAAAAGTTTTTTTTTTTTTTTTTTTAAGAAAGCAAAAATATGCAGTGTCAGATTTTTTTTAACAATATTTTGCAGTCCTGTACTTGCTCACAGTGTGTTTGTCTGTGATTTTGTGCAGAATATCTGGACGGTTCTGGGAGAGAATGAGGTATCGGTTAAGTCACTGGTGGCCGTGCTGGCGTACTTCATCCTTGGTGGAAAAGCTAAATCCCCAAGTGTCGAGCAGAGACACTACAGTCTACAGGCGTCTTCACTCTACCTGCTGCTGCTCAGGATCCCAGGTCAGTGGCTTTAAAAACATAAGTGTCACTCACAGGTTTCATCAATTTACCGTATTTTTCGCTCTAATAAAATGCACTTAAAATACTTTAATTTACTGGAAATTTGCTGTAGGTATTTTGTTTTTAGACAGTGGCCCACCATAAACATCTAATCCAGGAAGAGAACTAACATTAGCAGTGAGATAGCTAAGCTTCCAGAAAGAAAACTAAGGTTAGCGGAAAGCTAGCTAACACACTAACTTTAGCGGGGAGCTAGCTAACGCTACTGGGAAGAGAACTAAGTCTAGCGGAAAGCTAGCTAACACACTAACTTTAGCGGGGAGCTAGCTAATGCTACTGGGAAGAGAACTAAGGTTAGGGGAGAGCTAGCTATCATACTAACTTTAGCGCTGAGGTAGCTAAGCTACCAGGAAGAGAACTAAGGTTAGGGGGACAGCTAGCTATTATATTTTCTTTAGCGGCGAGCTAGCTAATGCTACCAGGAAGAGAACTAAGTTTAGGGGAGAGCTAGCTAACATACAACAAGTTATGTGGGACAAGCCACTAGCTAATATCTCCTTGGCTTGCCGAAACACTCAGGGTTCCTCATTGTAGCTCATTGGAGCTGTCAGCTGGCATTAGCCGCTATCCACTGCTCGCACTAGGCTATAACCAGCCTTAGTGGGAAATATGTAGCATTGTGTGAATAAGCAGCGTCAACAGTAAGCCACACAGAACCGCTGAATATGATCTGATCAGCTAATAAGAAACATAGATCGTTTTGGCCTAATGATACATAGCCAATCGATATGTCCATCTGTTCTTTAAACAATATTTAATGTCTGTTTTTCAGGCAGTGTTGCCAACAAAGTGTTCCACCAGATCCTGTTTGATACCTGTCTGGATGTCATACTGAGGTGCTGGCCACAGACCTGCGGGAAGAAGCGCAAGAAGACCGCTCTGAAGAGCTCTCAGGGTGACCCCAAGACTGGCAAACGCTCCAAATCTCAGAAGAAAGCTTCAGAAGAGGTTTGAGTGTTGGCATTTTTTTCTTTCTTTTTGAATGTAAATAACTATACTGTGTTTGAGACGCTCACGTTCGTTTTTTTTGTTTAAATAAATACAGTAAGTATATGAAAGTACACATCCTATAGCTCCTCCCTTTCTGTTTTGCATTGCATCCTGGGATAACAGGGTCAGTGGTAACCACACTCACAAACTGACTGCAAACCAGTTCTGCGTTTACTGAACTTTCATACGTCTACATGCTTCACACTCGTGCTGGGCGATATGGGAAAAATCATATGTCATGGCATGGAATTTTTTATATGACTATAACGATATATATCATGATAATATACCACGTTTATATAAATGAATTAACAAACATGGAAATTAAGGTATTCAATCTGTAATTTCAGTTTGTTTTAGTTTTTTCTTTTAATTACCGTTTTTATTAGTTTCGTTTAAGGAGAACTTTCACTTTCAGTTTTTGTTAAAAATAATACTTGGTTACTTAGCTGTATGGTGATTATCATGCCATAGCTTTATATAAAATAAAAATAGTTTTAAAAAACACATGACTACATCACAGACTATTTCCTGGAGCCCGACCCGGCCCGAGGAAAGTGAAGCACTCATCCTCGCGTTTAAAGCTCCGCGGGTGGATTAATGGGTGCGCGGATCTTCTTCTGCTTACGGGCTGCGTGCGTGCCTGCCAGTCAGACTGCAGTGTCAGCATATAAATCGCGAGCGTTTTCCTACAGGACAAACCATTTAAACATACGGATGAGCTCTCCTCACCTGATTAAAAAAATCACACAGTGCCTGTCTGGCTTAAAATGGTTAGATACAGCTATTAAATGAATAAATCAACATTCATTGAAAAGACCAGGGAGACGTTCTGTATGCTAAATAACAAAGAAAGCAGCATCAAGCTAAAAGCTAATAGGCTAATAATTTAATAAAAACAGAAAAATAGATTAACTAAACTAAGCTCAAAATGCTTAAAGAAATATAATCTAATGAATTCTAAAAGATCAAAAGAAAGCAGTAGTTTAAAGACTGAATATAAAGCTTTACCAGCGCTTTGAGATGAAAAAGGAAGGAGCAGCGTGACGGTTCTAGTGAAATAATTACAATGTAAAAATAATAAATACCACATAATAAAATCGGTCCAAGATCCTCACCAAAAATAGAAAACCATGATAGAAACCCAACCCTAACGCCAATACGTTTTATCGGAGCCTACTTTATATATTTGCATAAATAATTGATGAAATACCTGTAGAAACGATACACGATATTTATCATATCACACAGCACTACTGTCAGATCAGAACTACACTTTCCACTCTTACACTCTCTAACTGTAACTCTGCATTGTTCCTCCTCTAGATGGAGATTGACGAGGATGATGAGGAAGAAGAAGAGGAAGAGGTGTATTTCTCTGCTCAGGGTCTGTTAAAATTGAGGGAGGACGTGGTGGCTCTGCTCCAGACACTGCTCAGGCTGCTGGAGAAGTTTTCCCTGAAGGGCAAACCACAGAGTGTCGATAGCTGCTTGAGGGTGAGTGTCCATACTATACGAGTCTTTAGTGAAGATTTCAATTGGAAGATTTGATAAATTTACTAAATAGATTTACTGAAAAAAAAAATGGCTTTATCAACTCATAATTAAAAAAATACTTATTTTCTCATTTTCTTGGTTGTTTAGCAAGGCTACAGACTCTCTCACGGTCCCAGGGCTGGAAAAAAGTAGCATATACTCTGTCCACTCCATTAAAATTAAGTTTTTATTTTTTTGTGGACGATATATTGTCCCAGAAATGATTGCGATGCACAATATTTTTGTAATTTTAAGACTATTAAATGCCACTGACACAATGATAAAATAACAGCATAAAAAGGTAATTATACAGCATTTAAATACAGCAAAAATATTAAATAATCATTTATTATAATTAGTTTGGGAATTATATACTTATTTCTTCACCTACTTTAGTCCACACTCTGTGTATGGAGTCATAGTTATTGAAGCATGACTGGCTAAAACTCTATTCACTGTTATATGTGTGATAAAACATACAAATAGACACGATATCACGATTATCAAAAATTATTGAGATCATGTTTATTTATTGTGCGATAAATCGATATTGCGATTATTGTGACAGGCCTATATGTCATAGTAACTACAGACTTTTAATTAAAAAAAATTGATAAATTAATAGAACTATCCTAGAATCTCCTAAAATTAACATCCATCCTATAATATATCGTATTTTTCTTACTATAAGGTGAATTTTCCCAAAAATTTTCAGGGCGCCTTTTAATCCAGTGCTCTTTATACATTAATTTTATCAGTCGGGTATTTAATGAGTAGTAAAGCCACTCTGCTGAAGAACAGTGTTGTACAGGAGTTGCAGTTTAAGTTGCTAGCCGGGGTTAGCATATTAGCATTACCCGCTAAGCGCTAGCTCTTTTTCCGTTTAGAGGCGAGTATTATAGGACTGTATTCTGCGTGTTTACCGTGTTAAAACGAGCTAAGTTGTGCGAACTGCTAGCTAATATCGCCCTGGTTTACCGGAACTCTCAGGGTTCCTCACTCTCAGTGTCAGACGGAATTTACTAGTGCTTGCCACGTCTAGCGTTACTGTAAACGTGCTTGTTTTAACACGGTAAACGCGCACGCTACAGTCTTATGCTTACCCCTGAACAGCAAAAGAGTCAGTGATTAGCGTGGTTAGCAGCTAATGCTGCTCCAGCAGTGCAAGCCAGGGTTAGAAACAAGCTACATGCAGATAAAACTCACCTCTAAACAACGAAAAAGCTAGTGCTAAGCGGGTTAGTGGCTAATGCTAATACTGCTCCAGTCTCGGTGCTGGAGAACTAAACTGAAATTCCCCAACAGTGGCTTTACTGCGCCTTACAACCTGACTGGTAAAATTCATAAATAAGGCTGATGATTTTTTGGAAAATTAAAGGAATTTAAGTGTGCCATATAGTGCAAAAAATGCAGTTTTTTAATTTTGGTCTGTTTTTCTGCAGATTTTTACTGAGCTTACCACCTTTGAGCCAGTAGTTGGGGAGCTTTCCTTCACTGAGAAACGGTAGGTTGGCGTATACACCCACACACACACACACACACACACACACACACATCCAGGGTTACAATATAGAGAGACCCAAACATGTGTTGCTTTGTTGTAGACATATTTAGAAGATAATAGATGTTAGGGCTGTTAATCTTTGGGAATCCCACAATTCGATTCAGAATCACAATTTGATTTTTTTCTGATTCTTTTAAATCGGTTAGATTTTCTTTTTCTTCATCCTCCATACTTTAGCGACTCAACAACAAACGCCGTAACACGACACAGTTTAAGAGGTTTAAGGGGTCCGCGCGACAGTTTAAGGGGTCCGCTCGACAGATTTTTTCCTGCACCCCTATTAGATATGTAAGTGTTATTGAGGTCTGAATGTTGGACAGTCGACATCTAAACACAAGCAAAATTGATCGATTCATGATTAGCTACTCCAGGGGGTCCTATTCTTTTAGCAATAAGTCTTCTCTACAGGTATTAGACAGTCTGTGTAGTCATTCGTGCTGTGCTGGAAGGCGTGTCCACAATATTGAGACACATTATCATTATAAGCATAGCATGTTCTGCTGTTCTTACGCCTTATTTGTATTTTTTTGTGTGTGTGTTCTCAGAGATGTGGATCAGTTGGAGAGACTTCCTGAGTTAGCATATCATGGCCTGTGGCTGCTGTGCTCCCCAACTCATGGTGAAGGAAATGAGGTGGGTATATTGTGTGTGTGTGTGTGTGTGTGTGTGTTTTCTGTAATGGACTTGATTTACGGCTGTGCCATCTGCTCTCTGATTGGATAGACGCATTGCATTGGAAGGATTCATTTGCATAAAGTTCAGCTGGTCTCAACTTTTCATCGCATAGCATCGCATCCCCCGCTCTCGACGCATCGGACCCATGATGCACCGCGCGACTGCGCCTGACGGAGGCGGCGCTTTCCATTGAAAATGAATGAGCAGTGTAAATGCACCGTCAGGCAGCAGCCTGTCACTCACAGAGACACAGAGACAGTGCTGTGTATCTATTTCTTGTGTCAAGAATCAAAACATTGCAACATGACGTGTTTGGTTGTGACTACTGCGCATGCCCACATCACGATGACTATGCTTAAACGATATATCGTGCAGCCCTAGAGACTAGAGACTGTAAAAAAGATGGACGTCGTGTCGCCGTTCCAATTCATTCAATGAAAATGAAGTCAAAATCTTCTGCCATGTTGGTGATCCTGAAACCCGAGTCTGTAGAGCGCAGTAGAGACCAGAGGAGGGAGAAAGACTGTGGAGAGACAGCCTACTCATTTAAATAACCCCGCTCCTGAGGGCTGCCTCGAGGTCACAGGCTGCAGAGCGGCGCAGAACGGAACTGACGGTCTGTTATTGGTCCCGCCCATAACCAGCCCTTTTACAATAACCACACCTTTTTTGAATAGAGCTGAATAACATTTTTAAAAATGAATTCTGTGGGGATATAAAAATTTGACAATATAATCATAGGTTACATTAGCTGTTGCATTTAAATAATGGAGGTAGAATTACAGTATATTGGAAAAAAACGTGATTGAAAGTTGTCTGTTTTGCCATTGAAACCTATGGGGATCGGTGGGGTTACACAGCTTTCTGTAACCAAACAGCAGGGGGCGCCCGACCTGTGGTGGCTTCACTTTTAAGAGACAATGCTCTGTCCAGCTATATACAGTCTATGTGCAGCCCTAACTTGTAGAGACACATTTTAGACTCATCTCTGCTGCTTTTCAGTGTCGTCGCCGTGTCTTCCACCGCCTGCTGTACGTGATTCTGATGATGAGGAAGGATGAGAGATCAAATCCGTGTCTGCTGGCGCCCTCACAGACCGTCTATAAAGCCAGAGACCAGGCCATCCTCTTTATCTGGTGAGTCCTGAATCATGACAACCCTAGTTCCAATCATATTCATTACAGATAATTTCCCCATTCGTCAGTCTTTAACAAAAGTGTAATAAATTTAGTCATAATTTTCATTTTCAAGTATGGATTTTTTTTTGTTTTCGTCATTAAAATAGGTCGTCAACGAAGATTTTTCGTCATAGTTTTCGTTAACGAAATTAATGTGTGTGTGTGTGTGTGTGTGTGTGTGTGTGTGTGTTTGTGTGTGTGTTTGTCTGTTCTGCAGTAATATTGTGGATGAGCAGCCTGAAGCCACCTTACCCCTTCTGAAGATCCTTTTACAGCACATTTGCCACCAGGTATATTTAATTCAAAGATCACTTCCCTTAAAGCTTATTACCATATTTTTTTGCACTGTAAGGTGCACTTGATTCCCTTTAATTTTCCCCAAAAATCATTGTGCGCCTTATGTATGAATTTTACCAGTCAGGTATTAAGGAGCAGTAAAGCCACTCTGCTAAAGTACAGCTTTATACAGGAGTTTCAGCACCGAGTCTGGAGTAGTATTAGCATTAGCTGCTAAGCGCTAGCTTTTTTCACAGTTCAGAGGTGAGAATATCGGCCTGTAGTTTGGGCGTTTACCGTGTTAAAACGAGCTATGCGGGACAAACCACTTGCTAAAATCTCCCTGCCTCACCAAAACACTGAGCTCACCAAAAAACTGAGTTCCTCAGTGTAGCGCTGTCAGGCTGCATTAGCTGCTAACCGACTAATGCTATCTTATGCTAATTCTGCTGCACCCAGCCTTAGTGGAAATGTGGAAATCTAAGCTTAGTGTACATGAACGGAAGCACTTTACTCACCTAAATAAACAGTTTTCAGGAGAGAAATCTGTATAGATTAACATTCAGCGCTCGTTTGACTTTAAAAGAAAATGTTTTTGTAAGAATTTTTTTTTTTTTTTTTTTTTTTTTTTTTTTTTTTACTTAGCTTAGCTTATCTTAGCTTTTACAGGTATGTCTTATAATCCAGTGCGCCTTATGTATAAAAATAGACCAGAAAATAGACTTTTATTGATAGTGCACCTTATAGTCTGACAAATACGGTACACAGATGCTAAGGGGATAAAGTCTGAAAGCTTTAGTTCTCAGTGGTTTTGGGTTTGTTTCAGATGGTTGAGAAATCAGACTATCGAGCCAGTGGATCTCAGGCTGTTGGCAAGCTGATGGCTAAGATGCCGTGTGAGGAATATGCTACTTTCATCAGGTGGCTGCATAACTACTCCCAGAACAACAGGGTGAGTGCTCTACACGGTTCACATATGCAGAGTCTTCTCTTGTAAATGTACAGGGTTCTTAAAGTCATGAAAAAGAAAAATAGTAAAAAATGAACATAGCAATTTCCAGTCCTGAATAAACTTAAAAAAAAAAACACTCAAAGTTTTGGAAAAGTCATGGAAATTTTTATTATTTTCTGTTTATCGACTGAGCAAAAAAAAATTGAATAATTTACTTTAAATCAGCTAGCTGCTCTGACTAGAGTTTTAGCTGCACTATAACTGTAAATTCACACAGAGAGAGAAATAATAATTGAAGGCTAAAGTCTTAATTCAGACAAGTATAAGGCATAGATGTGCAGAAATGTTATTCAGCTAGTAAAATGTGTGATATTTAAAAGTTTTAGGTCAATGAAAGGCCTACTATAATCAGTTTTGACATGGATTTTTAGATGTTCTGTCCATGTCTGTATTGATGTTTTAAATATCATATTGTCATGAGAATTTGCAGCGAAGGCATGGAAAAGTCTTCTGAATTATCAGAGAATTCTAAAGCAGAATGTCAGGATATCAGTCCATTGTCTGAGTCTCAAGAGATGTTGGGTCATGTAACAGGACAATGACCCCAAGCACAAAGTCTAAAACATTCACTTCATTCTTGAAGTCCTGACCTTTGTTGTGGAAGGACCTGAAGTTAACAGTTAATGTGAGAAAACCCACCAACATCCCAGAGTTGAAGCTGTTTTTAATGGAGGAATGCGCAAAAATTTCTGATCAAACGGTTACCGGAAACATTTAGTTGCAGTTATTGTAGCAAATATGCAATACTGGATAATTTCCCTCAATAAATAAAGATATAGTATTTTAATATAGTATAATATAATATTTTGCCTCCTCTGTTTACCTGAGTTCTCTTTATCTACTTTTATGACGTCTGATTATGTTTTAGGTCCTATTTATCCTGAGAAAGGACTTTTGCATTGTGTAAAAATGAACTTAAACCTGCCGTTTTCTGGCTTTCCCCGCTGGCTCTCTCCCGCACTCCCTGCCTTGAGGACAGCAGCTTTTCGGAAATTCATCCTCTGCGTTTGTTCCTCTAGGTGGCGTTCCGAATGTTTGCTCTGGACGTGACCGTAGTGCTGCTGGGAGTGGATGAGCGGGAAGCAGACGAGTCTCTGATCACTGACCTGGCTGTCTACCTGTCGCACCGTTTCCTAGTGCACAACATAATCTACGCCCGATGCTCCGACATCTCGCCCACCGTCAGAGGCCACGCCCTTCACTGCCTCGCTCAATGTCTGGAACTGCCTTCCCGAAACGCCACCAAGTGGATTCACGAGATCTTTTCTTCATCCTCTACTGGTAGGTCTTTATGCTTCTAGAATATTAAAGTTCAATAGAGTTTGCAAAAAAGTATTCAGCCCCCCGTATCCGTACTTAGTAGAGCCAGCTTTTGCTACTATTACAGCTGCAAGTCTTTTGGGGTTTGTTTCTACCAGCTCTGCACATTCAGAGACTTGAGAATTTTCGCCCCATTCTTCTTCATAAAACAGCTCAGAGCTCACACAGTCTATGGTCCCACCCATACAGTCTACTACGTGTAACCCAGCCCTTTTACAATAACCACACCTTTTTGAATAGAGCTGAATAACGTTTTAAAAACCGAATTCTGTGGGGATATAAAAATTTGACTATATAAGCAGGTTACACTAGCTGCTGCATTTAAATAATTGGAGGTAGAATTACAGTATATTGGGGGGAAAAATGTGATTGAAAGTTGTCTGTTTTACCGTTGAAACCTATGGGGATGGGTGGAGTTACACAACTTTCTGCAACCGAACAGCGGGGGGCGCCCGACCTGTGATTGCTTCACTTTTGAGAGACGATGCTCTGTCCAGCTACACACAGTCTATGATCTAAACCATTCCTCTGTAGCTCTGGCTGTATGTTTAGGGTCATCGTCTTGCTGGAAGGTGAGTCTTTTTCCCAGTCTTAGGTCTTTTGCAGACTCTGTCTGTCCTTGCTGAAGAAAATCATCCCCTCAGCATGATGCTGCCACCACCATGTTTCACAGTGGGGATGTTAATTTTACGTGTTCAGGGTGATGAGCAGTGTTACTGTTCCACCATACATAGAGTTTTGCATTCAGGACAAAAAGTTCAACTTTGGTCTCGTCTGACCAAAAAATAACCTTCTTCACATGTTTGAGTCCCCAACATGGCTTGAGGCCAAACTGCAAACAGCACTTCTTATGTCTTTCTTTAAACAGTTATTTTCTATGCGCCACTCTTCCATAAAGACCAGATTTGTGGCGTGCATGACCTTATGATTGTCCTGTAGACAGATTCTCCCTCCACCTGAGCTGAGTGGATTCTACAGCTCCTCCAGAGTGACCATGGACACTTTTCAGATTTTTATTTGATTAAACTTTTAGAAACTAATCTCAATAAAACACATAGAAGTTTGTGGTTGCAAGGTGACTAAATGTGAAAAATCAAGGGGTATGCTTTTGGAAGCCACTGTATTATTATTATTATTATTATTTTTTTTTTTATGATTATCGTTAATTTTGGTGACCGAGCAGTAAAATGCGTTACTAATGATTGCTGTGATTTTGTGTGGGTTTTTTTTTTTTCATTTATGTATTTATTTATTTTTTCTTTTCTTAGCTGGCACACAGACGCTGATGGAGACTGTCCATTCAGAGAGTGAGCAAAGTGTCCTTTTTATTCGTTTATTCAATAAATGTTATTTATCATATTATTGAACATTTTGATCTGTCCTAAACTAAATGTTTTATCTTATTGATAAAATAAGTATTAAACTATAATGGGTCTTTATGGTTCTATTCTGCATTTGGTTTAGTTTTGTTTAATTTTGTTTTCCCAGAAACTCTAAAAAGAAGAGACACGGCTCAGAAAACGGCAATGACGTTTCGCACGATCGAGCTGAGCAAACACAAGAGCATTGCAGCGGCCAGTCACCACGGCGGCACAGGCAGCGGCATCATCCCCGACAACACGTCCGTGGAGTGTGAGTGTGAACTGTTCACCACAGCAAGGAGAGCATACTTTACACTGCTTTAAACTCGCACTGCTCTTAATTGAAACAATGCAGGTGCTTGATTGAAAGTTGATTTGTGCGATGCAAGCGTTTCTAATCTGTGTATCATTCGATCATTCGTATAATTGATTTTCAGTTGAGAATCCAAAAATCGGAATATGAAAAAAAAAAAAACTTACTTCGTTTTTCATTTTTTAATATAATACCAAAAACAAATAACTGTTTTTATATTTTCTGTTTTTAGTTGGTGATCCAAACAAAAATGGCAAATAAAAAAAAACTGACTAGAAGCCACTTTAAATACGTAGTGCAGTAACACACCGTCAGTCATTCTGCATCAGGAAAAGGTTTATTTCCTTTATTCATGACTGAAATTGACTGTATTTGTTACTTTGGTCACAAAAAAACAAACTAAAATGCAGTGGAAAAACCTCCATGAAGTAACGCACGCTCTCTACACATGGTAGGCCTTTTGTGGCGGAGGAGCCTAAGGCTAGGTTACCAGGACTCCACTGTGGCAAAATCTGCACACTGTATTATCTAACTGTAGCACTAAAGCATTAATAAGAAGCTGGTTAGAAATGTAGATAACTGATGGTACTGTACCACGGAGCTCTCCTACTGTCCAGCGGACAGTTAGAGTTCCTCAGGACAGTAGCTGAGCTCCGTAGGACAGTTAAAAAGCTCCGCGGGACAGTAGCTTCACCCAAAAAAATCATTTTTTTGGAAATAAGAATCGATTCTGAATCTTTCAATGTTAAAATCGCGTTTCGAAGCTGGTTAGAAATGTAGATAACTGATGATAATCACAGCAGCCCTGTAACAGATCATGAACAGAAAATGCTTCTTTCCCTCTCTGAGTGCTCCGCTGTTAAACTGCAGCCCAAGCAGTTACAACTACATTTTCATCAAAATACTACGACTTTATTCTCTTATAATATTACGACTTTAATCTTGAAGTGTCAAACTGTTTTTTTATGTTTTTAAAAGTGGCACAAATAAAAACTGTCCGAGACTACGAGACAAGTCGTAGTATTATGAGATTGAAGTCATAATATTACAACTAATATATTAAGACAATCAATCTGCCCATTCTTCAGTCACCCGGGTTGCCAGGTGTGGAACACACTAGTAGGCAAACAGTAGGTCTCTTTTTAAATCTTCATAATCAAAAGGAAATTACTTCTTAAAAAGGCTATATAATTGGCACAAACTAGACAAAACTTGAGGGGATGTCTGAATTCTTTTTATAGTTTATATGGATTTGGACTTCATTAATTTGTTTTGTTTTGTTTTATATTGTATTTTTAGACCAAGAAACCATGGCCCTGTTCAAACAGCGCATCGGTGATCCCAAACCCAACGTCAGGAAATGTGCACTTGAGGTACAAATCACACTTACTGATGCAAAGTTATGTATTGGGTTTATATACTGTATTTTTTTGTGCTGGAAGGTGCACCAAATTTTAAGGGGCATTTTTTGTGCGACAATAGAAAGGAACAAGGGTGTCGCCATGTTTTCCTTCCCTTCTAATGAGGAAGCTGTGGGAAGCTCCTAAATAAACAAAAGTGTAATTCTTAAAAAAAAAAAAATAATAATAATAATAATAATTTCAAAGTTAAACGATCATTGGATGTTAACTGTTTATTTGGTTGAGTAAAGCCCTTCCATTTATTTACAGTAAGCTTAGATAGCGCTAGCCACGGTTATCAGCAATGCTAGCCTTAGTTAGCAGCGCTTAGAGCCAATAAATGCTGCCCGACAGCGCTACACTGAGGAACCCTGAGTGTTCCGCTAAGCCGCTAAGGGTGCTGTTAGTAAAGCTACAGTCCTGTATACTCATCTCTGAACAGTGAAAAGGTTAGCACTTAGCGCTATTAGCGGCTAATGCTAATACTGCTCCAGCCTTGGTGCTGGAGAAACTTTACTGAAACTCCTGTATAATGCTGTACTTCAGTAGTGGATTCACTGCTTTTAACAATGTGACTGGTAAAATTCATACATAAGGAGAAATTAAGATTTTTTTTTGGAAAAATTAAATGATTTTAAGTGCACCTTATAGTGCATGAATGGACCAATAAAAATGCTTCAATATTATTTGGAATAGAATCTGCATGTTCTTTTCTATTCAAGCTGTGATTTTAGGCAAAATCTCAAGTCTTAAGTTTAGAGTGTGTTAAATGACTACTCTTACAGACGGTGATGAGTCTGCTGAAGCATGGTGTGATCCTGTGCAGTCCGGAGAATCTGGCCATCCTGTCTGAGCGCTGTCGAGACCCTGCGGTGTCTGTGAAGAAGAAATCCATGCAGTGTCTGATGGACCTCCTCACTGTAAGTGCAAACATCTTCAGTTTCCACTGAGAAAACACACTTCATTGCTTAGTATTGACCAGCGCACAGTGTGTGGTCATTTTGATCTTTTAAAAAAAGTTGCACTGTCAGCGTTAACAGGTTAAAGAGGCAGTCCGTATTTCCAAACTGAAAGCAGGAGCATTTATGAGT
This sequence comes from Astyanax mexicanus, assembly GCF_023375975.1. Taxonomy (NCBI): domain Eukaryota; kingdom Metazoa; phylum Chordata; class Actinopteri; order Characiformes; family Acestrorhamphidae; genus Astyanax; species Astyanax mexicanus. The sequence continues at coordinate 8,231,187 of NC_064432.1, read as the reverse complement.
TGAGAAGGATATGGATGAAATATAGTGTTAAATGGTAGCACTGTGCTAAAACAAGAATCCCTGCTAAGCCTAATAATATATTCATTCTAAAAACTGGGGGGTCGGGTTACTTTTCCCGGGAGTAGTTCTTCTGGTCACGTCACGCGTCTTTATGTACTTACGACACACGTACAGCTTCTAATAGAGGATCCAGCTCAGTTTAACTGAATGCGAGCGGCTGGTGGAGTATTGGAGACTTCAGAAGAGGAAAGAAGGAGCTCAGTAGCTCATTCACCCATTGTAAAACCAAAGAAATGAAGGAGTGAAGTTTCTGGCTGAGCTCTCTCTCTCTCTCTCTCTCTCTCTCTCTCTTTCTTTCTCTTTCTCGCACACTCTGACTGAACATAACCTGGAATCGGATTCATCTGCTCTGAAAGAAGACCGCATCACACCCGCCCAGTTTAAAATGATTCTCGGTGCAATTACCCATTCTCACCAGAGAGGGCTCTAAATCAGCGTACATCAGCTTTAAATCTGAAAATTTATATTTGCATAAATGACGCATCAAACATTTGACCAACTTTTACCCCAGTTTACCTGATATAATTAGTCATATGGGCCTAGAAGCACCCCCAGTATTACGAAACTCAGACAAGTGGATCCGGACGGGAATAAAAATCACAGAGGAAAATGACCCCAGGACCCCCTGAGAAACTAATCTCGTCCGGATAGAGCTTAATACTCATATTGAACTCATGGGTTCATGGGTGATGAACATATTAAACGTCAAAGAAAACTTTGAATTGAATATTTGTTTCTAAAGTGTGTTTGTGTGTGTATGCGAACAGGCTCTACACGACAACATTGAGGTTCAGGAGGCGTGGCTGCGGGGAGTGGTTCCTACAGTGATTGACTCTGAGAGCACGGTGCAGGAGAAAGCTCTGGAATGTCTCGACGACGTCATCCTGAAGCACATTAAAAGCCACGGCAGCTACAAGAACCACGACACCTCCCAGAAACTGGCCTGGGACCTGCTGGGGCTGATGTGTGACAAGTGCCAGGACCTCGGGTGAGTCCTGACCCCGGCTAGCACTGCTGGAGCAGCATTCGCATTATTATCTTCTAACCGCGCTCACTAGTTCCCCTGCTAGCACCACTGGAGCGGTTAGCCGCTAATGCTAGGGCTCCAGCCTTAGTGGTGGAGAAATTTGGTAATTTGGATGCAGCATTGCCGAGAAGCATCACAGCACACTCTGAGGAAAGCGCAGCGACTCTGTTCGGATACAGCAGCTCACAGACGCAGCCTTGTGCTGATCCACATCACCCCAGAAAAGTGATAAGGGGGAAAAAGCAGAGCACCATCTACCCACCCAGAGAGAGAACAAGGCCAATTGTGCTCTTGCAGGGCTCAGGCAGCGGATGGCAAGCTGCATGACCGGGATTCGAACCAGCAATCCTCCCAATCATAGTGGCACCATATTGTCCAGGCCCAGTATTACTGATTTATTTTTCTTTCTCTCACTCTTGCGCTATTAAACTCTCTCTCTCTTTCTTTCCCTCCAGCCGTTACTTCAGTAAGGCGTTCAGCGTGTGGTCACGGCAGCAGAAGTTCACCACTACGTTTGTGAACAACCTGATCTGGCACACCGAGGGCGATCGTGCTGCGGAGGCGTGGCTCCTGCTGGCTAAAGTGGCCGGCGGCTCCTCCAAGCTCAACTACGGCACCGTGCTGGAGGCATGGGAGCACACCGTCAGGTACTGTCAGATTGGGAATGCTTTTTTATATCATAATTATGTATTACCATCTTATGCAATCTCATTAATGACTTGGTATCACATAATAATAATAATAATAATAATAATAATAGTAATTACTGTATTTTGTTTTTTGTTGCTCAGGTCTCCTGTGGTGGATGTGAAAACAACCTGTCACATCCTCACTGTTATCAGTAATCTTGCAGCCGGCATCAATGATGATACCAAGTCCAGGATAGTAGGTGAGTCTCTCACAAAGTCGTCAGCAGAGGGAAGCGTGAAGTGCTGTAAGATTTTTCTGGTAAAATACTGCACCGACTTTAGACTTGATATAACATAGTGGATCGACACCAGCAGATGACATCAACAAACAAACCATCACTGGAAAGTTCCACTTTTGTCACGTCACTTCAAAGAATATTTACCCAAAGTTCTAGGGTTCATCAAGATTAGTTTGTTGGTAAATGCGAGACTGTGGGTCGTTTGTATTGTTTTTGTTCAGCAGTGTTATTTTTTCACCCAGTCTCTTTCTCTTTTATTATTGACTTATTAACACTGACCTTAACTGAAGCTGTAAGTGAGACCTGCAGTTGTTTAAATGTTGTTCTGGGTTCTTTTGTTTGTGACCTCCTGGATGAGTTGTTCATGGCCTTTTGGAGTAATTTCGGTCAGCTGGGCGCTCCTGGGAAGGTTTAGCAGTGTTCCATGTTTTTTCTCCATTTGTGAAAAATAATAGCTCTTACTGTGGTTCTCTGGAGTCCCAAAGCTTTAGAAATTACTTTAGAACCTTTTCCAGACTGATAGATGATCAATGAGTTTGTTTTCTCGTCTGTTTTTGAATTTCTTTACACCTGGACACAGTGTGTGGCTTTTTGAGATCTTTTATCTGCTTCATGTGGTCAGACAGGTTCAATTTAAGGGATTTCTTGGTTCTACAGGTCTGGCAATAATCAGACCTGATTGTGGTTAGTAGTGAAATTAGTGCTGGGTGGTGTACCGGTTCATACAGCTTTTAAATATATTAACACTGTAGCTTGAAGGATGATTTGAATTTATTTGTTAACTGGAGAAAAAAAAGGGAATTGTAGCTGATTTTTTTAAAATACCTAATAATTTAATGCCTCTAATGGCTTCAATAATAATATTGTAAATCGATATTAAACTTGTGCAATAGAGCTTTTGAGAAATATCCCTTTTGAATACATTTTGAGTATTTTAGGTTTGTTTATAGTGTTTATGGAACTATTTATTAAAAATATGTTTAACATTTTTTTAACATTGTTTAAATTCTTTAGCTATTTTTCTGTTAATCAAGTCTGAGTTCTTCATGTATTGAGTAATTTTGTGGAACAAAGTAAACCCAATACTAATAAAGCCTTAATTTAAAGCCTTAGTGTTTTATATTAGATGGATTCCTTACAGTACAGTAACTCACAAACCTATATAAAAATAAATAAATAAATAAATAATAATAATAATCATAAATACTGTGATATCCCTTGAAACCATCAGAATTTCTATATAGTGATATATGCATTTTTGGCAATATCGCCCAGCACTAAGTGAAATTAAAAGTGAGTCTGATTAATCACAGTTAATTTATGGGGGCAAAATTTTTCACAAAGGGCCAGATTGGTTTGGAATTTTTTTTCCCTTAATAAATGATAAATCATAATTTAAAAAGTGTTTTTCATATTTATTCAGGGTTTCTTTGTCTGATATTAAAGTTAGTTTGATGGTCTGAAAAATGTATGTATGACAAAAAAAATAATAATAATAATCTGTAAGGGGCAATACTTTTCACGGCTCTGTGAAGATATGTATATTATCTAACATAAAAATGAATAAGTGTGTCTTTTTATGTGTCTTTAGCTGATCTGATGGGTTGGCTGAAGGGCTTCAATCTCCCTCTAGAGGTGATCAGCTCCAGTGTGGATGCCCTCGTCTGCCTCGGCCAGTCTGAGAACGTCATGGACACTATGGTAACAAACACACACTGCGGTGAACAACCACCAATTACTCAAATTCTGTACTGTCATATTCTATTCTGATTGTGTGTGTGTGTTTCAGGCCTTTCTGAATCAGTACTGTGGAGAGCTGGTCTCGCTGTGTGAGGAGTATCTCTCTGGTATCCTCTTAAACGAGAGAGGAGCGGAGAACCTGAACGAGGAGCTGCTGGTAAGGCTGGAACGTTGACCTTGGGTTTGCGTTTCCCCTCGGGGATCTATCTATCTCTCTATCTCTCTATCTCTATCTATCTATCTATATCTATCTATCTATCTCTCTATATCTATCTATCTCTATCTATCTATCTGATTTATTATTCTGATCAGCACTGGGGTTTTTCAGTAATCTGACAAATATTGCAACCACTTCAGTTTCTGAATCAGTTTCTCTGATTTTGCTATTTATAGGTTTATGTTTGAGTAAAATGAACATTGTTTTTTGTATTCTATAAACTACAGACATTTCTCACAAATTCCAAATAAAAATATTTTATTTAGAGCATTTATTTGCAGAAAATGAGAAATGGCTGAAATAGCAAAAAAAGATTCAAAGCTTTCAGACCTCAAATAATGCAAAGAAAACAAGTTAATATTCATAAACCTTTAAGCGTTTAGAAGTTTTTAATAGCAGTTTTCATGCATCTACTCCACCAGTCTTACACACTGCTTTTGGATAACTTTATGCTCTTTACGCTCCTGGTGCAAAAGCAGTTCAAGCAGTTCAGTTTGGTTTGATGATCAGCTTGTGGTCATACATCTTCCTCTTGATTTATGTTCCACAGGTTTTCAGTTTGGTTAAATCAAAGAAACTCATCATTTTTAAGTGTTCTTTTTTTTTCCAAAGCTGTACATCAGCAAGAAAATTATTATTATTTTTTAAATCCTGCAGTTTCAGTGTTGTGGAAATGTCCACTTGTCTCCACTTATTTAAGCTACTAAGGTCTGTTTTTACTGATGCACAGACTCATAATACATAAAATCAAATGACTTGTTTTGTTAAATTTGCTCCCTTTGATATATATATATTTGATATCTCTTTTTTTGTTTGTTTGTTTTTTACTCTTTCAGGTGAAGTATGTATACACTCTGGGTGCAGCCTCCCTTCACTGCCCTGCCAAAGTCAAGAAGAGGGTTTTCCTGCTCATTCAGTCCATTCTGACCTCCTCTGAGCAGTCTGGTGGGTTTTTTTCCCCTTAATCTAGCTATTTGTTCATTGTCATCATCTGTTTATTTTAACAGTGTTATTATTTTACTGAGTGATGCACACTGGGATACTGAGTTTATGGTTTCCCTTTCAGAACCAAGCATTTAAGCTTTTTTTTCTTTTTTCTTTTTTTTTATTTATTAACCCCCACAGGTTCAGAGGAAGGGGCGGAGCTACCAGCCAGCCAGCCTCTCTCTCAGTTCAAGTCCTCCTCTATGCCGACGGTGGTACGAGCTCACGCAGTCATCACTCTGGGTACGAGAGCATATTATATTTTGTGGTGGTCGATCACTTTAAATCTCAATGAAATACAGTTAAGTTTGTGGTCTCTCACTCTGTGTCTCTCTCTTGCTCTGTCTCTCCCTCTCTCACTCTGTGTCTCTCTTGCTCTGTCCACTCACTCTGTATCTCTCGCTCTTGCTTTCTCTCCCCCTCTTGTTGCCTCTTCCTCTCTCACTCACTCTGTCTCTTCCTCTCTTGCTGTCTCTTCCTCTCTCTCTGTCTTTTCCTCTCTCACTCAGTCTCTCCCTCTCTCACTCTGTGTCTCTCTTGCTCTGCCTCTCCCTCTCTCACTCTGTGTCTCTCTTGCTCTGCCTCTCCCTCTCTCACTCTGTGTCTCTCTTGCTCTGCCTCTCCCTCTCTCACTCTGTCTCTCTTGCTCTGTCTCACTCTGTATCTCTCGCTCTTGCTCTCTCCCCCTCTCGCTGCCTCTTCCTCTCTTGCTGTCTCTTCCTCTCTCGCTCGCGTTGTCTCTTCCTCTCTTGCTGTCTCTTCCTCTCTTGCTGTCTCTTCCTCTCTTGCTCTGTCTCTTCCTCTCTTGCTCTGTCTCTTCCTCTCTTGCTCTGTCTCTTCCTCTCTTGCTCTGTCTCTTCCTCTCTTGCTCTGTCTCTCCCTCACTCGTGCTGTCTCTCTCTAGCTCACTCGCTCTGTCTCTCCTTTTCTCGCTCTGTCTCTCCCTCTTTGTCCCTCTTGCTCTCTCTCCCTCTCTGTTGCTTTCTCGCTTTGTCTCCCCCTCTCTAACGCTGTCTCTCTCTCCCTCTCTGTCTCTCTCTATCTTGCTCTGCCTCGCTCACTCACTCACTCCTGCTGTCTCTTCCTCTCTCTCTTGCACTCGACCCTAAGGTGATATAACCAGCATTAAAAAATTAATCAGGATTATGATTCATTTTTAAATGAATGACCCACTCACTTAAACACAAACATGCTTGTTGTTTTCGTTTAAACAAGATCCAGAAAGATGGAGTCTTTCACGGTGACAGTATGAGAATGATGTCACTCATGTCAGCTGTTAAATAAATATATTGTGAGAATAATTATCGCTTTTTGTATTTTTTTTGGTTACAGTTTAGAAAAAGGTATTAAAAAAGAATCAGGTGGGTATCGGTAACAAATTCAATTTAAAATTTAAAAACGATACCCAGCCCTAAAAGCAGGTAAGTACCCATCACTAGGCTTCACTATAGGCTTCACAAGTTAATGGTTGGGAACTACGTTGAAATTGGTTGGGAACTTCTGGTGTAGACTGTTGTGTAACAGATCTTTCTTTTTTTTTTTTTTCTGTAGGGAAGCTGTGTCTGCAGCACGAGGAGCTGATGGTGAAGTATCTGCCGGCGTTTGCTCGTGAGCTGGAGGTGGGGAAGGAGCTGGCCGTGCGTAATAACGTGGTGGTGGTGCTGTGCGACCTGTGCGTTCGCTACCCCAACACCCTGACCCGCTACATCCCCAACATCTCCGCCTGCCTCAGAGACCCTGAGCCCCTCATCAGAAAGCAGACGCTCATTATGCTCTCCAACCTGCTGCAGGTGCAGACACACGCGCGAGCGCGCGAACACAAAACCCAAGAAACACTGGAACTTTGATCCGATACTGCAGTTTGATTCACTGTAATGTGATGGAGGCGAATGTAAAGACTCGTAACTGAAGACTAGAGTAGCAGATCCGTCTGTGTGTGTTGAGGAGTCTGATTGCCTGGGGGAAGAAGCTGTTACACAGTTTGGTAGTGGAGGCTCAGACTCTCCGGTACATCTGTGTGAAGAATGTGAACAGTTAGCTTTGCCATTTAGTCTTTAAACATTATTGCTAATCTACAATTTGTGCTGCATAATGGTCTTAATAGAGTCCCCAAGGCCATATCGTATTAGATAAAAGAAAAGAAGAAGAAGAATATCCAGTTTTCTTTATTTTATTTGGACTTACTATGTAAACGTTTGATGAAAAATATGGTCAGATACCTCAATTCTGGTAGTATTTGCATCTTGATTTAAGCATCACTTTCTGAGCAAAAAGTGATTAATGTGATTGATTTTTTCATTTTTGAATTCCCATTTTTACTGCTCGTTTTAGCTAACCGCTTCCAGTACTGTCAATCATAATCCACGTCTCTTTCTTCCAGGAAGAGTTTATTAAATGGAAGGGGTCTCTGTTCTTCCGCTTTACTGTTGCTCTGGTGGACCCTGAACCTACTATTTCTGAGTAAGTGTATCTACTCAGTACAACTAAAGTCTGATGAACACGTGTGGAAAAGTTGTTGTAACCTTATAAGATGATTCCTATTGGTTTTCTTTGATGTTGTTGTTGAATGTAATTGTTATTAGCAGGGTCTGTTATCATAAAAAACCTTGGAAAGTCACTGAATTTAAAATCCCCATATCGAGTAACACAGTATCCCTTAATTGTTCTTGTTGCTGTTTAGTCTCTGCGAGTACTGTCTGGTGGACCTGTTCCTGAAGAAGAACCAGCTGATGTTCTCCCAACACTTTATCGAGTGCATCTTCCACTTCAACTCGTACGAGAAGCACAAGAAATACAACAAGTTCTCTCAGACGGACAGGTAATTTCTTAAAGCGTGTTGTGATGTTGCGTCTAGTTTTAGAGGGTCTAGGTCAGAGGTATTCAAACTTTTTTTTATCTTGATGCCTACTTGTTGCCACTTTTTTTTTGAGAACTTAAAATCAGGTCAAGTCTCACTATTTGTCCAGAACAGGTGTGTCCAAACTACGGCGCGCGGGCCGCTCCAAAAAAGGAAACAGGCCGCAAATGGCCCGCGGGCCATAGTTTGGAGGTATTTTAGAAATAAAATGAAAGTTGGCCCACTGTTAAGCAGGTTTTTATAATGTGAGATTCAAAGTTGAAACGGGCCAAAGAGTGTAAAAGCGGAGAGGGTGCGCATTTCTAGCGCAGAAAAACAGGGCAAAAGAGTCTAAAAGCGGAGAGGGTGCGCATTTCTAGCGCAGAAAAACAGGGCAAAAGAGTCTAAAAGCAGAGAGGGTGCGCATTTCTAGCGCAGGAAAAACGGGCCAAAGAGTCTAAAAATTGCAGAAATAAAGGAGTTTAATATTAAGAGATCTTGAAATTGAACATCACTATGAAAATTCTTAGTTTACACAACACTGTAGGGTTGTCACGATACCAAAATTTTGACTTCGATACCGATACCAACTGTAGTATCACGATTCTCGATACCAAAACGATACTTGGAAGAAAAAAAAACAATAAAAATATCTGAACATAAAATGTTTATTTTTGACTGAACTGGATTGAACACTGAACAATCGGTGCAAACGTTTTTATTCTAAAATGAAACATTTGTACAAAAAACAAGTTTCGTTATTATAACCTTAACTATAACATAATTATCTAAACACTTCCTAAAAACTAAAACTAAAACCAGAGGTAATGGTAGCCTGACTATGTGAACCTGACGGGCGGGCAGAAGTTAAGTTCTGAATAAGGAAAATAAAGAGACAGAAGAACATTACAATGTTATGTTCATTTTAACACTCACTGCTCCGTTTTATTAATCAACCGTTTACCGTTTTTAATAAGCCCATGTTCAGTGTAACGATCAAGCAGGCTACGTGCCTGACCACAGATTTGCGAACCACGGGTCCAAAACAAAACTCCTGCACACTCCTCTCCGTGTTAACGTGATTTACTAGCAGTCGCTAGTAAATCTTAGTAAAGCTACAGACAGAGTGTATCTTGACTAACTCCACTAACCTGTCGACTTCTCAGCTCTTTGTAGAGATCAGGGTGCTTGTCTGCTAAATGAGCGAAATATGATCAGAATTATGTTAAATAACACTGTAACATAGAAGAAGAGAACTATTATTTAATTAAAATGATTTTTAAGAACAGCTAAACACAGTGCTGCAGGTCAAACGCGGAGGCGTTCACGTGCGAGAGAGAGACACAGAGAAAGAGTGAGAGAGTGAGAGAGCGAGAGTGAGAGAGAGAGAGAGATTTGCGTGTTCTGATGTGAGCTACTCACAGGTAAAGGTTCTCTTTGATCTCCTCGTGCTCATATTCTAGTCCCACACATAAGTCTGCAGCTCCCTCAGTGTTTTCTGTCGTATTTTGCGGTTAGCGCGAGCGCTTACAACTAACACCGCGGAGCGCGAGGTGCCGCCGCGCTTGTGCCGAATCCGCTACTGAATCCGACTCCCGCTTCGCGGACAGAATCGGCACAACACTCCCCGCTGTACAACTGCGGGAGTGAAAACAGCGCTAATAAAGTAGTTTAGTTTCACTTTCAGTTTTCGTTATTTTATTTAAAAATAAAAATATCAATAAAAAACAGATGCCTACATCTCAGACTATTTTCCCACACTTCACTCCTCGCGCCCGTTTTGTCCACAAGTCGCGGACGAGAGACATCTGTTATTTTAGCCGTCGCCATTCTACACTCGCTGCTGCTCTGCTGGCTTGCGCGTGAATCGATTCATTTGTTCAGAATACTAAGTTTATCTGAATCCTGCCACACCGACTGCTGCGGTGTGAATCAGTTTTCTTATGAACTGAATCAAATCGCGCCTACTAATTTGACTCATTTGAAGCTAGTGACTGGGCTATATACAGTATCGAAAGCATCGAACGCTAAAGAACCGAATCGTTTGTGATGACGTAGTATCGAAAAAGAATCGAACCTTCGGTACACCGTGCAACTCTACAACACTGTCAAAGATAAAGATAGTAAGTCAAGTAAAATGGTGTGTAAATAAAATAATCAGGAAAAATGTATTATTTAAAGAGGTATATTTCATTATTTGTTTTATTACAGAGTCTGTGGCCCGTGACTTCAAATATATTTCTCCTTCTGGCCCCCAGCAAAAAAAGTTTGGACACCCCTGGTCCAGAGTGTTCTTTTTAACTGACTAGCACAGCATTGGCAAGTAGAATTACAGCGCGTTTTTGTAGGAAAGCGCAGCGATTCGGTTCTGATACATCATCTCTCACAGACGCCTTGTGCTGATCCACATCACCCTAGGAGTGATGAGGGGAAAGAGTGCAGTTTACCCCCCAGAGAAAGCAAGGCTAATTGCACTCTCTCGGGGCTCCGGCAGCTGATGGCAAGCTGCAAGACCAGGATTCGAACCATCAATCTCCCCATTATAGTGGTGCCAAAAGAGTTTTAAACATTAGAGTTCAGATTTTGTTCATAAATTGAAATGAACTGTAAAGGCAGCACTTCAAGTAGTGAGCCATATTGCTCAAAAGGGCCACAATTGTTGTTTCTACTTTTGTTTTGCACTGAGACAAAAATGCTGCTGTGTTCAGGCATATAATAAATGTTTTGCACATTATAACTAAAACTATAAAACTGTAATCCTCATATGTGGACATCATTGTTCTCAGAAACTACATCATGTAAAAAGATAATTCTTTGTTTTTACACTAATCAGGTGCCAAATAGCCCAAATAGCAAAGAGAAATGCAAGAGTTCGGGTCCTTACGTTGTTTCCAAATTAATTTATAGTTGCCGTTTTGAAGAAATAGGTCTTGTTTTCTGACTGCGACTACATGATTTGTCTCTGTGCTCCCACAGCGAGAAGATCAAGTTTTCCCTCAAAGGAATGAAGAACCAGGGCAAACGTTTCCGCATCTACAGATTCCTGCTGAAGAACTTCACAGACGAACAGCGCTTTAATATCACCACGCGAATCAGCCAGGATGTCCTCGGTAAGTATGTGTGTTTAAGTAAAATATCGTAAATAAAGTACTGTATTTTTCCCGGTATAAGGCGCACCGTATTATAAGGTGCGCTTTCAATAAACGTATTTTTTCATACATAAGGCCCCCTGGATTATAAAGCACAATTTCAAAAGACACTTTAAGGAACTTCTATTTCAGCAGGTCTCGTGTAGCTAACTATGTTAAGTAGAGTTAAGCTACGTAAACAAAACTGTAATGTAAAAAAAAAAAAATAATACTCACCTCTGAAGAACGAATGCGCTAGAATTTGTGTGATTAGTGGGTAAAGCTAATGATGCTCCAGCAGTGCTAGTCGGGGTTAGCAGTAAGCTACAATCAGATATACTCACCTCTGAGCGACAAAAGAGCTAGCATGGTTAGCGGGTAATGCTTATGCTGCTCCAGCATTGTTAGCCGGGGTTATCGGCGGGCTACAGGCCGATAATACTGAACAATGAAAGAGCTAGCATGGTTAGTGGGTAATGCTAATACTGCTCCAGCAGTGCTAGCTGGGGTTAGCAGTAAGCTACAGTCAGATATACTCACCTCTGAGTGACAAAAGAGCTAGCATGGTTAGCGGGTAATGCTTATGCTGCTCCAGCATTGTTAGCCGGGGTTATCGGCGGGCTACAGGCCGATAATACTGAACAACGAAAGAGCTAGCATGGTTAGCGGGTAATGCTAATGATGCTCCAGCAGTGCTAGCCGAGGTTAGCAGCAAGCTACAGTCAGATATACTCACCTCTGAACAACGAAAGAGCTAGCGCTTAGCGTGGTTAGTGGGTAATGCGCTAATGCTGCTCTAGCCGTGCTCGCTGAGGTTAGCAGCAAGCTACAGTTAGATATTCTCACCTCTAAGCGGTGAAAGAGCTAGCACGGTTAGTGGGTAATGCTAATGCTGCTCCAGCAGTGCTAGCCGGGATTAGCAGCGGGCAACATGCCGATAATGCTCATCTCTGAACAATGAAAGAGCTAGCGCTTAGCGTGGTTAGTGGGTCATGCGCTAATGCTGCTCCAGCAGTGCTAGCCGGGATTAGCAGCAGGCTACGGGCCGATAATACTCACCTCTGAACAATGAAAGAGCTAGCGCTTAGGGTGGTTAGTGGGTAATGCGCTAATGCTGCTCCAGCATTGCAAGCTGGGGTTATCAGCAGGCTAAAGGCTAATAATTATTACCTCTGAATTGGGAAAGAGCTAGAGCAGGTAGCAGCTAATGCTAGTACTGCTCCAGCAGTCAGTCAGATATGCGCAGTCAGATATGCGCACCTCCGAACGGCTAAAGAGCTAATGCAGTTGGCAAATAATGCTAATAATGCTTTCCGTAGCTCTGTTCGTGGACTCGGAGTTGCCGCTGGATGCTGACGGATCGGAGCTGCTGGCCGACGTGTTTGATGTTCTTTCCCTGAAAGAGATCAAGCTGACTGCTATCAGTGGCTCCGCCCACGCTGACGAGCCACCTGAAGACGAGATGGCTGCGGCTAAAGTCATCATGCAGAAGAAGCTCGTCTCGCAGGTAACTCATATTTCTCAATAGTTATCTCAATTCTGAGTTCTCCTGGATGAGTTGCCCATGCCCTTTTGAATTACTTTTTTCGCATAGGGCCATATTTGTTTGAATAGATTGTTTTTCCCTTGAAATAAATGAAATCATCATTTAAAAATTGCCTTTTATTTTTTCTCTAAATAACTTTGTCTGAATTTTTTTTGTGAATCTGAAAAATCTAAGTATGGCAAAATAAAACAGACGAAAGAAAAAAAAAATAAAAGGCAAATACTTTTTTTTTTCACAGCGCTGTATCTTTCTGTATAAAATGCTTGATGTTTTGCCGAGCAGGTTCAGAAGAAGAACTTTGTGGAGAACGTGATTCCCATGGTCATTGCTTTAAAGAACCAGCTGGAGGAACACCGCTCTCCTGTCCTCAAACACCTCATGGCTTACCTTCAGGTGAGACAATTCACAGATGTCTGTGAATTGAGATGTCTGATGTCTGATGTTATGAGCGAGTTATCTAGCGACATTACTGGGGCGAGAATTAAGATTAAGGGAGAGCTAGCCAACATACTAACAGTAGCATTGAGTTATCTAGCTACATTACTGGGGAGTGAACTAAGGTTAGTGGAGAGCTAGCTAACATACTAACATTAGCATTGAGTTATCTAGCTACATTACCGGAAAGAGAACTAAGGGTATCGGAGAGCTAGCTAACACACTAACATTAGCATTGAGTTATCTAGCTACATTACCGGAAAGAGAACTAAGGGTATCGGAGAGCTAGCTAACATTAGCAGCGAGCTAGCTAACATACTAACATTAGCATTGAGTTATCTAGCTACATTACTGGGGAGTGAACTAAGGGTATCGGAGAGCTAGCTAACACACTAACATTAGCATTGAGTTATCTAGCTACATTACCGGAAAGAGAACTAAGGGTATCGGAGAGCTAGCTAACATTAGCAGCGAGCTAGCTAACATACTAACATTAGCATTGAGTTATCTAGCTACATTACTGGGGAGTGAACTAAGGGTATCGGAGAGCTAGCTAACACACTAACATTAGCATTGAGTTATCTAGCTACATTACCGGAAAGAGAACTAAGGGTATCGGAGAGCTAGCTAACATTAGCAGCGAGCTAGCTAGCATACTAACATTAGCATTGAGTTATCTAGCTACATTACCGGAAAGAGAACTAAGGATAGCGGAGAGCTAGCTTTTTTTTTGAAGACAGAGGGTATTCTGCGTGAAATGGCACACGCTGTACGATGGCAATGCGCCACACTACACGCCTTGCGTGTATGATAGGGCCCTCTTTGTCTGTAAGCGCAAAGTAAAAAAAAAAAAAAGTTCCTTCAGCTGCTAAAGTAACGTGCAGTAATGGGGTGTCGGAAATGGTAACGGCGTTATAGTTACAGTCAGAAAAATGTGTTAAATTACTCGTTACTGAAAAAAGTAACGCCGTTAGTAACGCTGTTAATTTCAACGCCGTTACTACCATCACTGCTCACCTCTGAACAGCGAAAGAACTAGCACTTAGCGCGGTTAGTGGCTAATGCTAATACTGCTCCAGTCTTGATGCTGGAGAACTAAACTGAAACTCCTGTATAACACTGCACTTCAGCATTTAGTGGCTTTACTGCTCCTTAATACCTGACTGATAAAAATCATACATAACACGCACAGATTATAAGGCGCACTGAAGATTTTTGGGAATTTTAAGTGCTTCTTTTAGTGCAAAAACTATATTATATAGTATTCAGAAAACCACGTGAAATCTGCACATTAGAAGATGGTTTGAAAAGTAATTACAATTAGATTTCTAATCTAATCCAGAGTGATGAAAGTGCTGATTTAGATCGGTTAGTTACTGATAATGACCTTGATACCACTTACCAAAGCATTGCATGCATATAATAAACAGTTTAATGAGACAGACATCTTGGTTTTGGTCTAGTCTCAGTGTTGGAACAAAGTGGACGGGATTAAACTGGCTAAATCCTTTTTGTAAAATTGTGTGTGTATGTGTCTGTTTTGTAGGTGACCATGCAGGACTACCGCTCGGAGGTGAAGGAGCTGTTTGCTGCAGACGAGCAGCTGGCCGCTGAGGTGGAGTACAACCTGAAGATGTACGAGAAGCAGAAACAGCAGGAGCAGCAGGAGCAGCTGGAGCAGCAGCTCACCAACTTCACTCTGTCTCCTAGTCCTGTGAGTTAAAAACACGTACAGAAACCTGGATTATTAACTCTTCACTCTCTACACTCAGTGACCTGTCTGTCTGCTTCTCCGTGTTCAGGGCAATGCGGCCACCGCTGCTGCTGCTGCAGCTTCTCCAGCGGCGAGAGCTGGACTCAGACCAGGTGTTACCACTCCTCTCGCCCCACGTTCTGCTCAGATACCTGCAGACAAGCGGAAAGCTTCTGACGTGCTCAGGTTTGTAGCGCAGTAAGGATGAAACAGACTCTGTAAAAAAAAATATTTTACACTTCTTCTCAGTGATAAAACTCCTGCATCTGGACTGTAATTGAAAAATTGTCTTTCTCTGTCACATGACATCGCGTTCAGTAGCTCCTCCATTTCCATTATCTGTTATGTTTACGCGGATTTTTGTGGAAATGCACACCTAAAGTGTAATTACGGTGCGTGGCAGTGGACATCTTTACGTACTTATGTCACACGTACAGCCTCTAAAAGAGGATCCAGCTCAGTTTAACCAAATACGAGCGGCTGGTGGAGCAATGGAGACTTCAGAAGAGGAACTCAGAGCTCAGCAGCTCATTTACTCCTAGTTAAAGCAAAGAAAGGAAGGAGTGAAGTATTTGACTGAGCGCTCTCTCTCTCTCTCTCTCTCTCAGGCGTCGTACGTTTGCTGCTATGCTGACTCCTGTGGGAAGAAGAGTCTCCCAGGACACGATATCCTCAGGTAAACACGCACCAGCAGACTAGAACACGCACCAGCATACCAAGTGACCACTTCAGTTTCTGAATCAGTTTCTCTGATTTTGCCATTTATAGGTATATCTTAGAGTAAAATAACCATTGTTGTTTTATTCTAAAAACTACAGACAACATTTCTCCCAAATTCCAAATAAAAATATTGTATTTAGAGCGTTTATTTATGGAAAGTGAGAAATGGCTGAAATAACAAAAGATGCAGAGCTTTCAGACCTCGAATAATGCAAAGAAAGCAAGTTCATATTCATATAAAGTTTTAAGTTTGAGTCCAGAAATCAATATTTGGTGAAATAACCCTGGTTTTTAAATCACATTGCACTACCTACTGTGCACTACTTAGTGTGCACTACCTAGTGTCTTTTTACCTGTACACTAGCTACCATGCGCACTACCTACCGTGGGTCGTTTTTACTACCTAGGGTCTTTCTTAGTACCTGTTGTGTGAACTACTTACAGTGCGCACTACGTAGTGTTTTATTACCTAGGGTCTTTCCTACTACCCACTGTGTGCACTACCAACAGTGTGCACTACATAGGGTCTTTCTTACTACATAGGGTCTTACTTACTACCAAGGGTCTTTCTTACTACCTAGGGTCTTGCTAACTACCTAGTGTGTGCACTACCCACCGTGCACACTACCTAGGGTCTTTCTTACTACCTAGGGTCTTTCTTACTACCTAGTGTGCGCAGTACCCACTATGCGCACTACCTAGGGTCCTTCTTACTACCTAGGGTCCTTCTTACTCCCAACAGTGTGCACTACATAGGGTCTTTCTTACTACCTAGTGTGTGCACTACCAACCATGCGCGCTACCTAGGGTCTTTCTTACTACATAGGGTCTTTCTTACTACCAAGGGTCTTTCTTACTACCTAGTGTGTGCACAGACCACCATGCGCACTATCTAGGGCCTTTCTTACTCTCTAGGGTCTTTCATACTACCTAGTGTGTGCACTACCCACTGCGCACTACCTAGGGTCTTTCTTACTACCTAGGATCTTTCTTACTACCTAGTGTGCAGTACCAACCGTGCGCACTACCTAGGGTCTTTCTTACCACCTGGGGTCTTTCTTACTACTTAGTGTGTAATATATATATATATATATATATATATATACATATATTATTATTATAAGTCAGACTCTGTCTCTTTTTGAACTGCTGCTCATGCAGCATTATCGAGTAGCATCACCGCGCTAACGCTCACTTAGAAGTGATGAGGGGAAAGAGTGAAGATCTCCATCTACCCACCCAGAGAGAGCAAGGCCATTTGCACTCTCTCAGGGCTCTGGCAGCAGTTGGCAAGCTGCATGACCGGCATTCGAACCCGCAATCTCCCGATCATAGTGGCAGCACTTTAGACCACTTTAAAAGTGTGTGTTTGTTTATGGAACCGGTGTTGATGCATGTTAATGATGAGGGAGTGTTCAAATTCAGTCACAGCCTTTAATTCCTGCTTTTATTTCATTTCTATGCTGTTTTCTGTTTGTCCTTTTCAGTTCCATCAAAGGGGTTTTATGATGGCAGAGCTATCAGCACTCCACAAGGTAAGATACTGATTATGAATGCCTTCACACACCTTTTTTTTTTTCTTCTTGCACTACCTAGTGCGCACTACTCAACTCGCACGTCCAAGGATGCTAGTGTGCACTACCTCTGTACCAGAACACTATTTCTTTCTTTTTCTTTTACTACATAGTAGTGTGCAGTACATCTGTACCAGAACATTCTCTTTTTTTGCACCACTTTCTAGTGTGCACTTTCTAGTGTGCACTTTCTTTTTTTCTTTTTTTTTTTTTATTATTGCTGGCACTGCTCATCATTATAATAATAACTTTTCTGCCTTAATAGTCTTTTTTCTGTATTCTTGCTTTCTGTTTTATTTTTGTCTTTCTTTATTTTTGCTTTCTGTCTGCCTTATGTTTTTTCTTTTTCTTCTGTCTGCCTTATCTTCCTTTCTGTATTTTTTTTCTTTCTTCTGTCTGCCTTATCTTCCTTCCTTTCTTTCTGTATGTATACTTTCTTTAGTTTTGATTTCTGTCTTTTGCTTTATTTCCTTTTTATATTTCTTTTTGTATGAATTCTTTGTTTCGGTATTCCCCCCTGTTGTCTGCCCCAATGTTTTATTTTCTTCTTTCCGCTTCCTGTCTGTCTTAAGTTTTCTTTCTTTCAGACTGCCTTCCTTTTTTTTTTTTTTTTTTTTTCAGTTTTTTTCTGCCTTACGTTATCTTTCTTTCTGCCTTATGTATTTTTTCTTTCTTTCTTTCAGGCTGCCTTACGTTTTTTTTCTGCCTTACATTCTCTTTCTTTCTGACTGCTTTATCTTTTTTCTCTTTTTTTTCTTTTCTTTCCGCTTTTTCTTTCCGCTTTTTGACTGCCTTACATTCTTTCTTTCTTTTTCACTTGTCTGCCTTACTTTCTTTCTCGTTTTATTTATGCTTTGTCTGTTTTGCTTTACTTTATTTCCTTTTGTATTTTTTCTGTAGTTCTGTATTTCTTTTTGTATGTATTCTTTCTTGCTGTATTTATTTGTTTTTTCACATTCTAGTTTATTGTTTTTTTCTTTTTCCACTTTCTGTCTGCCTTATTTTTCTTTCTTTCAGACTGCTTACGTTTTCTTAACTTTTTTCTGCCTTATCTTTCTTTCTTTCTTTCTTTCTTTTTTCCTATTTGTTTCTATTTTACCTTTTGTTTATGGGCCACTGCAGTGTTTTTGAGTTCTTTAGCCTTTTCATGTGTAGTCGTTCCTGAGTAAATGCGAGTGAGTTTAGAGCTTCAGTTTGATGATGTGTGTTGTTGTAGTGTTTGTGTAACACGGTGATTTGTGTGATTGTGTGCAGCGAGCATCAATGAAGTGACGTTCGGAGAGCAAGTCAGCGCTATTCACTGTGACGGAGGTAAAGATTCACTCTCTCTCTCTTTCTCTCACTCACTCTCAGCTGTTCTGTAATTCACTGCTGTTAGACTGACTCTTGTTATACTTATGACTCTTCTGCTGGTTTCTGGCTACAGCGAGACGAGACACAACAGGGGAGGGGAGTGTTCTGCATCTGAAGTCTCCTGAGCATCAGTAAGTGCTGTTTATATTTTATTTTATTTACTTTACTTTTATATTATCCTATTTAGCAGAAATTGAAACGCAACATCTCTGCGCTTATTGTTTCTCTATACAACACCAAGCGCAACTTTAGGGAGCGTTGGAAAATAGCAGAATCTGCTGTAAAACTTTCTCAAAATGTAAACTTGTGATTTCAGACTAGTGATTAGATTTAGCTATTTATAGGTATAAATTTGAGTAAAATGAACATTGTGGTTTTATTCTACAAACTATGGACATTTCTCCCAAATTCCAAATAAAAAATTGTCATTTAGAGCATTTATTTGCAGAAAATGAGAAATGGCTGAAATAAAAAAGATGCAGAGCTTTCAGACCTTAAATAATGCAAAGAAAAGAGTTCAGAAATCAATATTTGGTGGAATAACTTTGATCTTTAAATCACAGTTTTAATCATGCATCTTGGCATCGTGTTCTCCTCCACCAGTCTTACACACTGCTTTTGGGTGACCTTATTCCACTCCTGACACAAAAATTCAAGCAGTTCAGCCTGTTTGTTTGAGGGCTTGTGATCATCCAACTTAAATCAATCTTACATGATTACATTCAAAGGTTTGTCAATTAGGGGTTCAGGACTGGAGATTGACAGTCAACTTTTTTAAAATTTAAATGTCAGTCAGCAACCGCAGGATCAAGGTCAAGTGACCTATAAAAAGAATGGCAAATGGCAGCTGGGGTAAAGAAGGTGTGCATGGGTGCTTGAAAAGAACAGTTTAAAACCTGTAAATCTTATAGAGGCAGGACTTGAGCTAGAAAAAGGAACTTCTCCAATGAGAAGCAAAGAAGAGCCAGGCTGAAGTTCAATAAGCAAAAGATCATAAGAACTGGACTATAGAGGACTGGAGTAAGATCATCTTCTCTGATGAGTCCAGATATTTTCAGCTTTGTTCAACACCTGCCCATCAAATGTTTGGATGAGATGAGACCTTTAGATGGCCTTTAGATCTTCGCTGGAAGATAAGATGATCACAAACCATCAAACCAAGCTGAACTGCTTGAATTTTTGCACCAGGAGTAAAGGCATAAGGTCACCCAAAAGCAGCGTGAAAGACTGGTGGAGAGCATGCCGAGACATGAAAGCTGTGAAATAAAAGCAAAAAAAAAAAAAATCTTGGTTATTCTACTTTTTACAATTTTTCCTGTCCTGTATGTGTATATATTTGTTTTTTTTACGTTTAGTTTGACATGATGAGGTCACACTTAGAGAGAATTAAACAGGTTTATTCATTACTTGTTTTGTATGATCATTTTACCACAGTCCCTAACAGTGCTGCTCACTGCTGGAGAGAGAGAGAGACTAACTATAAAGTGCAGTGATTTTTTTTTGTGGCTCAATTCATTTTTTTTTTTTTTTCATGTTAAATATGTTCATATAAAGACTAAGTTCGGTAAAGATGACTGACTATTTACAAGGATTCTCTTATTTATTCTCATTTTTATTTTATTTTTTTTTTCAGAGCACCAGCTCCCAGGCAGTGGAATGTGGAGTCTCCCATTGTGAGGAAAAGCAGAGGCAGGAAAAGACAGTTATAAAAAACAAACAAACATGCATTTATATCAAGCCATTATGATTTTCATAAACTTTACTGCTGTTTTCATACTTTTCTATGTCTGATCTGTCCAGTTTTTAACTGTAATTTTTTACATATTTTTCTGCATTTGTTATTTCTGCTTGTCTGAAATGTACTGATAACTCTTGTGTAAATAAATATGAGCATCGATTCTGGTGGTTTTAAATGTTCTGGTGTTTTTTTTTTTATATTAAATATTTTAAAAAGTAGTTAAAGTGGCCTTCAAAAGTATTCATACTCATTCATTGAGCTTTTTTTCACATTTTGCCACCTTATAAACACAAACGTAAATGTGTGTGTATATATAAAAATCTTCCCAATTTACAAGACCAATTACCCAACCCACTCATTTGGACCCTATCACTAGTGATGCCCCAACACCAGGAGGGTGAAGTCTAACATGCCTCCTCCAATACATGTGAGGTCAGACTCTCTTTTCAAACTGCTGCTGATGCATCATTGACCAGTAGCATCGTAGTGACTTGGTTCCGATACATCAGCTCACAGACGCAAACATGTGCTGATCCACATCACCCTTTGGAGTGATGAGGGGAAAGAGCGCCATCTACACACCTAGAGAGAGCAAGGACAACTGTGTTTTCTTGGGGGTCCTGCAGCTGATAATAAGCTGCATGATCAGGATTCGAACCAGCAGTGTCCTGATCATAGTGGTAGCACCTTAGTCCACTGGACCACTCTGCGCCCGTGCAAATGGTTTTTATTGAGATTTTAAGTGATGGACCAGCACAAAGTAGCACATAATTAGGAAGTGGAATAAAAACAATACTTTTTTTTTTGACATGCAAAAGTAATCAGCCCTCTTTACTCAGAAACCCATAAAATCTCAATTAAATAATTTTTTAATACAGGTTTGTGGTTGTAAGGTGACAAAATGTGAAAAAAATTCCAAGGGGTATGAATACTTTTGCAAGCCACTGTACTAGCCTAGTTAGCTAATTGAAGGTAACACTTTACAATAAGGGTCACAAATAACAGTTTTTACAACAGGATTAAGATAAAGATCTTTTTGAAGGTATTAACTAAATATGACATTTAGCTACGGAACGTTAGACAAACACCTGAAAGATCCTGCCGATTTTGATACACGGATTGTTATTCCACCCAATATTGATTTGAACGCTCTGCATCTTTTTTTTTATTTCAGCCATTTCTTATTTTCTGCAAATAAATGCTCTAAATGACGATATTTTTTTGTTTGAGATTTGAAAGAATTGTCCGTAGTTTATAGAATAAAACAACAGTGTTCATTTTACTCAAACATAAACCAATAAATAGCAAAATCGGAGAAACTGATTCAGAAACCAGTTTATATGTATTACATAACTAAATAATATAAATAATAATCATTAAAATCATTTTTATTTATTTATAACTAATAACACGTGTTTTGTATTTATTGAATTGCTATATTGTGAATTTTATCAAAGTAATAAACAAATAAGTAAACATAAACGCCGTTGGTTGCTGGGCAGCGTTCAGGGCACGGGATTGGTCGTTGCTAAGGGCGGTCGCTAAGGCAGGAGCGGACGCCTCAGCGCGGGGCATTGTGGGAAGGAGAGAAGTTGTGTATTGGCTGTATCTGGAGGCAGCATGAAGGTATTTAATGTTATTAAACTCGCGGTCTGTGATTATAATGAGCTGCTGGGTTTATTTAACTGTTTATCTCTCAGCGCGGAGTTTCAGCGCGGCTTAGTTTTAACTCGCTACCGGTTACCGCTGTATCTGCAGCTCCGCTAGCCTAGCCTGCTAACTCTCAATAACCCCGAGCTCCCATACACGAGCCAGCAGCGCTCGAGCTCCTACATACAAGCTAAACACCTACAGAAACAATAACACAGCGCTACGAGTTTAAACATTTAGCCCGTTTTCTCCCCTCTTTTCTCTATCTCCTTTTATCTGTTTCTCTTCATCTCCTCTATGTTTCTCCTCCTCTCTCGTTCTCCTCACTCTTTTTCCTTCATTCTATTTCTCCTATCCTGTTCTCTGTATTTCCTCTTCTCTTTACTGTTTTTCACATTCTGTTTCTCCTCCTATTATCTGTTTCTTCTCTCCCCTGTTTTTCCTCTTCTGCCTCTCTGCTTCTCTGTTTCTCCTCTCTTATTCTCGGTTTCTCCTCCTCTGTTTCT
This sequence comes from Astyanax mexicanus, assembly GCF_023375975.1. Lineage (NCBI taxonomy): Eukaryota > Metazoa > Chordata > Actinopteri > Characiformes > Acestrorhamphidae > Astyanax > Astyanax mexicanus. The sequence goes on along the minus strand of NC_064432.1, from coordinate 8,208,992 downwards.
TCTCTCCTCTTCTGTTTCTCTTCTCCTATTATCTGTTTCTCCTCCTGCACTCTTCTCCTATTCTCTTTATCCTCTTAAATTATGTTTCTCCTCTGTTTCTCCTCCTCCCTCATTCTCCTCAGTCTTTCTCCTCTCTCTGTTTCTCATATTCTGTTACTCCTCCTTCTCTGTTTCTTTTCCCCTCTTCTCTGTTTCTCTTCTGCTATTTTCTGTTTTTTCTTTCCTCTTTTTTTCTCTTCGCTTATTATCCGTTTCTCCTATTCTGCTCTTCTCCTATTCTCTGTTTCTCTTCTTCTATGTACTATTTCTCCTTTCATATTCTCTTTCTTCTCTCATGTTCTGTTTTTCCTCTCCTGTTTTCTGTTTCTCATCTCATGTTCTCTGTTTCTCCTCTCCTATTCTCTCTTTCTCCTCCTCTCCTTTCTGACTCCTCTCTCTCCTCTATCCTTCTCCTCTCTATCTTCTATTCTGTTTCTCCTCTCTTCTCTATCTCCTATTTTATCTCCTTCCCTTTTCTGTTTCTCACCTCCTCTCTTTCTCCTCTCTTTTAATCTCCTCTAATTCCACTCCTCACCTATCCTATTCTGTTTCTCTTCTCATCTCCTTTCATTCTCCTTTTGCCTCTGTGTCTCCTCTCCTATTCTGTTTCTAGTCTCTTTCTCTCTTCTATTTTCTGTATAAATTCTTTTCTTTTCTATTCTCTGTTTCTCCTTTCTTTCTTATCTTCTGTATTTTCTCCCCTTTGTCTCTATTCTTTTTCCCCTGCTATCTTCTCTTCTCTGTTTCTCTTTTCTTCTTTGTCTCTCTGTCTCTCCTGTTTCTCCTCTTCTCTCCTATTCTGTTTCTCCTCTCTTCTCATATCCTCTGTTTCTCCTTTTCTCTGTTCCTTCTCTCCCCTTCTCTTTCTGCTGTCATCTCCTCTTCTCCATTTTTCCTTCTCTTCTTCTATTTTTTGTTTCACCTCTCATCACCTCTTCTCTGTTTCTCATCCTCATTTCTCATTCTCTCCTCTCCTGTTTCTTCTCTTTTCTCATCTTTTCTTCTTTGTTTCCTTCTTTGTTTCTTTGTTCCTCCCCTTCTCTCCTATTATTTTTCTCCTTTCTTCTAATCTCTTCTCATTTGTTTCTCATCTCTTCTCATCTCCTCACCCCTGTTTTTCCTCTCCTTTTCTTCTCCTATTCTCTCCTGTTTCTCCTCTTTTCTCCTCTTCTAATCTGTTTCTCCTCTCCTCTGTTTCTCCAGAGAGTCTTCACCCTGTCGGAGAAGGGCTGGAGCGGCTCGGCTCTGCAGTACAGATGGCAGAAAGCTCTGGGGAATTATCTGGCTGTTGCAGGGTAAGATCAGTTGTAGCTGTTTGTATGTTGTATGTAGGTCATGTTTTTATTCTATTTTTATACAGTTTTATACATTTGTATTGTTTCTATACTATTTTTATTCACTTACTGTTTTATGAGCAGCCCCGACAACTCGGTCAAGATATTCGACCGTCATG